>NW_022195192.1:0-499401 GCF_008641045.1 Pistacia vera | reverse complement strand
CAAAGTTTGAGGAGCCTCCAAACGTGGGTATGGTTTCTAAACCTTTAAACTGATTTTCTGTAGATTCGATTATAATGCATAAACTGTAATTTTTGTACCCTGATCTTGTTTCTAAGGAACGATCCGTGTTGCTAAATATTTTTGTTTTCCGCTGCATAACTGGACCGCTTCCTAACAAAAATTGCAAGTATAAAATAACAATCATGAAGTTCCAATAATCAGCTCGTAGGCAAAGATAAACAATAAGTCCCTACAGCTAATGCAGCCACATGTTCTTCATTTCCAACTCGTAGGTCCACTTCTCCCTTGGCGAGCAATCTACTTTGTCTTAGTCCCTACACATCAGTACAAATGTAAGTACCACATCCTGTGTCAATGACCCAAGATGTTGAAGGAGAGAAGTTAATCTCAATCATATACATACTTAAAGTCGAAGCATTTGACTTCTTCTTGTTTGTGAGGAAAGCCTTGCAGTGTTTCCTCCAGTGGCCAAGCTTGCTATAGTAAAAGAAGACTACCTTCTTACCTTTCCCAACGCCACCCTCAGGCTTGAGAGCATCCTATACTTTGGGCTTGGGCTTGGGATTGGCTTTGGCCTTGGCCATTCCCTTGCCCTTACCCTTTCCTTTACTAGCAACCAGTAAACAGGCTTGGACTTGTTCATGTCTTGCCCCATAATCCTCAACATGTTCAAAAGCTCTACTAGGGATTTCACCATCGTGTTCATATTGAAGTTCATTATGAACGACGAAAAAGAATTAGGTAGTGACTGCAAAAATAAATTCACTTGTAAGTCTGCATCCACACTAAACCCCAAAGTCTCAAGCCTCTCTATGTACCCAATCATCTTGAGCACATGAGGACCAACTTCAGCTCCCTCGGTCATATGACTCTTAAACAATGCACTCGACACCTTATACCTCTCATGTCGAGCATTTTCTTCGAAAAGCTCCTTGAAGTGCAAAATCATGGTAGCAGTGTCCATATTCTCATGCTACTTTTGCAACTCAGGTGTCATCAATGCTAGCATAATGCATTGAACATTATCAGCATCATCAAGGAACTTTTGGCAAGTATCCTTTACTTCCTGAGTGGCATCAAGATCAGGCCCAACCATATAAGGCTTGTCAAGGATATACAATTTCTTTCAGACTTTCGTACAATCCGAAGATTTCGATACTAGTCTGAGAAATTGGATCAATCCAACCTATTTTCCTTATCGATTATCAATCGTAGATTAGTATTGTTCATTTTGGTGAATCTACAAATGCAAAAAAGTAAAAGTCATTATAATGTTTATTATTATTTAATAAGGTATTTTTATTAAAACCCTCTCACTATTTTCCTCAAGCCAATAGCCCTCACTATTAACTCGGGAAAACCCATTGGCTTTCCTAGTGGATTGAGATCCCATCTAGCCCATTTCAAACCTTCGCTTTGGTGAACAAGCCAAAATGGGTTGATAAGGTAGGCCAACAAACTTAATCCACGCTAGTGGATAGCTCCCACTAGCAACCTCAAATGTGAAGTAAGCCAACAAGCCAATCACACAATACAATGACCGAATCCATTGTCCTCAAGTGTGATTCTCAATATCAATAGAAGGGACACTAAATGTCACCACGTACACACAACAAGTGTACTTCTCTACTATGCCTATGACGTGCCTATCAACCTTCGCTTTGGCGAATAAGCAAAACACATCATTTTAAGTCGACCCATCACCATTAAGGAAAACTCCAATGAACTTTAACCTCCCACTGGTAGAAGTGTACCTTTTGCTTTGATGAACAAGGTTCCAACTAACAGTGGTTTGATTAAAGACATGATGATGGAAGGCGTTTCAATGACTTAATATCCTTTATTTAAGGGGTTCTATTTTATGTCTCACCAATTTATTACTTTGTTAGAATGACATTGTTTGGCATGTTATTAAACATTCAACCTTAGCATACATTCTAAGCAAAATATAAATGTGTCGAAACATGGCCTAACTAAAACCGATTTCCTCAAGCCTAGAGGAATTAGTAGGTCAACCTAAGGTCAAAACAAACCTTGTGTCTTCAAGTTTGGCTCTTCATCGCTCCTCAATTTCTTCATCACGATCGTTACAAAAAGAATTTATAATACTATTCTAATTTACATCAATAAATCAGAAACCTTGTGTTACATACGAGGGGAGTAAGATGAGAGAAAGAAGTACATAAAGAATTTTAGAGGGAGGCGGGACACACAGGTCCCATTTATTTAGAAATTTACAAACAAACCCAAAAATGAATAAACAAACCATAGGTCTAAGGCTCATGTACCGGGCACCATGCAATTTTCAAACAAGAATATTACATACATTCAAAAATAAACATTTTGAATTGGGTGGGTGAAATTACTAAATTACCCTCTAGGATATGCAGAATAATTATTGGTTCAAGTTTTGGAATACTGAAGTTTGGTCCCATCGCATAAAAATACGATCTGCTCCAGTAGCATGTTCGGCGCAGCAGCGATGCAAACATCAAAATCATCACGGTCGCTGCGGTGATCATGAACATTCAGGGAGCTCTAGTAGCTCGCTCACAGCAGCGGTCGCTCAAGATCTTACGATTGCCCCGGTGACGATTTTCGTCACCACGGCGAACGTTGATTTTCAAAGCCGCTCTTTGCAACTAAACTGATCATTGCGGCGAAGGTTTATTTTGCCATAATGATTGGTGCAGACCAGTGAGCATGTAGTCACGAATTTTCCAGTTTTTCATGTAACGTCGCGAATCCAAATCGAATCAAATGAAATAACATTTGACTAGGACAAACACCAACCAATAAAAATTCATCAACATGTCATTTAATCAATTGAACATTCAAATCCATTAACACAGAATTACACATATTTAAAAAAAAAAAAATCAGTTTATAATATAACATGATATCAATCAAATACATATTATCAAACATAGATTAAACAATATAATCTGGTACCCAAGGCTCTGATACCACTATAAGGAACCGATCTACCCAACACAGCAGAAAAATAAAAATTAAAGTGTAACGCCCCACTTGAGGTACGTAGTTAAGATTTGTTGTATTACTCAAATGTTCATTGATTTAGCTTCAATTGAGTTTGTATGTTGTCATGGTTGGTTGGTTGGCCTTTAATTGAAATGGTATGTTGAGTTGGTTGAGTGTTTTCCTTGAAAGTAGTTAAGACTTGAGGAATCTTGCAATTACAGTCTTCGCCAGGGCGAAGAATAGTCTTCGCCGCGGCGACATTGGCTTTTGTGTTTGGCGGTGTCGGTTCCGGAATTTTTCGTTGGGGCAACGGAAATTTCTTCGCCGCAACAAAGGGATGGCAAAAAAGTTAATTAAGTTTCTAGAGAATTCTCCATAGGGATAAAATGACCATTCTACCCCTAATTAACAGGAAAAGTGGGGAGTAAAATGTAAGGAAATTTCATGGAGAATGTGTTGGAGATGAGGGTGTATTTGCAAAAGAGCAAGGGTAAAATGGGAATATTTCTATGTAAATTGAGCTAAAAAGGGTTTAAGTGTAGAAAGCCCTTCATTCTTCACCTTTTCCACCGCCATTCTCATTCCCTAAGTTCTCTCATTTCTTCATTCAACTTTCCAAGAGTTTCTAAGGTTTTTTTTTTGGGTAGTTTTTAGTATGGATTTCATCTAAAGCATCCTAAGGTAAGGATTCTTGCTTTAGATGTAAATTTGCTTATAGTTGCATTGAAGTCTTATATTGTTATTGTTATTGTTTAAAGTAGTAGAGAGAAGCTAGGCTACAAAAGGGAAGGAGAAGTGTTAGAGAAGCCACTTATTCACACCTCTCACAAAGTTTGAGGAGCCTCCAAACGTGGGTATGGTTTCTAAACCTTTAAACTGATTTTCTGTAGATTCGATTATAATGCATAAACTGTAATTTTTGTACCTTGATCTTAGTTCTAAGGAACGATCCGTGTTGTTAAATATTTTTGTTTTACGCTGCGTAACTGGACCGCTTTCTAACAGAAATCGCACGTATAAAATAACAATCATGAAGTTCCAATAATAAGCTCGTAGGCAAAGATAAACAATAAGTCCCTACAGCTAATATAGCCACATGTTCTTCATTTCCAGCTCGTAGGTCCACTTCTCCCTTGGCGATCAATCTACTTTGTCTTAGTCCCTGCACATCAGTACAAATGTAAGTACCACATCCTATGTCAATGACCCAAGATGTTAAAGGAGAGAAGTTAATTTCAATCATATACATACCTAAAGTCGAAGCATTTGACTTCTTCTTGTTTGTGAGAAAAGCCTTGCAGTGTTTCCTCCAGTGGCCAAGCTTACCACAGTAAAAGAAGACTACCTTCCTACCTTTCCCAACGCCACCCTCAGGCTTGAGAGCATCCTATACTTTGGGCTTGGGATTGGCCTTGACCTTGGCCTTTCCCTTGCCCTTACCCTTTCCTTTAGTAGCAACCAGTAAAACAGGCTTGGACTTTTTCATGTCTTACTCCACAATCCTCAACATGTTCAAAAGCTCTAATAGGGATTTCACCATTGTGTTCATATTGAAGTTCATTATGAACGATGAAAAAGAATTAGGTAGTGACTGCAGAAATAAATTCACTTGTAAGTCTGCATCCACACTAAACCCCAAAGTCTCAAGCCTCTCTATGTACCCAATCATCTTGAGCACATGAGGACCAACTTCAGCTCCCTCAGTCATATGACTCCTAAACAATGCACTCGACACCTTATACCTCTCATGTCGAGCATTTCCTTCGAAAAGCTCCTTGAAGTGCAGAATCATGGTAGCAGTGTCCATATTCTCATGCTACTTTTGCAACTCAGGTGTCATCAATGCTAGCATAATGCATTGAACATTATCAGCATCATCAAGGAACTTTTGGTAAGTATCCTTTACTTCCTGAGTGGCATCAAGATCATGCCCAACCATATAAGGCTTGTCAAGGATATACAATTTCTTTTCGGACATTAGTACAATCCGAAGATTTCGATACTAGTCCGAGAAATTGGATCAATCCAACCTATTTTCCTTTTCGATTATCAATCGCAGGTTGGTATTGTTCATTTCGATGAATTTACAAATGCAAAAAAGTAAAAGTCATTCTAATGTTTATTATTATTTAATAAGGTCTTTTTATTAAAAACGCTCTCACTATTTTCCTCAAGCCAATAGCCCTCACTATTAACTTGGGAAAACCCATTGGCTTTCCTAGTGGATTGAGATCCCATCTAGCCCATTTCAAACCTTCGCTTTGGTGAACAAGCCAAAATGGGTTGATAAGGTAGGCCAACAAACTTAATCCACTCTAGTTGATAGCTCCCACTAGCAACCTCAAATGTGAAGTAAGCCAACAAGCCAATCACACAATACAATGACCGAATCCATTGTCCTCAAGTGTGATTCTCAATATCAATAGAATGGACACTATATGTCACCACGTACACACAACAAGTGTACTTCTCTACTATGCCTATGACGTGCTTATCAACCTTCGCTTTGGCGAATAAGCAAAACACATCATTTTAAGTCGACCCATCACCATTAAGGAAAACTCCAATGAACTTTAACCTCCCACTGGTAGAAGTGTACCTTTTGCTTTGACGAACAAGGTTCCAACGAACAGTGGTTTGATTAAAGACATGATGATGGAAGGCGTTTCAATGACTTAATATCCTTTATTTAAGGGGTTCTATTTTATGTCTCACCAATTTATTACTTTGTTAGAATGACATTGTTTGGCATGTTATTAAACATTCAACCTTAGCATACATTCTAAGCAAAATATAAACGTGTTGAAACATGGCCTAACTAAAACCGATTTCCTCAAGCCTAAAGGAATTAGTAGGTCAACCTAAGGTCAAAACAAACCTTGCGTCTTCAAGTTTGGCTCTTCATCGCTCCTCAATTTCTTCATCACGATCGTTACAAAAAGAATTTATAATACTATTCTAATTTACATCAATAAATCAGAAACCTTGCATTACATACGAGGGGAGTAAGATGAGAGAAAGAAGTACATAAAGAATTTTAGAGGGAGGCAGGACACACAAGTCTTATTTATTTAGAAATTTACAAACAAACCCAAAAATGAATAAACAAACCATAGGTCTAAGGCTCATGTACCGAGCACCATGCATAAAAATATGATCTACTCCAGCAGCATGTTCGGCGCAGCGGCGATGCAAACATCAAAATCATCACGGTCGCTGCGGTGATTGTGAACATTCAGCGAGCTCTAGTAGCTCGCTCGCAGCAGCGATCGTTCAAGATCTTACGATCGCCCCGGTGATGATTTTCGTCACCATGGCGAGTGTTGATTTTCAAAGCTGCTCTTTGCAACTAAACTGATCATTACAGCGAAGGTTTATTTTGCCATAATGATCGGTGCAGACCAGTGAGCATGCAGTCACGAATTTTCCAGTTTTTCATGTAACGTCGCGAATCCAAATCGAATCAAATGAAATAACATTTGACCAGGACAAACACCAACCAATAAAAATTCATCAACATATTATTTAATCAATTGATCATTCAAATCCATTAACACAGAATTACACATATTTAAAAAAAAAAAAAATCAGTTTATAATATAACATGATATCAATCAAATGCATATTATCAAACATAGATTAAACAATATAATCTGGTACCCGAGGCTCTGATACCACTGTAAGGAATCGATCTACCCAACACAGCAGAAAAATAAAAATTAAAGTGTAACGCCCCATTTGAGGTATGTAGTTAAAATTTGCTGTATTACTCAAATGTTCATTGATTTAGCTTCAATTGAGTTTGTATGTTGTCATGGTTGGTTGGTTGGCCTTTAATTGAAATGCTATGTTGAGTTGGTTAAGTGTTTGCCTTGAAATTAGTTGAGACTTGAGGAATCTTGGAATTACAGTCTTCGCCGCGGCGACATTGGCTTTTGTGTTTGCTGGTGTCGGTTCTAGAATTTTTCATCGGGGCGACAGAAATTTCTTCGCCGCAGCAAAGGGATGGCAGAAAAGTTTAATTAAGTTTCTAGAGAATTCTCCATAGGGGTAAAATGACCATTCTACCCCTAATTAGCAGGGAAAGTGGGGAGTAAAATGTAAGGAAATTTCATGGAGAATGTGTTGGAGATGAGGGTGTATTTGCAAAAGAGCAAGGGTAAAATGGGAATGTTTGTATGTAAATTGAGCTAAAAAGGGTTTAAGTGTAGAAAGCCCTTCATTCTTCACCTTCTCCACCGCCATTCTCATTCCCTAAGTTCTCTCAATTCTTCATTCAATTTTCCAAGAGTTTCTAAGGTTTTTTTGGATAGTTTTTAGTGGGGATTTCATCTAAAGCATCCTAAGGTAAGGATTCTTGATTTAGATGTAAATTTGCTTATAGTTGTGTTGAAGTCTTATATTGTTATTGTTATTGTTTAAAGTTGCAGAGAGAAGCTAGGCTACAAAAGGGAAGGAGAAGTGTTAGAGAAGCCACTTATTCACAAGGTAAGTAAATCCAACCCAAGTTGAGATTTAAGAACTCCCTTGAGTAGAGATTTATGCATGAATGAATGAATGAAGGAATGTGTATGTATTATGTTTGTTGAGATGAGATGAGATGAGATTATTACTTATTGATGAGTATTGAATATATTGGAATATGAGAAGTGTTGAGATTTTATGATGTTGAGTTGAGTTTTGGTTGAAGTTGAAGGAAGTTTTGAGCAAACCCTATAGGAGTGTTTTTCTTTGACAGGAGTTTAGAGTGTATGAGGGAGTTTTTCTCCCATTTTGGATGATTAAAGAGAAGAGAAAAGTTATTGTTAAAATGGAGTTTTGTATGCACATGAGTTGTTTGATGAAATACTCAAGAGAAGAATGAGTGCCTTAATTTGTGCTACATGGCATAATTGCATTTCATGAGTGCATTAATGAGCATGAGTCATCCATATGCATTAATTAGGCATTAGAGAAAGAGTAGAGAACTTTGAGTGTGAGCTTCATTAAGAGAAAAGAGAGAGAAAAAGATAATAGAGTAGGTTGTGCGATGGGGAACCCGTGAGTAATGGGTAGAGTATTCCCGTATGTACGCCGCAAAGAGAGAGAGCGGCTTGAGTATGAGAGAGAAAAGTGGTTTATCCCGTGAGTGTACATGCGGATGAGGGCTATACCCGAGAGTACCCGAGAGAGAGTTTATACGCACACATGGCCAAGGGTTCCGAATCCATGCATAACCGAGTCCGATCGGCTAGAATGAGTAGAAGTCACGGAGAGCGGGACCGAGTCCCGGCCGTGCCTCTAGTAAGATGAGGCCGTGACTTACAAGAGAGAGTTAGTAGAAAAGAGTTATGAGAAAGAGAGAATAGAGAGAAGTATAAAAGAGAGAGTAAATGAGAATTGTAAGGAAAGAATTAGTGAGAGTTACGGAGTTAGATGAGTAGAGGATTTACTTACTGAGCATTGTTTTTTTTTTTTCCCGTTGTTTCCTATGTTTTGCAGGATCTAGGTGAGGACACGGTCGGATGGATGTCAGCACGCGAGGGAAAGTGGTTACACTGTCCACCATGTTTTTGATAACTTTTGTACATGATACAAATTTTGTGTAAAGAATGTATATGTTTAATAAAAGAAAAATTTGGGCCCAACTCTTTATACTATTTTATATGTATTTTTATTATGTATATTTTGTGAGTATTTGAGTAGGAAGCAGCTATTACATAAAGGATAGATCAATTGCCCTTTTTGCCAAGATCCGGGTATCGATTATATAGTTTACATGTTAAAACAAAAATCTGTACAAAACAAAATTAATCCATTCAAGGATTAGAAATCTTACGCATGTTTGGAGGCTCCTTCAAGTATCTCTGAATTTATTTCGGTACCGATTCATTATAGAATCGTAGAACGGTGATCCACACGAAGATAATCCAAAAAACCAAGGGTTGATTTGCTAGAACGACACAATGGCTTCAAGAATCAAAGATCTTCAAAGAATCAAGGAGAGAAAAATATTTCTCTTCAATCTATGAACAGGACGTGAGAGAGAGAGTGTGTGGAGTAGGTCTACGGTTTTTAATATTGAATAATCATGTATTGTTTTAATTTAAGTTGCACTTATTTAGTGTAACAATTATAATAGTATTCCAATGAGGAATAGCCATGGGCGCCAACCCTAATCCACCCTTGCAACCAAACACCCTTTAATTGGTATTTAAATTTTAATTGATTATTATTATAATTAAAATCAATTAATATGTGTCTGTGTGTATATATATATTAACATTTAATTAAGAATAATAATCCATTTAAATATATGCGCACATATATTGAAATATAATCTCACTAATTTTAATTTTAACATTAAAATTAAATACAGGCAACAACCTCAACAAATTTAATTGCACTGTGAGATTACCAAAATACCCTTTCGTCCTAAAATATGAAAATACCCCTTTCACAACTAATTCTTAAATTATCTTCTAAGTGTGTGACTCGTTGGGTCCTTATCATATCGACGGTGAGTAGTATCGTGATTAACACCAATTAATCTTCTCACTACACACAAACAAAGATTGGCCCCTGGCAAGCCATCATGACCGCCCGATAGATTCAGATTCAGCAAAATAGCTAACTATCAACAATATGGTTACCATACAATCAAATCATTTCATCATCCATTATCTCATCGAGGCTGAGGTATAGAAATAGTGTCAACCTCAATTATTCTCGATATCTTTGTATTCAATTACTAGACCGATGACTAAATAAATAAATTGGATTGAGCAATAACTCAATCCCACTATGGCCACAGATTTGGTGTCATTTCCATTTACTGAATTGCGTAGTGAGATAACTTCTTCCATACCCAAGAGTGATGAATCCTTTGTCAATCTACCATAGTCTTGATACACTCCTCAATGTAGCCAATCACTACCATATTGATAGCTTTGAATAGAACTACGTTGGGCTAGTGTCAAACTACACCAATCAATGCACAAGGCGCTCTAGTGATCTCAAGTGTTAGGATCACATGCACCACCATTCGTTAAAGGATTTATTCTATAGACACTAGGGTTACCATCCATATGGAATCCTCCAGTGGGTTTGTCCAGTGAACTTGCCTCTAGTAGGCACCCATGCATTGTACCAGCTTGTCAGCAAAGAACCTTGACTAGTGAGATCAACCACTGTCTTTTGACAGGATCGTTCAACACTATGATAGTCTTGTCGTATTATCTATGTCCTTGGTCAAACTAATACTGGGGCTACGAACATTTCTAGAATGGCTACCATATGTGATCATAGGGTTCTCACTATCAAAATTTGAAACACTTGATACCCTCATCACGGTTCTACCATCCTAAGGACATATATTAATACATACAGATATGATTTACACGATATAGAATAAAATGTCTTTTATTGATTAATAAACATTATTATAAATAGTCAATTCTAAAATAATTGATTGGCTCTAGGGCACCAACTTTAACACTCACACGTCTCTAACTTAACATTTTTCTATAACAAATGCAAAAAACAATTCTATTCATTTATCAAATAAAGGTTAACTATATTTGACAAATAATATATTTACATGTATTTATGGCTCAAAAACTAAAAATTTACCCGCAATATCATACCAAGTATGCATTCTATTCTTTTAGAAAAGGAAAATAACACTTTAAGAACCCTCCACACGTTGGCAGAAGCAACCACGCGTTGGCAGCAGCCGCCACATGCTAACACATGCCGGATCCTCACCTCACCTCAATTTCGGGTTTGGTTGACCCGTTTTCCCTTTGACTAGGTCAACTTGACCCAATTTGGCTCTGTTGACCATTGACCGGGTTTGACTAACCTGTTTGATCGGCCCGGTCGAATACTCAAGTCAACTTGACCCGTTTGACTCTATTAAGGATTGGGCTTGGGCTAACATTTTATAAATTATTCAAGAATAACTAATACAAAAAAAAATGTAGGCTAGTGGTCATTTGGTCGGTCTTTCTCATATGAGACTTGGGTTCAAGTCTTAGCAACAAGCAATTTACCCATGTGGTTCACTCACATGAGACTGGGGTTCAAGTCTTAGCAACAAGCAGTTTACCCATATGGTTCAAGGTCAGTATAGGCCTTAAAAGTTAAAATTGGGTTCGAGTCATTTTTTTAATTTATTTATTAAAAACAAATGACATGTCGTTGCAGACCCGGCTGGAGGTTGAAGATGACTATGAGAAACCGACATGTTGTTTCTATTTCAGTCCTAGAAATGACATGTCATTTGTTTTTTAATAACTTAAAAAAAAAAATGACTCAAACCCAATTTTAACTTTTAAGGCCTATACTGACCTTGAACCATATGGGCAAACTGCTTGCTTTGGACTGAAATAAAAACATGTCGGTTTCTCATAGTCATCTACCGACCCGGAAAATAACCCATTACGAACATATGGGCAAACTACTTGCNAAGTTCGTAGTGATCCATGAAAGAGAGTTAAAGAGTTAACAATTGATTAGATAGTGTCCTTTGCCCTACTTGGATGTTTTTGAGCACGAGTTCCCTAAAGGAGAGATGGAGTAGAGGTTGATTGCTGAGGAAAGAATGAGATTCAATCATAATATCATTTCCAGAATTACAGCGGGCCATTCGTTCAGTATGTTGAGCAGTAGTGTGAAAGTTAGAGAGATGTTAAGAAAAGGGTGTTTTGGACAGATAATTCATGTGGTGCAGAGTAGTGATGTCCCATAACCAGAGATGCAGAGTGTGCCAGTAGTCCGAGAATTTTTTAGAGGTATTTCTTAATGAGTTATCGGGCTTACCTCCGGAAAGAGCAGTTGAGTTTAGTATTGAACTGGCACTGGGGACAGCACCGATGTCTAAATCCCTTATCTAGTGGCCCAGCCGAGCTTCAAGGATTAAAGAAGTGTCTTTAAGAGGTCCGAAATAAAGGTCCTATTTCGACCGAGGCATTCTCCCTGGGGAACTCCGATCTTGTTTGTAGGGTTTGTAAGGAAGAAAGAAGGATCATTACGAATGTGTAGTGATGACAAAGAAATGAGTAACCGATAGTGAAGAATAAATGCCCGTTACCATGGACGGATGATCTTTAGACCAGTTAAGGAGTACAATAGTATTTCCAAGAGTGATTGGAGGTCGGGGTATCATCAGGGTGTTTCTTAATTGTTTTGCTCAGTTTGTAGTAGTCTTTACCCTGAAGTTCGGAGGCATATATGATTGTGAGATCAAGTATCAAACAGGAAAAGCCAATGTAGTAACGATGCTTTGAGTAGAAAAGCCTATTTGTCCCGGTACTAAGCAGAAGAGATAATGGAGAGTTGTGTAGAGAACAGATGAAGTGATTCCGGGAAGGATTACCAGGGTAGAGGTTCAGTATACCTTACTGAAGAAGTCAAAGAAAAGCAAGTGGCCGATGAATGGTGTTAGAAAATAGTTCAACAAGCGCATGAGGGCAAGGTAACAGATTCCATTTGGAAATGTGTTCTCTATTTAGGAATGGTTGTGGATTCTTCAGGACGATGAGTTGGAAAGAGAATTCTTTAGGAGGTAATGACACACCATACACTACCCATCCTGGAGTGACCAAGATGTATCAAGATGTAAAGAAAGGCTACTGGTGGCCAGGTATGAAGAAAGACATTGCAGAGTTTGTAGCTAAATGTCTGACTTGCAACAGGTGAAAGCAGAACACCAAAGGCCGTCAGGGTTGCTTCAGCCACTTAGTATCCAGAATGGAAATGAGAGAGCATTTCGATGGATTTTATCACAGACTCCTGAAGTACAGAGAAGAAGAGATATAATGCTATATGAGTGATTGTGGATAGATAACTAAGTCTACCCATTTCTTCCAGTAAAGGAGAGTACCACCACGGATCGTTACTCAGATCTACATGAAAGAGATAGTCAGGTACATGAGTGTCCCAAGATTATAGTGTCAGCTTTTAGACTAGTTTACAGAGAAATTGGGTACCCGTTTGGCATCAGTACTGCCTATCATCTCAGACAAATGGCTAAATAGAGAGAACAAATCAGGTGTTAAGGATATGTTGAGAGCTGCTTGTAACACCCACTTGAAATACGTAGCCACTGTTTACGGTGGGCAAAGGAATCCTGAATTGCCCCTAAATGAGTTTATATATGATTCATGTTCTTGGTTGAGTTTATGTTTTGGGTTGGTTGAGTGTGTACCTGGAATGATAAAGACTTAGAAATTTTGGAGTTTCAGTCTTCGCCGGGAGAAGGAGAAGCTTCGCCGCGGCGACGTTGGTTCTGTTGTGGGCAGTGTTGGTTTTGGAATGTTTCGCCGGGGCGACAGAAAATTCTTCGCCGCGGCGACGAGACGGCAGAAAAGTTTCTTGAGTTTTCTAAAGATTCTTCTTTGGGGCACAATGACCATTCTACCCTAATTAGTAGGAAAAGTGGGAGTAAAATGAAAGGAAATTAATAGAGATATGTGTTAGATGGGGGTGTATTGTAAAGAATCAAAGGATAAGATGGAATTTTTCAAGAAAGAGTAAGGGCAAAATGGGAAAGAGTGGGATTATATGAGTAATAAGGGTTGAGGTCCTCAAACCCATTCATTCACCATTTCCACCGCCTCTTCATCTCCCATTTTCTCTCAATTTCTCCTCAATTGTCTAAGGGATTTTGAGGAGTTTTGAGTTGGAATTTGACAAAGAAGTGATCCTAAGCAAGAAGAGGTAAGAATCTACTTTAGAGATGAGTTTATTCTGTAAGGGTTAAGTTCTTACTAAGTTATGTTAGGAAATAAGGGAAAGTCATGACCAAAAGAGTAGAGAGCTTTAGTGGAGACTACTCAGTATGAGGTAAGTAAATCCAACTCAAGCTAAAGTTTAAGAAATTCTTAAGTAGAGATTTATTTATGCATGTATATATGATGCTTATTGGAAATTGAGTAGAGATGTATGTATTGTTGAGAAATGAGTTGAGAAGAGTATTTATATTTGTTTGTTGGATATTTCCTTTATGGAAAGTGTTATGAGTAATGAGTTTGAGATGAAGTTGGGGAGATTGAGTATATTTGGGAGTGTTTTCTATGATAGGGTTATGCCCATAGAAGGGAATTTACTTCAATTCTGGATGGTTTAAAAGAGAAGGAGAGTTGTGTTAGAGAAGAGTTTTTATGGCACATGAGTTGCTTGATGAAATGCTAAGTGAAATTTGCCCTGTCACAGCCGTAACTTTTAAGTAATTTTTGGGTATCTTACGGATTGAACATGCTGGGGACCAAAGCATAGAAGTTATAGCCTGTTTCTAAGCTTTAAAACGAGACCAGAACCGTAGCAATCAGAGGTGTATAATGAAGGTATGGTCTTTTTAGTGTGACCTGTGCAGAATAACGGTTTGAGGAAATCTTGCATTTGGCATTTCAAAGTGGCATTAATGAGTATGAACCATCCATATGCATTAATTGCATTGAGAAGTAGCTTGGAGAGAATATAGAATGTGAGTATGAGCTACCTTATGAGTAAAGCTTAAGAGTAGAATTTTGAGTATAAGCTATACTATGAGTAATAGTTTGAGTGAGAAAAAGGAGAATGTTGAGAATAGCAACTCTTAAGATAAAGAGAATGAGAATACTCTGATAGCAAAGAGAAAAAGTTGAGAAAAGTAGAGAAATTCTAAGAGTTAAGCTACTATGTGAGTAGCTAGAGAAAGATAGAGATTTGGCACAAGAGTTAAAGAGGAGAATAGAGTAAATTGGCGATGGGGAACCGTGAGTGACGAGTAGAGAGTCACGCAGAGTGGAACACGAGGTTCCAGCCGTGCCTCCAGTTAGATGAGGCCGTGACCGTCAAGCAGAGTGGAACACGAGGTTCCAGCCGTGCCCCGGTCAGAGGGCCGTGAATTCAGAGAGAAGAGAGGATTGTACACTCACCTGGCCAAAGGTTCCGAATCCATGCATAACTAAATCCGATCGGTAGCAAGATGAGCGGAAGTCACGTAGAGTGGTAGCGCCCAGCCGTGCCTCCGGGTCGATGAGGTCGTGACATTCAATGAATAAGAATGAGAAAGAATAGAGATGAGACAAGACGAGTTAAGATATATTATGAGTACTAGCTTGAGAAAGAGATGAGCAAACATGAGAGATAAGAGAGAGAATAAGAGCATAGAGTAGGTTGCGATGGGGAACCGTGAGTAATGGGTAGAGTATCCGCATGTACGCCGCATGGAGAGAGCGGCATGAGTAGGAAGTAGAGAAGTGGTGTAGCCCGTGAGAGAGCATGCGGATGAGGGCTATACCCGAGTACCGAGAGAGAGATTATACACTCAGTGGCCAAGGGTTCCGAACATCGCATAAACAAGTCGATCGGCTAGATAAGTAGAAGTCACGTAGAGGGGAGCGAGTCCCGGCCGTGCCTCCGTAAGTGAGGGGGATTATAAAGAGAGGTAACAGAAAAGAGTTATGAGAAAGAGAAACGAAATGAGAGGACAATAGAAAGAATTAAAGAATGAGAAAGCTGAGAAAAACTTGAGAAGAATGAGATATAAAGAGAGAGAGAGTATGAGAAAGGATGCGAAAGTTTAAGCTAATAAGATGAGAGTAGAAGAAAGAAAACATGCAGTTCTTTCGTATTAATTTCATGTGAGCTTGTACCAGCGAGAACCATGATTTTCCTTCATGGTGAGTATGATGAGAATAAGAGAGAACCATGATTTCCTTATGGTGAGTAAGAATAAAAAAGAACAGAGAGAAAGAAAGAGAAGAGCAGAAGCAGAGTTAAAGGAGAATAACAGTATTAGAAAGAAAGAGAAAACAGTGAGAAATAGAGAATAGCAAAAAAGGGTAAGGAAAGAACCAAAGAGTGAGTTGCGGGGAGTAGTAGAGGATTTACTTACTGAGCATTGTGTGCTCACCCGTTGTTCTTCTCTGTTTTGCAGGAAATAGGAGCAGCGGTCGGATGGACTCAAGGAGCGACGAGTATTGGCATACTGTCCACCAGCTAGATATTTGTATTAATTAGAAAGTTTTTACATAGTATTTTGATTATAAGAAGTATATTTTATGAGTAAAGAAAAATTTGAGCCCACTATCTTCATGTTATATACATATCTAATTTTAATGGTAGTATTATAAGAATAGTATAAAGAGGAGTTTTAATTTTTGTATCAGAGCAAAGATTTTGGGATTTGACGTGTGCCATTCTCGCCGCCATGACGTTCCGTAGCGACGCATAGTTAAGTTTTTCCTTCGCATTAAAGTGTTTTTGAGTGGTTTAATGTAGTTGTCTTGTCAATGAGATACAAAACTCGAGTATGAGTGAGAATAAGAAAGCAGTGAGTAGGGAAACTTACTTCCCCGAGTTAATTAGAAAGGATTGAAACCCCATCCAAGTGCGACCTACTAGAATAGAAGAGAAAGGTCGATACCTTGATGGTATAGAATCGGATTGAGTCGATTCATGGGCTTCTAAGTTATATCAGCCGTTAGAGTTAAAAGTATAACAGACCATTGGTAGTAAAAGATGGATTGTTTGCGCGTGAGTGGTTAATAGACGGGTGAAGATCGGTTACCATTCTCTTGTCCTTAGAGGGATGCCCGAAGGTTTGTGGGCCATTAATGGAGGATACCCACGATGGTTGGTCATGATTTGAGAAGCGTTAGAATGATGGTTGAAGTTTGAGATCAGTGGCAAGTTCATAAGACGGTTAAAAGTATTTGTTTTATAATGATTGAGTACAGTGAAAAGTAGACAGTGAGAGTAGGAACTCCCTTGTAAGGTTTGTATCTGGAGTAATGAGTACTTCGGAAGTGAGGAAAAGACAAGTGGTCCGTGGGCTAAAATCAGAGGAAAATAGAACCTCGAGCTTAGATGAAGTTTGAGGAAGGGAGATTATTCAGTAGAGTTTTTCTCCCATTTTGGATTATTAAAGAGAAGAGAAAAGTTATTGTTAAAATAAAGTTTTGTATGCACATGAGTTGTTTGATGAAATGCTCAACAGAAGCATGAGTGACTTAATTTGTGCTACATGGCATAATTGCATTTCATGAGTGCATTAATGAGCATGAGTCATCCATATGCATTAATTAGGCATTAGAGAAAGAGAGTCGAGAAAGAGTAGAGAACTTTGAGTGTGAGCTTCATTAAGAGAAAAGAGAGAAAAAAAGAATAGAGTAGGTTGTGCGATTGGGAACCCATGAGTAATGGGTAGAGTATTCCCATATGTATGTCGCAAAGAGAGAGAGCGGCTTAAGTATGAGAGAGAAAAGTGGTGTAGCCCGTGAGAGTATATGCGGATGAGGGCTATACCCGAGAGTACCCGAGAGAGAGTTTATATGCTCACATGGCCAAGGGTTCCGAATCCATGCATAACCGAGTCCGATCAGCTAGAATGAGTAGAAGTCACGGAGAGCGGGAGCGAGTCCCAGTCGTGCCTCCGGTAAGATAAGGCCGGGACTTACAAGAGAGAGTTAGTAGAAAAGAGTTATGAGAAAGAGAGAATAGAGAGAAGTATAAAAGAGAGAGTAAATGAGAATTGTAAGGAAAGAATTAAAGAGATTAAATTTGAAACCTACTAGAGTGAGTCAACCCATTAAGATTTTAGAGTTACCTGATGGGGTGAGTGTGTTGACTCAGGAGATGTTATTAGGAGAGTCTGTAGTGATCCAGGGTCGGGAGTTAGCAATTGACTTAATAGTTTTAATATGCCCAACTTTGATGTGATATTGGGCATGGATTTCCTAGGGAGGTATGGAGTAGAAATCGATTGTCGAAAAAAGAAAGCGAGATTTAATCTCGATAGTGGAGATAAGTTTAGTTTTGGAGAGGGCCATCAATTGAGCATGTTGATTAGTAGTGTAAAGGCTAGAAAGATGTTGAGAAAGGGGTGTTCTGGATACATTGCTCATGTAGTACAGAGTGCTGAGGTTCCACAGTCAGAAATTCAGAGGGTGCCGGTAGTTCGAGAATTTTTAGATGTGTTTCCGGAAGACTTACCAAGTTTGCCACTAGAAAGAGAGGTTGAGTTTAGTATTGAACTAGCACCAGGAACAACACCCATATCTAAAGCCCCTTACCGAATGGCCCCAACAGGGCTTTAGGAATTAAAGAAGCAACTCCAAGAGCATTTAGAGAAAGGTTTTATCCGACCGAGTCATTCTCCCTGGGGAGCCCCAATTCTGTTTGTAAAGAAGAAGAACGGGTCACTACGGATGTGTATTGATTACAGAGAGCTGAATAAGGTGACAGTGAAGAATAAGTACCCACTACCTCGAATAGATGATCTGTTTGACCAGTTGAAGGGAGTAGCAGTATTCTCCAAGATTGATTTGAGGTCAGGGTACCATCAGGTAAGAGTGGCCGAGCAAAATATAGCCAAGACTGATTTCCGTACAAGGTATAGGCACTATGAGTTTGTAGTGATGTCGTTTGGCTTGACAAATGCCCCAGCAGTTTTTATGGATTTGATGAACCGGGTATTCCATGACCGTCTGGATCAATTCATAGTGGTATTCATTAATGATATTCTGGTTTATTCCAAATCGAGAGAAGAGCATGAGGAACATTTGAGAATAGTGTTGCAATGGTTGAGGGAAAAGTAGTTGTATGCTAAATTTTCTAAGTATGACTTTTGGCTCGACCAAGTAATATTTCTGGGCCATACTATGTCTAAAGAAGGGATTTCAATAGATCCGAGTAAGGTGAAGGCAATCCTTGAATGGTAGAGGCTGAAGACAGTAAAAGATGTCAGAAGTTCTTTAGGCTTGGCAGGTTACTACAGATGATCTGTTGAAGGGTTCGCCCAGTTGGCTAAACCATTGACGGCTCTTACCAAACAAAAGACTCCTTTTGTATGGTCAGAAGCTTGTGAGGAATGTTTCCAAGAGTTGAAGAAGAGGTTAACAATAGCTCTAGTGTTAGTGTTACCATAGGAGGGTGTAGATTATGATATTTATACGGATGCCTCATTGCAAGGACTTGGCACATTGTTAATGCAGTTAGGTAAGGTAATAGCTTATGCCTCTCGGAAATTGAAAGAGTATGAAACAAGATACCCTACGCATGACATAGAATTGGCGTCTGTGGTCTTTGCCTTAAAGATTTGGAGGCATTATCTTTATGGTGCAAAGAGTAACATCTACACTGATCATAAGAGTTTAAAGTACTTCTTCACTCAAAAGGAGCTGAATATGAGACAGAAAAGGTGGTTAGAGCTGGTTAAGGANTCATCTACCGACCCGGAAAATAACCCATTACGAACATATGGGCAAACTACTTGCTTTGGACTGAAATAAAAACATGTCGGTTTCTCATAGTCATCTACTGACTCGGACAATAACCCATTATGAATCTGAAACTTTAAAGAACCATATCTTAGCTATTTTAACTCTGTTTTTTGCGATTCAAAGACCATTCTCTTCATATTTTCATAAGGAATTTAATATTTTAATTAGTTTTACCAGAAAACAATTCCATAAACATTAAAAATGAAATTTCATAACTGAACACTAATAATAATTAAAATTCATCATATTAACACTAAACATAAAAAAATATGAACCGTGCTCTGATACCATTGTTAGTAAATTAAGAATAATATATATCCTATTTCAATCCCAAGATCATATCAAAAGTCATTATTGCAATCACATTTTCACTTAAACAAACTGCAATAAAGTTCATAGCATAAATACCTCCTTTTGTCAGTCAAAAGCACAGACCACTTTCTTCTTGAATTCCAGTAAGAATAATGAATTGAGAGAGAAATATATTTGTGTAAGAGAGTTGAGAGAAGAGTTTTTCATCAATTGAAAAACTCTTATATACATGCGGCAGTGGTACCACAACGCAATAATAAAATTGGGTGCGTCCCATCATGGGTGTCCCACCCATATCTAATAACCACTATGGATATATAAGAGATACAATATAGCCAATCAATATTTATTGAATTTATTGATCAAATCTATCTCGTACTTTACAAGGAAAAGAGAATATTAGGCTTTTATCTTAACTTTTCGTATATTTTATTTTCTAGCTTTTTGAATCCAACTGAAGCCCTTGTTCTTCCATTTTTCTTTTATAACCTATTATTTTTAATGGTTTTGCAGTGTGCAGAACCTCCTTTCGTCATTGCCATACCATAAAGCTTTTGGATTTCTGATTCCTTTGCTTATTGGTATTCTGCAAGTACGCGTTCAAGGTAGTAATAAGTCCTCATTCAGAATTCATCCAGCAAATATGTATGCAGTTTTGTTGGCCACTTTCGTTTACGGCACTGTATTTGCTTTTCATATTAAATGTATACTTAAATCACATAACAACCTCTCAATTATACTAGGTATTCAGTACTTTCAATTCTTGGGTCCTGTTAATTGCTTATATCACAGGATCTCTTTCTGCTGTCTCACTTATCTCTGTCATTCTCCTATATATATATATTTCTTCTTTTGAAATACTTTAAATATTTTAATAAGTATTTTGTTGGAATTTAATTTAAACTCAAACTTTTTTTTTTTTTTTTTCCTGCTGAGACAAAGTTGAATAAGTCTGTAATTAGGTTCTGTTTACTACAGAGTCATAGTTGAACAAGTCTGTAACTATGTTACAGATTATTAGGAAGTTGTTTATGCATTTTCATAAGTTATGAAGTAGTGCCATATAAATAAGAGTTTTTTTTAAGCTTTGTTGATGTTCTGTTGGGTCTGTAATCACCTACAAATAGGTGCGTCTTCTGCTATTTATGATCATTAGTTAAATCAATAAAATTTTCTCTCACTCAGTTTTTTTTTTTTTTTTTTTTTTTTTTTTTTTTTTTTTTTCCTAACACTATTTTGATCCTGTTTTGGAAGTTAAAAGCTCAAAATTTTAATTTCTTACATATTTTAGTTGTAATGAGAGAAGTGCTTAATAATCAAGGATTGCTCTTATCATGCCTCTAATTAGAAATGATTAAATTAATGAAGAGGTCATTCATTCGTAAAAGAGTGACACCATTGTAGCATGCAGGAGAGATTTCAAGATTTCAAAAGGAATGACACCTTTCAAAATTAATAATAATAATAATAATTAAACTAATAATAAACATGTAAAAGGCACGTGGTCGAAGCACTGAAATAACTAACAATTAGCATATTGCAGCATGGGTAAAGGATAGAACTGGAACTGAAACCAGAACCAGAACTAGAACCAGCCCCATTAGAGTCTGGTTTCGATTTTAGAAAATTAAAACCAGAACAGAGGTTTGGGTACTCGGGTAGGAACTGAGATTAAATTATAATTTTTATAAACTGTGAGGGTGTATTTGCCATTTTTTAAAAAGTAAGGGTAATTAAAATTAACCTGGGTAACTGGAACCAGAACTAGAACCGAAACTTATGTTTCAAGTTCCAGTTATGGTTCCGGTTCCGATTCCAAATCTTAGAAACTAGCCGGTTTCGGTTCCTTCAAAAAATAAAGGGTACCAGAAACCGATCATCCCTACTACACATGCTGAAGCATTGAGACAACTAATAAGTCACACATCGTCAATAATTATAGTTAGGCTTAATTATTATTATTTTTATAAAGAATTGTGAGAAAATTGGCAATTTTTCCATCATTAAAAAAAAATAACACATTGAACATTATACGTGCTAAGAAGACAATGAAAATAAATAATTCCATTCATTTCGTTGATACAGAAATCTGCACCAACAAGGGTGATCCGTTTGACCTTGGCGGGATCAGAGTTGCTGTGTGCGTGATTACGAATAATCAGCAATGAATAAGTAATAAATGCAGTAAAGTAAATAGTAAAGAGATTTTTAAAGTGGTTCGGCGAGATAAACTCTTGAGCCTACGTCCACTGTTTTTGTATTTGCTGTGAGAGCTTACAATAGTAATTCTAGAAATATTTTCTAACCCCTTTCTCATTGTTTGAGGGGGTTTATATACAGAGTTTGTACAAAGAAAAGAGCAAAAGTAAAAGGATTACAATTGGATTGAAATGCAACTCCAACATTCTCGCGATTGGGCGTTGTGATTGCGCAAAGATTGTTGTTAATCTAATCCCTTCCGAGATATATGGGATCTGAAGTTATCTAAGAATTAATTGAATGATCGCACGGATTATTCGTGACTAGCTTGTGCTAGGTCGAGCTATAGCTCGACGAACTTACGTTGGGTCGGACAATCGATGAAGTCGAGCTGTTTTTGGATCAGTCTATAACCTCATGAAGTCGAGCTGTTTTTGGATCAGTCTATAACCTCATGATACTCCAAGTTATTTCGGCATCGGGCTATAACCTCGTGATATTCCGAGCTTGATGAAAAAATCACACACAACACATTTATTTGTAGTCAAAGGAAAAAAATTTCATACAAAAAATTCACTTGCGTTCGACCAAATATAAGACGTTCCTTTTATAGGTTAGACATATGGGTATCCATTGGCGAAGCCTAGAAATCAGATGAGGAAGGGTGTATTTAAAAAAATAATCTAACTCGAAATATTTAATATAATGAGAAATATGGAAGTGGAAATGTGAACATAAAAATAGAAAGTGTATATCAGGTGAATTTCATGAAAACAAATTAAACAGTTTACTGATAATAATAATAATAATAATAATAGAAGACTCATTTATGCTAGTTCTTAAGACTCAATATTCAATAACATAAGAAAAAACTAATTCCATCTCTCTAATGTAAGGAAAGGAAAATAGAGAATCTATAAAACAGATTTAAAAAAATAATAAAAAATCCCCTAACATACGGTAAAGCAAATAAACAAAATCATATAACTTAAAAAAAAACCCAAAAAAATATTAATTTCCTAATGATAAACTAAATTAAAAAACAAGTTGAATATAATTTCTAAGGTAATAAATAATTTGTCCTACATCAAAACCCTAAAAAAAAACCCAAAAAAATATTAATTTCCTAATGATAAACTAAATTAAAAAACAAGTTGAATATAATTTCTAAGGTAATAAATAATTTGTCCTACATCAAAACCCTAATTTATTAAGTTTATATAAGATGTGTCTTAGTCTAAAATTTCATTTAATTTGTTTTTCTGCTTACTTTTTGGATGGGTAATTAATTTCATGACATGGACTTTTATTTATTTATTGTAATCTAAATTTTTATTTAATTTATTTTTGGATTTATTATTTGAATTGGGTAATTTAATAATTATATATATTACTTAGGGGTAAAATTGTAAAAACATAGAGATTTTTTTTATATCCCAGGGAGGGTACATTGGCCCACCCTCGGCATGAACCAGCTCTGCTACTACTAATTATACAATTTTTTTCTTGACTAAAGTATTAATTCCTATGTAATGAAAACTATTTTGATTCTTCGATAATAATCTTTGTAATCCACGTTTCGATGTGCCAATTTTGTGGAGTCTACAAATTAATGCATGCAAACGCTAAAATTTACAATTGAATTGAAGACTGAATCTTGTGAAGAGAGCCATTGACAACCTTGATAGACCTACGGGATGCCTCCTTGCGTCTCTGAGGGAGTCCAGGCAATGCGAGGGGATTGAAGTAGATAAGGGGTTTGACAATATGAGAATTAGGGCTTAAGGGTGGTATTTTATGCATCCCTAGTGAGGGGACTGACCTTAGCTTATATAGTGAACCGTAGGGCTCGAATCCTAGTAAGACTCTAAGTCCTACTTGGTAGGGAAACTCTCTTTTCGGGAAGAGATTGGATTCTTTGCCTTTATCTGTCAAGGCTTTCCTCTTTGGGTGAGATACGAGACCTTGTCAGAAAAGGAATTTGGTTAGGTTTCTGATCCTTGTTACGGACTGTTGTGGGTGAATAGGTCGGACCCAGTTCAGCTTAACTGTTAGGAAACGATCAAGTTATGGTAGCGGAAACAAAAACATAAACAACATGGATCGTTCCTTAGAACCAAGATCAGGGTACAAATTTTAATAGTCTATGCATTAAATACAAATCTGCAGAAAATCAATTTAAAGTTAAGAAACCATACCCACGTTTGGAGGCTCCTCCAACTTTAACTCTGAATGGGTTTCGCTACCGATCCAAAGGTAGGATCGAACCGCCGTTAGTCGACACGAAGATAACCCCAAGGAACTAAAGAGTGATTTGCTAGATCTTCTTTAGCCTTAAGAACCAAGAACAAAGTCAAGCAAGTTTTGTTTCAAGCAAAAGGAAAACTGGCATGGGAGAGAAAAAGGGGGCTGTGGTTTTTTTTTTTTCAAATGATTGAAATGAATTAAATTATTTAATTTCACAAAGTGTTGCACTTATATTGTGCACACTTTCCCCTATTCCATCATGGAATAGGCTTGGGCACCAACCCAAGCAACCCCTATGTCCAAACAGCCACATTTAGATATTTTAATTATTATTATTATTATTATTATTTTAATTCAATTCAATTAATATATATTTATCATATATTAACATTTAACAATAACAATAATTCATTTAAATATATGCGAACACATATTTAAATATAATTTCACTTATTTAATTTTATTAACAAATTAAATAAAGGCTATGACCTTAGCAAATTTAATTGCACTGTGAAATTACCAAAATATCTTTTTCGCCTAAAAAGACGAAAACGCCATTCTAATAAACTGGCTCTTAATTATCTTCTATGTGTGTGACCCATAGGCTCCTCATCATACCAATAGTGTGTAGTATCGCGATTAACACCAATTAATCGTCTCACTACACACAGACCAAGATTGGCCACTAGTAAGGCATCATGGCCACCCGATTGATTCGGATTCAGCGAAGCAGCTACCTATCAACGATATGGTTACCGTACAATCCAATCCTCTCATCATCTGTTATCTCAACGAGACCGGGGTGTAGAAATGGTGTCAACCTCGATTACTCTCGATATTATGTGTTCAGTTACTCGACCAATGACCTGAATTATAAACTGGATAGAGCAACAACTCAATCCCACTGTGGCCACAGTTTTGGTGTCATTGCCATTTACTGAATTGCGCAGTGAGATAACTCCCCCATACTCGGGAGTGATGAATCCTCTGTCGATCCACCATAGTCTTGATGTACTCCTTGATGTAGCCAATCACTACCGTATTGACAGCTCTGAATAGAACTGCATTAGGCTAGTGTCAAACTACACCAATCGGTGCACAAGGCGCTCCGGTGATCTCAAGTCTAAGGATCACATGCACCACCATTCGTTAGAGGATTTATTCCATAGACACTGGGGTTACCATCCATATGAAATCCTCTGGTGGATTAGTCCAGTGAACTTGCCTACAGCAAGCACCCATGTGTTGCACCAGGTTGTCACCAAACAACCTTGACAAGTGAGATCAGTCACTGTCTTTCGACAGGGTTGTTCAACACTATGATAGCCTTACTGTATTATCTGTGCCCTTACTTTAGAATAATACTAGGGCTACGGACATTTCTAGAATGGCTACCATTGTGCTCATAGGGTTCTCACTATCAACATTTGAAACACTTGATACCCTCCTCACAGTTCTACCATTCTAAAGACATATATCAAAACATACAATGATGATTTACGCGATATAGAATAAAATGTCTTTTGCTGATCAATGAACATTATTACAAAGAGTCAATTCTACAATAATTGATTGGTTCTAGGGCAGCTACTCTAACAATCTCCCACTTGCACTACAGCTAATCATTCCTGTATTTAATACCAAATGATTTCAAGTGCCTTTCATGCTTCTGCTGTAATAGAGGCTTTGTCAGTAGATCTGTGACATTGTTGTCAGTATGCACTTTACTAATCTGGACACTTTCCTCTCAACTATTTCTCTGATGAGATGGAATCGTCTGAGTAAGTGTTTGGACTTCTGATGAGATCGTGGTTCCTTGGCTTCAGCGATTACTCCATTGTTGTCACAATAGATGTCTATTGGATCAACAATCGTGGGAACCACGCCAAGTTCAGTGACGAACTTCCTAATCCAGACTGTTTCCTTGGCCGCATCTGCTAATGCAATATAATCAGCCTCCATTGTAGAGTCTGCTACAGTGTTTTGCTTGGAGCTCTTCTAGCTCACTACACCTCCATTAAGACAAAATACAAACCCTGATTGCGATCGATAATCATCTTTATCTGTTTGGAAACTAGCATCACTGTATCCTCTTACAGTGAGCTCATTGTAAACCCTACGTTATTATTCGGATGCCCTATGGTATGAAATTTACCTTTTCATGTAATTTTCTTTTTTTGAATGGAAGGGTAAAATGGTCAATTTGCATGAGTTTCGAGATATGGCCATTATAAAGTGTAAGGGGTGATGTCATTGAAGAGAAATGAGGGTAGAATGGTCATAAAGTTGATTGATATGGTTAAATGGCGTAAACGGTAACCAAAGATATAATGGTCTTTTCATACAAATCCATATGAATTAAGTATCCATAAAAGTGCACCAACGGTAAATTAGTCATTTGCCTAATGGGATTGCTTAATTACCAAGTGTTTAAAAGAAGTCAAATGGCATTAAATGAGTGCTAATCATTATGTTGTGATAGAAATGACCAAAATGCCCTTATATGAAAATTTTATGCCAAATGACCCACCCTTATATCTAACTTTTATTGACCAATCATAGTAGAATAGTAATGAAATAAATATCTACAGGGTTTTAGGAGAGAGGAGTCGGCCTTGTACACCCCAAATGGATCATCTTCTTCTTCATCTCTCAAATTCACCATAAAAGCCACTAATCCAAGCATTTTCTTCTCAAATTCTCATAGGATTTCAAGTTGAATTTCGAAGGAGATCACCATCCACACTTTAAGAACTTCAATTTTAGGGTTTAAGGTGAGTTTTAAAACCCTAGTTTGTTGTGTTTTTTTTAGTTAAAAGAGAAATTCATAAGTGATTATGTTTGTAAGGTAGAAAGGGTAAACTTGGAGCTAAGGAGGAGTGTCTTTGTGCTTGAATACAAGGTAAGGAAAAAAAATCTCCCTTATGACTACAATTGATAACACCTAGGGTTGATGAAACTACATTATTATGTTAATTTGAGTGTGATGCTTGTTTTGGTTATGGATGGTGTAAATGGGTGTTGATTGGTGTATGTGTGTATATGGAGGATGATTTTGCCAATTAAGAGATTTGTAGTTGGACGATGTTTTGGAACTTTTTGGTTCTGTAAAAGGGAGATTTTTTATGGCCTTTATACTTAGAATGATATGGAAAATACTATGAATGTGCAAATGAAGTGACATGGTTAAAAATGAATAGAATTCGGATTGGCTATTATTACTTATCTGTACAGCTTCACTAAATTGGTCAAACTGAAGTTATAAAAGTCTAATTGAGTTGATTCTTGAAGTATTAAAATTTGAAAATAGCCTAAATGTTTATGTTTTCCAAATTAATTCGAATTGGAAAATGAGGAAAACATTGCTTGAAAGTGACGAATTGTTAGGCATCCACCTCCTTATAGAAATTCCCATCTTTTTTTTTTTTTTATAAAATTCTATTAATCCACTGAATAGTCTTACTGTTGAAATTCCTTGTGTGTATGCGAATTGAATGAATTAAGTTAATGAATTTAATAGGAGAATATTTATGTCATGGAGTTTTGCTAAATTGATTGATGAGTTGTGCAATTGGCCAAGGTTACATGTTAAATGAATGAAAGATGATTGAGCATGGAGATGTTATCCCATATGTTTGCATTCTAAGGTAATGCATATAGTATTTAGTTGACTTATGAACGAATTTATGAAATGTTAAAGATTTATTCCATGAGTCTCTTGAGGTATAAACCAAGATCAGAGGAATGGAATCTTATGGGAACCATGAGTCCTTGAGGTGACGACCAAGAACAACGTAATGGTTCATGAATCCGATCGGATAATAAAGAATAATGAAAACATCAAGATAAGACAAAAGAATAAGCATGCCATGTTTATGAATATTGCATAAGTCATATATGTTCCTGTGTATATTATGTATGGTTATGTTATGACTTATGTTTATGAGTAAAGTTCAAAGTGTATGACATGTTTTATGAATTGTTAATGTCAAGAATGAAGGTCATGTCTTGTAGATAGGTAGTCACGTATATACTTGTATAATGAACCTTAATAGTTTGTAAAGGCACATTCCCTTATTGAGCGATTAGCGCTCACCCCACGAAATGTTTTAAAATGTTTTGCAGGTAAGGATTAAGGCATTAAGCTGGGAGAGGATCCAAGGGATGCTATGAGCATGAAGGGATGTTTTAATGATGACTATGAATGGTTTGCTAGTATAGTGTAGTAATTAGTTCATATCTCATAATGTAGTAAATAGTCCATGTTCTATAATGGAGATATATGTTTGTGTTAATAAGGAAATCAAATGCCAGTAAATTCGTAAAAGTGTGTATGTTTCGTAATTAATACTATGGGTTCATAATTTACTCCCAGAAAGGAAACTATATTATTTGACTTGTAAATGAACTATTATAGTTTAGAAATTAAAAAAAAAAAAAAACAAAATTTAAACTACAGGTTTATTCTTTAAATTGGATTTAAAATAAACTTCTTCCTATGCGTGCGTTTTCTAGGTTCTCAATGGCCAAGGGATACTTAGGAAATACCCGGCTAGAAGGGGTTTTACACTCATCTTCCCTTCCATAAACAAGAACATATCTAGTCTCTTCAGGTACTAAGAATTTTCTTGACAGCCATCCAATGACGCTCACCTGGATCGATTGCTATCTGCACTAGTGCTCAAAGCACTGAGACATCAATCCGAGTACATAGCATGACATACATGATGGATCCAATTGCTTATGCATATGGGATCCTATTCACCTATCTCTCTCTCTTGTGTTCTAGGAACACATTCTTTAGAGAGATAAACACCATGTGACATCGAAAGAATCCCTTTTTGGATTCTCATACTGAATCTTTTATACTTTGTCAATTATGCACTCTAACTTAGGCCAAGCAACTACACGATCTATCACGATAGATCTTATTCCAAGGATGTAGGCTGCTTCCCTAAGTCCTTCATGGAGAAGCACTTGGATAACCAGTCTTTACCGACTGCAAGTTGGTATTCATTCCCGATCAGAAGTATGTCATCGATACAACTCTAGGAATACCATTGCATTCCCACTCACTTTCTTGTAAACACAAGGCTCATCTTCATTCTTGATAAAACCAAATTCTTTTACGGCTTTATTGAAATGAAGTTCCAGCTCTTGAAGCTTGCTTAAGTCCATAAATGGATTCCTGCAACTTGCCTACCTTATCAGCTTGCCATCAAGAACGAAACCATCAAGTTGTATATACACATCTATTCAAGGTTTCCGTTCAGGAAAGCTGTTTTGACATCCATTTGCCAAATCTCATAGTCAGATATGCAGCAATTGCAAGCATAATCCGGATGGAATTAATCATGGCAACCAGCGAAAAGGTTTCTTCATAGTCAATACGTGGAATTTGTTTGAAACCTTTGGTAACCAGTCCTGCCTTATAAGTTGCACCTTCCATCCAGTCAGTCTTCTTCTGGAAGACCCATTTACACCTTATGGTGTACCCTTCAGGTGGTTCCACCAGAGACCATACTTGGTTCTAGTACATGGAGTCCATCTCATATTTCATGGCTTCAAGCCATTTAACGGAATAGGATCTGATATAGCGTCTTCGTAGGTTCTGGGTCATCGTCTTGGTAGACTAGTACTCACCATATTGAGTCACGAGATAACCGTATCTCACGGGCTCATGGCGTACTCTCCCAGATCTACCTAGCTCCTATGCTACCTGAGGTGGTTCATTTTATCCACAGTTTTGGAGTACCTCCTCATGATGTTTAACAATTCCTATGGACATCATCCCGCCCTTCTCTAGTATAATTTGTGATTCTAGAACTTCATCGAGTTATACTTTCTCCATAGTACTCTTAGAAAAAAAATTCCTTTCTAGGAAGACACCAGAACGAGCAACAAAAATTTTGCACTCTTCGGGTGGTAGAAATACATTCTTTGGTCTCCTTGGATACCCTACAAATATACATTTACAGGATTTTAGGCCCAGCTTGTGAAGTTATTTCTTAACATAAGCTTCGCAACCCAAATCCTTAGATAAGACAAAGTTGGGCTTTCACCACTCCATAGTTCATATGGAGTCTATCTACAGACTTTGACGGCACACAGTTCAAACGTGAGTCGCAGTCTCTAGGGCAATCCCCAGAATGATTTAGGTAGATCACTAAAACTCATGGACCTAACCATGTCAAGTAAGGTCTTATTCCTCCTTTCAGATACTCCATTGTGTTGAGGTGTATACGAGGGGTGGTTGTGATACTATCCCACATTCCTTCAGGTATTCAGAAAACCCTGAACTTAAGTATTCACCTCCTCGATCCAACCGAAGAGCTTTAATACTTTTCCCTAACATATTCGTATTCATTCCTGATTCCTTGAATTTATAAAGGGTTAATTTATGTCTCAAAGGTAGACATAACCGTATCTACTAAAATCATCAATAAAGTGATGAAGTATGAATATCCACCTCTGGCTTCAACTGTTAGGGACCAATACAAACTATGGTGAGGTCTAACAGTTCAGTAGCCATGTCACCTGTCCTGTGAAAGTGTCATATTGCCTAATAGGCATGACTCGCATACCTCAAATGATTGAAAGTCAAAAGGATCCAAAATTCTATCCCTTTGAAGTTTTGCAAGCGGGTTTTATTAACATGACCCAATCATAGTGCTAGAGATATGTCTAGTTTTGATCGCTATGTTTAGCTTTCTTGGTTTTGTAACACCAACAGGAGGTACAGATTTTAAATTATGTTTTATAGCCCTTAGTTGATTTGTTAGAATTATTTAAGAGAATATGAAGAAATTGCCTAAACTTGCTTAAGGGTAAAATAGTCTTTTCACTCAAAATTGTTGAAATTGTGGGGAGTGAAAAGAGATAGAATTTCATAGAAATACAATAAAAATGAGGGCATTATGGTAATTGACTAAGGACAAAGATGGAATTTCAAGAAGAGTAAGGGCAAAATGGGAAAGTGTGGTTAAAAATAAAATGTTAAGGGTTTGAAACCCTTATTTCTCTCATTCCACACCACTCCCCTTCTCCATTTATTCTCAATTTTTCACTCAATTCTCCAGGATTTTGAGGGTTTTGAGTGGATTTTAATAGGGTTTTGATCCTAAGAACAAGAGGTAGAATTTTGCTCTTACATATGATTTATTGTGTAAAAGTTGATTTCTATGAGTTTATGCTTATGGTTAAGAGAAGGTTTGAATCCAACAAGAGCAGGAGCTAGTAGAGATTACTCAAGTATAAGGTAAGTAAATTCCACTTAAAATCCAACTTAAATTAAAGTTTAAGAAATCAAGTGAGTAGGAATTTCTTTTAAGCATGCATATGTTAAGTATTGAGAATTTGAGATGAGATTGATGTATTATTGCTCGTTGTGGATAATTTGAGTATGAGAAGTGTATGTGATGGTATGATGGGGTTGAAATTAGAAGAATTGGAGAAAACTTTGGGTGTTTTTGCGTGTAGGTATGGTGATGATACAAGAGAGTTTTTCTCTCAATTTGGATGGTTTAAGAAACAAATAGAATGAAATTAAATTAGGGTTTGTATATGCACATTTATGTTTGATGAAATGCCTAAGAGAAGCATAAGTATGATTAGAAACCTTAATTTTTGCTACATTGCAATTGCATTTCATCCGTGCATTTAAGTAAGAATTTTAAGATGAGTCATCCATATGCAATATTTGTATATGTTAATAATTTAAGAAAGAATGAGAATTTTTAGAATAAAACACTTTAAGAGTAAAGAGAAAGAAAGAATAAGCATTAAAGAATTAAAGAAAGAAAAAAGTGGTAAGAAGAGAAAAGAATAGGTGGTGTGATAGGGAACCATAAGTGTTAAGAAGAATTCCACATACATGCCACCTTAATTGAGTGGCATAAGAAGAAGAAGAATTGTACGACCCGTAAGAGTGTGTGTGGATGAGGGTTGTACCAAGAAGAATTTCCTACATGCACGCCACCTTAATTGAGTGGCCTAAGAAGAAAGAAGAATTTGTACGGTCTGTAAGAGTGCATGTAGATGAGGACTGTACTCACTCACACGGCCAAGGTTCCAAATCCATGCATCAACCGAGTCCAATTAGCAAAGAATAAGAAAAGAAAGAATGAGAAAAGAAAGAATAAGAAAAAGAAAGAATAAGAAAAGAAAGAATAAGAAAAGAAAGAATGAGAAAAGAAAGAATAAGAAAAGAAAGAATGAGAAGGCTCGAACAAGCAAAGAAAAGAGAAGCTTGGGCAAGCAAGACAAGAAAGAAAGAAAAGAATAGAAAGAAAAGAAAATAGAAAGAAGAAATATAAAGAAGAAAGAAAATGTTTTTTATGCATTATTGCATATGCATTTCATTCATGCATAATACCATGAATTTCATCATGGTTAGAAAGAATAGAAAGAATAGAAAGAAAGAAGAAGAGAATTAAGTAAGGAAAGAATCAAAGAAGGAGAAGAGTTAAGGGATTTACTTACTGAGCATTTTTATGCTCACCCTGTTGTTTTTCCATGTTTTTGTAGGAAACAGGTGAGCAACGGTCGAAAGGGAGTCATCAATCGGAGAGAATTGGCATTAATATCCACCGTTACTAAGTTTTGTACTTGTTATTTTAGTATATGTAAATAATTATATTTTATAAGTAAAGAAAAATTTGGGCCCAACTATTTTCATATGTTAATTATGTATGTTTTCATTGTATATGTTATAAAGTATACTAGTAGAAAGAAGTCATTACATTTTTGGTATCAGAGCCAAGATTTTGGGATTTGACAGTGTGCCATTCTCACCGCCGCGACATTCCGTAGCCGACCATTGTAAGTTAAATTTTCTTTCCTTACTTAAAGTGTTGCATGAGTTGATTAAATGTGGTTGTTTTATAAATGAGACGTAGAACCCGAGCAAGTAGTAAGAAAGCAGTGAGTACGAGGGAACCTTCGAACCCACTAGAACCTACTCCCCCTACCCTTGATGAAGCTAGAATTCGGGGGATTGTACAACAAGTCTTAGGAGAAAGACAGGGGAGAGTTGAACCAGAAAGAATTGAAACCCCCCGTTCAAATACTGCCTACTAGAGAAGAAAGAGAAAGGCCAGTACCCCTGACAGTACAGAATCAGATTGAAACGATTTATGGGCTTCCAAGTCAACATTAGCCGTCAGACTTTAAAGGTATAATGGACCCTTTAGTGGCAGAAGAATGGTTTAGGTCCGTTGAGCATACGACGGCACTGTTTCCTATGACGGACAGGGAGAAGATCCGGTATGCCAGTTTCTTGTTTCGGGGTGATGCCCAAATTTGGTGGGAATTGATGGAAGATACTCATGATGTTTCGGTGATGACCTAAGGTGAGTTTAGAAGATTGTTTGATGCCGAGTACAGAACAGTGGATCGGGTACATGAGAAGATACAAGAGTTTATTAACTTGAAGCAAGGGTCGAGTACAATGAAAGAATATTCTGTGAGGTTTAATTCCCTTGCCAGGTTTGCACCCGGAATAGTCAGTACCCCAGAATTGAGAAGAGATAAGTTTGTCCATGGGTTGAAGCCAGAGATAGCCCAGGATGTAATGATAGGAGCTGAGCCCCCTCGAACCTATAGTGAAGCTTTAGAAAGAGCTTTAAAGGCAAAAATTTTTGTAAACAAGCTCACCCCAATGGGACCAAGTGAGCCATCTCCCGCTCCGTAGAGAGAAAGATTTGAGAGTGCAAGAAATAGAGAAGTGAAGAATAAGAAGAAGTTTCAGCCAAAGAAGAACAGAAAAGATTGGCAGAATAAACGGCCGAGAACAGTGGAGTTTCCCCCATGTCCTAAATGTGGGAAGACTCATCCAGGAGAGTGTCTAAGAGAGTTAGGTCGTAATGTGTGTTATCGATGCCAGCAGCCAGGGCATCTAATGAAAGATTGTAAAGCTCCTCTTCCACCTGCAGCACAGAATTCCAGAGGCACTAATGCTAGAGTGTTTATAGTAGCACAAGGTGAAGCAGAGGCCAGTCCATCAGCTGTTACTGGTCAATTATTATTTCATGCAGTTCCTCTTTATGCTTTAATTGATTCTGGAGCCACTCATTCATTTATATCTTATAGGATGATAGAAAGATTAGGTTTGAAACCTACTAGAGTGAGTCGACCCATTAAGATGGAGTTACTTGATGGGGTTAGTTTTGTGACCCATGAGATACTGTCAGGAGAGTCCGTGGTGATCCATGGTCGGGAGTTAGCGGTTGATTTAATAGTGTTTGATATGCCTGACTTTGATGTGATTTTGGGTACGGATTTCCTGGGGAGGTATGGAGTAGAAATTGATTGTCGGAAGAAGAAAGCAAGATTTAATCTCGATCATGGAGATAAGTTTAGTTTCGGAGAGTGCCATCAGTTGAGTATGTTGATTAGTAGCATGAAGGCTAGAAAGATGCTAAGAAAAGGGTGTTCTGGGTATATAGCCCATGTGGTACAGAGTAAAGATGTCCCACAACTAGAATTGCAGAGTGTGCCAGTAGTTCGAGAATTTCCAGATGTATTTCTGGAAGACTTATCAGGTTTGCCTCTGGAAAGAGAAGTTGAGTTTAGTATTGAACTGGCACCAGGAACAGCATCGATATCTAAAGCCCCTTATCGAATGGCCCCAGCCGAGCTTTAGGAATTGAAGAAGCAACTCTAAGAGCTCCTAGATAAAGGTTTTATCCGACCAAGTCATTCTCCCTGGGGAGCTCCAATCTTGTTTGTAAAGAAGAAAGATGGGTCATTACGGATGTGTATTGATTGTAGAGAGTTGAATAAAGTGATAGTGAAGAATAAATACTCATTACCTCAGATATATGATCTTTTTGATTAGTTAAAGTGTGAAGTAGTATTTTCCAAAATCGATTTGAGGTCGGGTTATCATCAGGTAAAAGTGGCAGAACAAGATATAGCTAAGACTGCCTTCCGGACAAGATATGGGCATTATGAATTTGTGGTGATGCCTTTTGGGTTAACTAATGCCCCAGCAGTCTTTATGGACTTAATGAACCAAGTGTTCCATGATTGTCTGGATCAGTTTATAGTGGTATTTATTGATGACATCCTAATTTATTCGAAGTTGAGAGAAGAGCATGAGGAACACTTAAGATTTGTGCTGCAGCGATTGATAGAAAAGAAGTTGTATGCCAAGTTTTCTAAATGTGAGTCTGGCTTGATCATGTGATATTTCTGGGCCATACTGTTTCTAGCGAGGGGATTTCAGTGGATCCTAGTAAAGTAAAGGCAATCCTAGAATGGCAAAGGCCGAAGACAGTAAAAGAAGTGAGGAGTTTCTTAGGACTAGTTGGTTATTACCGCCAGTTTGTGGCAAGGTTTGCCCAGTTGGCTAAGCCATTGACAACTCTTACCAAACAGACAGTTCCTTTTATATGGTCAGTTGCCTATGAAGAGCGTTTTCAAGAGATGAAGAAAAGATTAATGACAGCTCTAGTGTTAGTGTTACCACAGGAGGGTGTAGATTATGACATTTACACAGATGCCTCACTGTAGGGACTTGGTGCCGTATTGATGTAGTTAGGTAGGGTTATAGCTTATGCTTCTCGTCAATTGAAAGAGTACGAGACAAAATACCCTACACATGATTTAGAATTGGCAGCAATAGTCTTTTCCTTGAAGATTTGGAGGTATTACCTTTATGGTGCCAAGAGTGATATCTACACCGACCATAAGAGTTTAAAGTATTCTTTACTCAAAAGGAGTTGAATATGAGACAGAGAAGATGGTCAGAACTGGTTAAAGATTATGCGTGTGAGATTAAGTATCAGCCGGGGAAAGCTTATGTGGTAGCCAATGCTTTGAGCAGAAAATCTTATTTGTCCTGACTCATAAGACAGAAAGAGTTAATAGAAGAGTTGTGTAAAGAGCATATTGAGGTCATACCAGGAAAGATTGTCAGGTTAGAGGTTCAGTCTATCTTACTGGAAGAAATTAAAGAAAAGCAAGTAACCGATGAGTGGTGTCAGAAAATAGTTCAGCAGGTGCTTGAGGGCAAGACATTAGAGTTTCAATTGTTGGATGATGTCCTCTGGTTTAGGAGTCGATTTTGTATTCCTCAGGATGATGAGTTGAGAAAGAGAATCCTTATAGAGGCTCATGACACACCGTACACTGCTCATCCTAGAAGAACCAAAGTGTATCAAGATTTAAAAAAAGACTATTGGTGGCTAAGTATGAAGAAAGATATTGCAGAGTTTGTAGCTAAATGTCTGGTTTGTCAGCAAGTGAAAGCAGAACACCAAAGGCCATCAGGGTTGCTTCAGCCACTTAGTATTCCAGAATGGAAATGGGAGAGTATCTCGATGGATTTTATTATAGGTCTCCCTAGAGTGCAGAAATGATATAATGATATATGGGTGATTGTAGACGGATTGACTAAATCAGCTAATTTCACAAAGTGTTGCACTTATATAGTGCACACTTTGCCTTATTCCATCATGGAAAAGGCTTAGGCACCAACCCAAACAACCCCTATGTCCAAACAGCCCCATTTAAATATTTTAATTATTATTATTTCAATTAAATTCAATTAATATATATCATATATTAACATTTAACAATAACAATAATTCATTTAAATATATGCAAACACATATTTAAATATAATTTCACTTATTTAATTTTATTAACAAATTAAATAAAGGCTACGACCTCAGCAAATTTAATTGCACTGTAAAATTACCAAAATACCCTTTCGCCTAAAAAGACGAAAAAGTCCTTCTAATAAACCGGCTCTTAATTATCTTCTATGTGTGTGACCCGTAGGCTCCTCATCATACCGGTAGTGTGTAGTATAGCGATTAACACCAATTAATCATCTCACTACACACAGACTAAGATTGGCCCTTAGCAAGGCATCATGGTCACCCGATAGACTCGGATTCAGCGAAGGAGCTACCTATCAACAATATGGTTACCGTACAATCCAATCCTTTCATCATCCGTTATCTCAAGGAGACCGGGGCATAGAAATAGTGTCAACCTCGATTACTTTCAATATTATGTGTTTAGTTACTCGACCAATGACCTGAATTATAAACTGGATAGAGCAATAACTCAATCCCACCGTGGCCACAGTTTTAGTGTCATTATCATTTACTGAATTGCACTGTGAGATAACTCCCCCCATACCCGGGAGTGATGAATCCTCTGTCAATCCACCATAGTCTTGATGCACTCCTTGATGCAGCCAATCACTGCCGTATTGACAGCTATGAATAGAGCTATGTTGGGCTAGTGTCAAACTACACCAATCGGTGCACAAGGCGCTTCGATGATCTCAAGTCTAAGGATCACATGCACTACCATTCGTTAAAGGATTTATTCCATAGACACTAGGGTTACCATCTATATGGAATCCTCTGGTGGGTCAGTCCAGTGAACTTGCCTACAGCAAGCACCCATGTGTTACACTAGGTTGTCACCAAACAACCTTGACAAGTGAGATCAATCACTGTCTTTCGACATGGTCGTTCAACACTATGATAGCCTTACCGTATTATCTGTGCCCTTACTTCAGAATATACTGTAATACCCAGATATCAAAGTTATGTTCCTAACTCAAATAGTCCTTTAGATGTTAATTTTATGCTAAAAGCATAAATCTAACTAGGGCAAAATAGTCAATTCATTTGGAATGTATGAATCATTATCCATAGAGAGGCTATGGCAAAATGGTTATTTTGCCTATGGATAAGCATTGAAAAAGTCAGAATGAGTACTTCATTGCATTTAATGGCATTAATAAGTAATAATTATGTCTAGTGTGAATGACCAAAATGCCCTTATATGAAGAATTAAGGACTTATGATTTTATACAATTAAATATTTGGGCCAATTGCATAATTTTAGAAAATAAATGAAATATTTTCCTATAAATGAGATGAAATTCGTTCAAGCCAAAGGAGAGAGCCTTTCTTCAACATTCTTCCATTTTCTCTCAAATCTTCCATAAACAATTTCTTTCTCTAAGTTTTAAAGGAGTTTTGCTTAATTTTTCAAGGAGGACAAGATAGAAGGCCTTGGATCTTCAATTTGAAGGGTTTAAGGTAAGGATTAAAAACTTTGTTTGATGTGATTTAAAGATTTGAGGTAGATGTTGAGGTATAATGTTATATATGTAGGATAGGGTGTAAAAGAAGTCAAAGGCAAAGGTTGTTGGAGGAATCTTTAAAAGGTAAGGAAGAACCTCCCATGACTTTAGGGTTTATGCTAGGGTTTGTAGATTTTTATGAAACCTTAAATTAAAGCTTTAAGCATAGAATTAGTTGATGGCAAGTGTATTGAACTCATTTATCTACTATTCCTGATCATTACATGAAGTTATTTGCTATTTATGTTTTATGAGTTGTGATGTTTGATTGAAGAAAATGAAGTGTGGATACGGATTGTGGCAAAAATTGTATTATTGGAGGCCACTGGTGTTGAATGGTTGCTATTAGAAGTGTTGATGTGTTTGTTTGCATTAGCTTACAATGTTATGCAATAATGGATGATTATGGGAATGAGTTATTTCACTTCCTTTAAGATGTTAAAGACTATTAAGGGGAGGTTTATTTGATCCATAAGTTAACCTATTGGTTAATGTCAATAGAATTGATGTGGCATAGTTAATATGAAAATTCGGATTTAGTGGGCTTAGGGGTTTTGTTAACCCTGCTTCGTATTTCGACCATACATTGAGTTATAAAATTGAAATGAGATGATTCTTGCATTAGAAATCTAAGACACTACCTATACTTTTATGTTTATGCCAAGAACCAATTCGTTGAGGAAAGGAGTAAAATGGCCTGAAGCATAAACTGGTTATTAAAGTTTAAGATTTAACATAATCAATTCTTATGATTATGAATTGATTAAATGTATTATTGTAATTATGCCATGTACTAGGTTACCCATTGTTATATGATCTTTGAAAGATATCAGTGTCATGATGTCAATGCATGATTAATGTTATGAAAGGGCATGAAGATGCAATGTAATACATGTTTTAAGATGATATGTGAGCAGAGGTAATGTAAATGGGTTGATAATCCATAGATAAATTAAAAGTATTAAGCTCACCAAAATATGTATTTACATGCCATAAGATGTCAGAGATGCAATATACATGATAGAGATGCATAACATGATGGAAAACCGTAAGCTATCCTCGTATACTAGTTGAGGAAAATAATATATGCTTTAGATGCTAAATAACGCTAAGCACGCCTCCTGATGATAGAGCTCTGATAATTTGAGGCTAGTGATATGAAGTGCTTAATGCTAAGAAATCCGATCGGCTAGACGTTAAAGGTTTCATAAGCATTTAGTTGCATTACATGAGTTTTGATGTTATTTACATCATGAGATGATTTATACTCATGTTAGATGATTTTAGATGTATGTCTCAGAAATGTGATGTGTGTGTACTATGTTACATACTTATTTGTATTGTCCACATTGATGTTTATATAGCCATTGATAAAATGATGAAAACATATGAATTAGTAATAAAAGGGGAAGTATCCCTAAATGTAAAGATAAGTGATTGTTAATATATGTTTAAACAAAGATCAATAGTACATTCAGAATGAAACGGATCATTCCTTACTGAGCATTAGCGCTCACCCTTTCATTGTTGATTGCTTTGCAGGTAACTAGAAGCGAGGGATGCTAAAGACAGTGGACTACACGTAGGGGAGATGATTATTGTCATCTCGATGTTTTTATCTTGATGTAATAATGTAAATGATAAATATTTGTGAAATACCTTTGGAAGCTTCCACCCTATAAATATGTTTTGATTGTGTAATTTCTAAAGTTTGTAAATTATAGTTTAGATCATGCATGATATTTTATATGCATGTTTTGGATATTATTATCCTTACACAGATTTTTCTAAATACAACTTGTTCTCCAAACATGTATCCTCGGGATTCTCATTGAGGGATATTCAGAGGATACTTGACTGGAGGGGGTTTTACAATACTAGGGCTACAGACATTTTTAGATATGCCACCATATGTGCTCATAGGGTTCTCACTATCAAGATTTGAAACACTATACCCTCATCACGGTTCTACCATTCTAAGGACATATATCAATACATCAATATGATTTACGCGATATAGAATAAAACCTTTTATTGATCAATGAACATTTACAAAGAGTCATCGGCAATAATTGATTGCTCTAGGGCACCTACTCTAACAATCTCCTACTTGCACTACAGCTAATCATTCATGTATTTAATACCAAATTATCTCAATGCCTTTCATGCTTCTGCTACGACAAAGGCTGGTCATGGATCTGGAAATGTCGTCATTAGCACTTACTGATCTGGACATCATTCCTCTCAACTATTTCTTTAATGAGATGGAATCGTCTGAGTATGGTTTTGACTTCTGATAGACCGTTTCCCTGGCTTGGCGATTGCTCCTGTTGTCACAATAGATGTCTATTGATCAACAATCATGGGAACCATGCCAATTCAGTGACGAATGATAAGAGCTTGAAAGTATATATTTTGTTAGTGATTTAATTGGATTATTATGGAAAAGGTGTTTTAAATTGTGGAATTTGAATTATTATTTCATACTAACTTTTAGGGATCACGGGTGTATTTTGAGTATTTTCAGGTTCAAACCATACAACTTAAAATCTGGAAATTCTTCAAGATGAGCATGCTTCGCTGTTTGGATCATAACTTGAGCTGTAGGAATCTGAATTTGACGATTCTTATGGCGTTGGAAAGCTTATTCAGGTACCTACAAATTTTGTGTTGATGACTTTACCAAATTCTGAAGATCACGGATTCATTGGACAGAAACAATGATCCCCACAGCGACGATTCTTATCGCCGCAGCGATGGGCCACGGGCCTGTTTAAGTTATTACATTCTCCTAGTCCGAATCTGAATGGGTGAAGGCATTTAATTCTTTTCTAAGTAACCTCCAAACCCTAGTACTATAAATAAGGGTCTTTAAATAGTTTTAAGGGAGAGGGGAGAAGGAGAAAGGACGGCTACTATTTTGGAGATAGGAATTCTTGCAGTTCTCGTTTGCCAATTAGAGAAGTTTTTCTATTTTTATTTCTTGAACTCATGTTATTGAATACAATGGTTGTTTTTATTACTGCAACTATGAACTAAATCTCTTTTCTAGAGCTAAAGATGTAGGCCAATTTATAAATATGTGTTGACGTTATCTTTATTGATTTCTTATTGAGCATTAATTCTAAGTTTTATTATTGTGTGTAATGCTTTCAATTCTTAAGGATCCAAGGGTTGAATGATATCATGGGTTGGGTTGAGATTGAGAGATGAAACCTGATTTGTCTAAGGTAATAAAACCATAGATTGAGCTAACGCTAGAGATAGGTTACCGCGATTTATGAGGCTCTGGTAAATTCCATAGAACTTAATGATTTCTTAGCTTCTAAATCCAACTTAGATATTTTGGGTTGTTGTTTAAGGGTTAATTCACTAATTGTTCGAAAGAAAGTTAGGGCAATATTAGGGAGTTTGGCCTTTAGAATAAGTTTAATTAGGTTATTAATAATCGTCAATACATAGGATTAAATTGGTGTGAAATATGTGCCCTAGGGTTTAGCCATATTGATCTTTATACCAAAGTATTTATAAAATTATGGTTTTGTTTAGTTTTTAATTTGTTTTCTTTTTCATTAAATTCATTCATGAAATTCTGTTTCGTCAAATAGCAATAAAATAGACTAGTTTGGTACTTGGTAAGTCGTTCTCTTGGGATTCGACACTCGTTTACTCGAGCTTTGTTACTTGCACGATTTCATACACTTGCGAATAACTTGTCAACGAACTTCCTTATCCAGACTGTTTCCTTAGCTGCATCTGCTAATGCAATATACTCAGCCTCCATTGTAGAGTCTGCTACAGTGTTTTGCTTGGAGCTCTTCCAGCTCACTATACCTTAATTGAGACAAAATAAAAACCCTAATTGAGTTCTAAGCGTGGGTGCTATCAGGATTGGGCCAAGGCTCTGGGTCGTCACTTATAATTGTTACAGTTGGACCTCGTCAGGCCCAATACGAATTTTCACCCATACAATGCATACAATTAAATGTTATCTTTGCCCAATTAATACACAAAATTGAAGAATCGGCTAAGTTGTTTGTGGGACGATAGGTGAGTTTTGTTTAGGGGTAAGTTGGTCCAAGTGTCTAGCTCAAAACTCAGGAACCGAAACTAGAACCAGAATCTGTTAAGTCGGTTCTGGTTCCAAGGTACCCTGTGGGGTAGTCATTTTACCTTAATCTCATGCTAAAGCACACAAACTCCCTAGTCGACGGTCACAATAGCAAATTGATATCTTAACCCTTCTATTTTCTTGTCATTATCTCTCCTTAATCTATAACTCCCACTAACAATTTCACTCAAATCTCTCTTTGCAATGGCCACCATCTCCACATCCATTCCCTCCCTCAAATCGATCTCTGACCCCTCTCTCAATCAGAACTCCATTCTCATTCTCATTACTCTTCCCGCACCACCATCGCCACCATTGTCACTCAAAACGGTGATGAAGACAAAGTTTCAGCTCCCAAAATTGACCGCTTCATCTTTAACAAATCTGCGCACAGCCGAAAACAGACCTTATCACAGTTCTATCTAGCCTCTTGCAATTCTGTTGGAGTAGATGCCCTAGAGCCAATCAATTATTGTGGAATTGACTCTTTGTAATAATGTTTATTAATCAATAAAAGGCATTATCTACTATATCATGTAAACCATAGTTGTATGTATTGATATATTTCCTTGGAATGGTAAAACCGTGACGAGGGTATCAAGTGTTTCAAATCTTGATAGTGAGAACCCTATGAGCACATATGATGGCCATTCTAGAAACGCCCATAGCCCCAGTATTGATCTAACCAAGGGCACAAATAATACGGTAAGACTATCATAGTGTTAAATGACCTTATCGAAAGGCAGTGACTGATATCACTTGTCAAGGTTGTTTGGTGACAACCTGGTGCAACACATGAGTGCTTGCTATAGGCAAGTTCACTAGACTGGCCCACTAGAGGATTCCATATGGATGGTAACCCCAATGTCTATGGAACAAATCCTCCAACGAATGGTGGTGCATGTGATCCTTAGACTTGAGATCACCGAAACCCCTTGTGCACTGATTGGTGTAGTTTGACACTAGTCCAACGCAATTCTATTCAAAACTGTCAATACGGTAGTGATTGGCTGCATCGAGGAGTGTATCAAGACTATGGTGGATCGACAGAGGATTCATCACTCTCGGGTACGGGAGAAGTTATCTCATGGCGCAATTCAGTTAATGACAATGATAGTAAATCTGTGATCACAGCGGGATTGAGTTGTTGCTCAATCCAATTCATTAATCCGATCATTGGTCTAGTAATTGAATACAAATATATCGAGAGTAACTGAGGTTGACACTATTTCTGTGCCATAGTCTCAATGAGATAACAGATGATGAAAGGATTTGATTGTACGGTAACCATATCGTTGATAGGTAGCTATTTCGCTGAATCTGAATCTATCGGGTGGTCATGATGCCTTACTAGGAGCCAATCTTGGTCTGTGTGTAGTGAGATGATTAGTTGGTGTTAATCGCAATACTACACACTGCCGATATGATGAGGAGCCTATGGGTCATACACATAAAAGATAATTTAAGAATCAGTTTGCGAGAAGGGTGTTTTTCATCTTTTTAGGTGAAAGGATACTTTGGTAATCTCACAGTGCAATTAAATTTGCTAAGGTTGTTGCCTTTATTTAATTTGATATTAAAAGTAAATAAGTGAGATTATATTTAAATATGTGTACACATATATTTAAATGAATTATTGTTATTGTTAAATGTTAATATATTTTATATATATTAATTGAATTTAATTGAAATAATAATAATTAAAATAAAAAAATATCTAAATGGGGTTGTTTGGACATAGGGGCTGTTTGGGTTGGTGCCTAAGCCTATTCCTAAGTGGAATAGGGTTTCACATGCACTATATAAGTGCATGTGTTCTATGAATTAAATAACACTTTTCATTTAAGTCATTTTATATCATATTCATTGAAAAACCTCCAGCCCACTCTCTACCCCACACCACTTTACTTTGTATGAATCAAATTCATTTGATTCTTGTTCTTGATTCTTGAGGCTAAAGAGGATCTAGAAAATCCCTCTTTAGCTCTTCAGGTTATCTTCGTGTGGACTACCACTGGTTTGATTCTACTTTGAATCGGTAGCAAATCCAGTCAGAGACAAGTTCGAAAGAGCCTCCAAACGTGCATATAAACTCTTATCTTTACTCTGATTATTCATATTACTGCAGAATATTTGATTTAACGTATTATCTGTAATATCTGTATCCTGATCTTGGCTTAAAATGGAATCGATCGCTGTTTTATTTTTGTTTTTTTCGCTGCCATAGGTTAGATCGTTTCCTAACAAATTCCTCCCAAATTCTTACACAATTTCCTTTTGTAGCTCCATCTGAAACCCTCGATAAAGATAATTCTAGAATAATATCACTCCTGAAGTCTCTCTTCAAAATTATATCTCACTCCTTGTGGCATTATGCTACTTGGGATTAGAATGAAAACCCAAACTGTAAACATTGCCGTTTCAACATATTCTTATTATAAATATCAATTATGTCCATTGGGTACCCTTTTAATATTAATTACATCCCTATTCTTAAACCAATTCCAAGCTGGGCACCCAGTTCTCGGGTTGGTTCTTGTTCCTTGAACTGGTGGAACCAGAACTAAAATTGCACAGTACCAGTTCCTCACATTTGGGAACCAAAACCAACCTGCACAGTGTTGATTTCGGATAGGAACTAGAACCGGAACATTAGGTACCCTACGGTTCCGGTTCTGGGTCGACCCAAAATTTTTGCTCACCCCTAGTTTTGTTTCCAAAAATAGAATGGTTGGTAATGAATATTTATTTTAGAATTGTTACATAAATATCATAAATGTTGTATAATAATTACCTCAAATAAAAGAATAAATCAACAAATAAATGAGAGAAAGGACAAAGCAAGAGAATTGAGAACTATGAGACTTAATTGATATTGCTCAAAGCCTCTCAAACTTTTGGGATGTTAATTTAGAATGAAGGGGAGGGGGGGTATTTTTGGAAAACAACCCTCCCTCATTTGACCGCCCCACTGCCTCAAAGGTAAAGGCAGTGGAGGTCCACAATATTTTACAACACTCCCCATTGGACCTCCATTATTTACAGATAATTGTATTTAACCTTACTAAAAAAAAAGCCAGTGGGAAAAAACCTAAGTAAAAAAATACAACTCCACAATGAAACTATAACGTGAAGTTGGACGTGCTTCATACTGCCTCATTAAAAACCTTGTCAAGAAAACCCAATGGGACAAAACCTTATCAAGGAACAAAGAGTATACAGTGCACATATGTCCAATACAATAAACTTTTCCAAAAACTCCCCCTAATCAATGCTCCTCTTGATCAATGCTCCCCCTCATCATGGAAGAATTAATTTAGTAACTTATTGAGTCGCCGCATACCGATGTTATACGCTAACTTTTCAAATGTGATGATGTCGGTAAGGCCTTAGTGAATAAATTTGCAGGATTATCACTAGAGTGTATTTGTTTAACATCAATCTCTCAATTTTGTTGGAGTTCATGACTGTAAAAGAACTTTGATGAAATATGTTTGGTTCTGTCTCCTTTGATATATCCTCCCCTGACTTGAGCAATACATGCTACATTGTCTTCATTTATAATTGTGGGAGCATCTGAGGTACGTGGCAATTTGCATGTACTTTCAATATGATGGATGACAGATCTTAACCATACGCATTCTCGGCTGGCTTCATAAAGCGCAAGAATCTCGAAGTGATTGGAGGAACTGGCAACCAATGTTTGTTTTGTGGAGCGCCATGATATTGTAGTACCAATGTAAGTGAAAACATATCTTGTCTATGAGCGGGCTTTATGAGGGTCAAAAAGGTACCCAACATATGTATAACCAACTAATTTAAGATCATTAATAGATTTCCTTGGATAAAATAATCCCAAGTCTTTTGTTCCACTGAGGTAATGAAAGACATGTTTGATCCCATTCTAATGTTGGCGAGTTAGTGTAGAATTAAATCTTACCAATAGATTCACTGCAAATGCTATGTTTGGTCTCCTACATTGTGCCACCAAATAGCTCCAAGATTCCAGAATGCAGCTAGCTACGACAAAGTTTTATTTCGCAGTGGCAAAGTGTTATTTCGTCACGACTAGAAGCCATGATCTCGCAATCGCCGCAGCGAAGCTTTATTTCACCGTGGCGAACGCTACAGATCTATGAACTTACAGTTCACGTTTTGTAATTTTTTGCGATTCTGAATTGAATCGAATGCATCACGACTAGGATATCAACCAACCAAAATCATTCAATCAACACATTATTAATCAATTAATCAATCAAATCATGCAATTAAACATCGAATTTTATAGAATTACAAAACCAGTTTATACAATAACATGTTATTAACCAAATCTCATGTTATCAAACATCAAATAAAATACTATAATCATTTACCTAAGGCTTTGATACCACTATTAGTAGTTGATCTCCAGTAGGTAGCGGAAAACAATAATAAATAGAAAAATCAATTACTTTTGTGCCAATATCCGAGTAAAGACTTATAGCATTTTGCATGTTAAAAATGAATCTGTATATTAGAAAAACTTATGAACATTTAAAGGCTCCTTTAAATGTCTCTAATTTGATTTCGCTTCCGATTCAATATAGAATCACATGAACATTGATCCACACGAAGACAATCCATAGAACCAAAAAGGGATTTGCTAGATCCACTTGATGGCTTCAAGAATCAACTTTTCAAAGAATCAAGAAGAGAAAAAAAATTCTTCTCTTCAATCAATGAGAACATGTGAGAGAGAGTGAGGGTGGCTAGGGTTTTTTTTTTTTTCAATTCAATCAATGAATAATAATTCTTACAATTGTTTTAATTAAGTTTCACTTATATAGTGTCCCTTAATTAAAACCCTAATCTCATTAGGAATAGCCATGGATTCACATATTAATCCATCCTAATAACCAAACACCTTATTATGGTATTTTAATTTTATATAATTATTATTATAATTAAAATAAATTAATATATATTAAAATATATATATTAACATTTAATTAATAATAATTCATTTAAATATATGCGAACACATATTTAAATATAATCTCACTAATTTTAATTTTAACAGGCAACAACCTCAGCAAATTTCATTGTACTGTGAGATTACCAAAATACCCTTTCATCCTAAAAGACCAAAATACCCCATTCACAAATTGATTCTTATCTTCTAAGTGTGTGACCTATAGGCTCCTTATTATATCGGAAGTGAGTGGTATCGCAATTAACACTAATCAATCGTCTCACTACTCACAAACTAAGATTAGCCCTTAGCAAGGCATCATGACCACCCGATAGATTTGGATTCAGCGAAATAGCTACCTATCAACGATATGGTTACCGTTCAATCAAATCCTTTCATCATACATTATCTCATCGAGGTTGAGGTACATAAATAGTATCAACCTAAGTTATTCTCGATATCTTTGTATTCAATTACTAAACCAATGACCAGAATAATAAATTGGATTAAGCAACAACTTAATCCCACTGTGGCCACTGATTTGGTATCATTGCCATTTGTTGAATTGCGTCGTGAGATAACTTCTCTCATACCTGAGAGTGATGAATCCTTTGTCAATCCACCTAGTCTTGATACACTCCTCGATTAGCCAATCACTACTGTATTGATAGCTCTGAATATAACTACGTTGGATTAGTGTTAAACTATACCAATCAATGCATAATGCACTCTAGTGATCTCAAGTATAAGGATCACATTCACCACCATTCGTTAAAGGATTTATTCCATAAACACTAGGATTACCATCTATATGGAATCCTCTGGTGGGTTTGTCCAGTGAACTTGCCTACAGCTAGCACCCATGTATTGCAGCAGGTTGTCGACAAACAATCTTGACAAGTGAGATCAATCACTGTCTTTCGACAGGTTCATTCAACACTATGATAGTCTTACTGTATTATATGTGTCCGTGGTCAGAATAATACTAGGGCTATGGACGTTTCTAGAATGGCCACCATATGTGATCATAGGGTTCTCACTATCAAGATTTAAAACACTTGATACCCTCGTCATAGTTCTGCCATCCTAAAGACATATATCATTACATATAACTAGGATTTACACAATATAGAAGAATGTGCCTTTTATTGATAAATAAACATTATTGCAAAGAGTCAATTTTGCAATAATTGATTAGCTCTAAGGCACCTACTCTAACATTCTTATTTTATCCTTTAAGAGATATTCATTTCCAAAATTGTCTTACCAATATTGTAACCTATTTATTTTTGTCTTCTTTATTCAATAAGTGAAATAACAGAAGAAATTGAGTCTGTATTTCTTCATTCTTCAAGTCTTTATTTTCTTCAGCCACATTCAGTTGCAGTATTGCATTTGCAGTAGATAGACAATCTCATCTTCTTCACGCAAGTTACTTTCAACTCTTGAGTGCTAGTACTATAATTTCAAGATCTCTTTTTGTAGCCTCATTGATCTCCATGGTTGTCCCTCTCAAAGTTTCAACATTTTACTCTCATTGCAAACATTTTGCCTTGCGAAATGTTCAACCATTTTCAACAGCATCATCATATATGGGACATAAACGCCCACCATAAAAAGGTTTCAACAAGAAGTATTGTACATTACCGTATCCCAATTTCTTGTAGAATGTTATATAACCAAAAACTTTATTGAACAGGGCATAAAGCACACCCGTACGTATGATATGCAATCGACAAGAACAAGTTGGTTGGTAAAGAAAGTGATGAGGAAAAGTAGGGAAACGGTAAAGAAATCAAAAAAACTGTGTGGAAATATGACTTCAATTGAAAAGACTTCAATAAGTAAGCAAACCAATGTACCTCTTAGTACAGTTTGAAAAATATAGAGATAAAACGATAGATATAATTACTTTGAAACTACATGTTAAACTCTACTACTAGATTGATGACAAGTGTTAAGAGTCTACCCTACTGAAAAAGGAAAAGGAATTGAAAGCGAATGAGGAAGAAGATTAGTGGAATGACTTATATTAGGTCAATTTCTTTAATTTTCCCGACTTATCAAGTTCCTTAATTTATATAATAAAGCAGCAAGATTGTGATATAGAGAAGGTTTAGAGAAGCGGTTGGTGGGAGATGGAACAGCAAGTAATTGGTGGTCAAAGATTTGGAAAATCTAGCATCACTGTTATGAAGCAATTTCGGGTACAAAAGAGAAAGAAAACAAGCAAGAAAGGAAGTGTTAGGCACACAAATGATGGAAAAAGGTTGGTATAATTTTTTTTCCCTCTTCCCTCTATTAATAATTTAGAAACTGTGACACTCTTTTTCCCTTTGTGAAGTGCGCAAAAATTAGCTCCGTGGATGTCATACCATGCCATATTTGTATTTCTCATCCACTGCCTCATCGATCTGCTAGAAGTCAAAGCTCAAGGCTCAACCAAGTCCCTATTCGAAACACACTCAACAAGCATATGGAGTGGATTTTTCTGGTGGCCACATTCATCTTTAGTTTCGCATTTGCAATCGACAGAAATCTCAACATCTTTGTTGATGCTTGATTTTGACACCAACTATTCGCATGTGCAAAGTGCTAAGCTGACTTACAAAATTACACATGAATGGAAAATGCAATGAAGTAAATGGAATATGATTTTTAAAGTGGTTCGGATGCTCAAAGCAAATCCTACGTCCACTGTTTTTTTATTATTCTCTAACTATCTCTATGATATTGCCCGTAAGGCATACAAAGATAGAGAAATACTTTATTTACAAAGAAAAATAATGAAGCTCAAATCTATGCCCAGCTCTCATCTATCCAGCCTCCCCTTTCGTGAAGAGATGTGCCCATTAATACTTTTGAGGTCAAAGTAATGAGTGCTTTTGTAAGTTGTCGTGACACATAGGGACCACTCTTTAATCCTTATCTTAAAATAGGATAGGATTGATGTAATGTTCTCTCTCTCTAGCTAGTATACTCGTGAAATAAACAGTAAAGTTCACTAGAATATATATATCTAATAATATAAGATATCTAGGATATATATATATCTATATCATATATATATATATATATATATATTAAGAAAATATACATATAGATGGGTATAAAATAATGGGCCCATAACTAATTTTTCTTTATATACAAAACTGCATGTTAACAAAATTATGCAAAAATAAACTCGACAGTGTTACCAGACCCTTTCGCTTCTTGACGCTCCATCCAACCGCATCTCACCTACTACTTGCAAAAACATTGAAAACAACGGGGTGAGAACTAATTACTCAGTAAGTAAACCCACTATGGTACTCTTCTCTCTCCATTGCTTATATTCTGAATTTTTTTCCTTACATCAAACTTCTCTATTCTTTTCATTTCTTTCTCTGTTCTTTCTCAATTTCTATTTTCTCACTACTCATGATCGTAGGCATAGTATCATGCATAGGTATGATGCAAAGGCACAAATGCATAGGATGTGCATTTTCTTTTCTCTATTTTCTTTCTATGCTTTCTTTCTTTCTTTTCTATTCTTTCTTTCTTTCTTTTCTTTCTTTTCTTGCCGATCGAACTCGGTTGAGGTATGGATTCGGAACCCTGGCCGTGTGAGTGTATTCTCTAATTCTGGGTACAGTCCTCATCCACATGCACTTCTAACGAACTATACCATTCTTTTTTCTGATTCTGAGGCTGCTTACTAAAGGCGGCATGCATGCGGGGCTAGGTCACTCACGGGTTCCCCATCGCAATAGCCTTCTCTTCTCTTCTCTTTTTATATTTCTTTAAGTAAAAATTCAGATTTGAATTGTTCTTTAATTAATTCTACATTTACTTTCTTTTCTTTCTTGCTCTTTTGAGTATGTATGCATGTAGATGGGCTCATGCTTATTATTCTTTCTAAATTCACATGTTTGGATGCAATAATGCAATATGGAATGTGAACATTCCATTCTCTTCCATCTACAAACTCATCTCAAGATAAAAATAATCATATTCATACATGCACTTCTCTTTGACATTTCATCAAACAATTCATATGCACACACAAACTCTAAATTGGCTACACTTCTACATCTCTTTTAAGCCACCAAAATTTGGAACAAAACTCACTATAATCAACGTCAAACCTGGCCAGGATTTACACTCCATAAATTCTACTCCAATTCTTTCATAATTTATCCAAACTCTCATCAAACATCCAATACACAAACACTACTTCTCATGGATAAATTCTAACCATCATTCAACATCAATTCCATCAACAATTCTTCACATATAAGCACATACATGCATAAAAGAAATTCTCTACACAATATTGCTCCAATCATGACTAGGGTTGGATTTACTTACTTAGATGTGAGCAATCCAAATACTTTAGCTTTCCTTTGATACTACGCCCTCTTTCTCTTAAACCCTATGAACATAAATCATCAAAATCAACACTTTAAAAATTAAAACTCACATCTTAGTGCAAGGATCTTACCTAAGGATGCTTGGGATTGAAATTCCACCAAAAATAAACCAAGACCTATGAATTTCCTTGAAAATTGAATGAAGAAATTTGAGAGAACTTGGGTGGAAAGTGGCATGAATGGAAGGGGAAGAATGGCTAGGGTTTCATTCTTGAACTCTTATTACATAATATATATATATATGCAAGGGTAAAATGGGAAACTATAAATATATAGTTTCCCATTGTACCCTTGCACTTTCTAAAAATTTCATCTGTGTCCCTTAGTCAATTACAAAAACGCCCTCATTTTTATTAACTTCTCCATGTTATTATACTTCTTTTCACTCCCCACCTTTTCAACTAATTATGAGTGAAAAGACCATTTTAGCCCTAGTGAAGTTTTAAGGAATTTTCTTCACACTTGTTCAAGATAACTTTAACAAAATTCAACTAAGGATATTAGGGCATAAATAAAGCTAAGTACCTTGATGTGGGCGTTACAATTGATATAAAATATCTTTGAGGCGGTTTGGGTTGATGACAGCTAATACACTTTGTCTTTTAGGTAGAGCTGACATCAGTGTGACTTTTTAGGCACAACAGAATCTCCCCCCCCCCCCCCCCCCCCCCCCCCCCCCCCCCCCCTTCCGCTCCCCCCCTCCCTTCCATTCCCCCCATTCATCCCTCCCCCCCCCCCCCCCCCCCCCCCCCCCCCCTTTTCCCCCCGTTTTTGGAGTGCATAATTGCACTTCAAAAACTCATGTCTTATCTCGAACTGAAGAGCTCGAACTATGTCTAGCGTGATCAGCTACTGAGAGCTAAGACTGCGATCTGAGCACTTGGAGTGATCCAAAGCTGAGTACGATCTGAGAACTGTAATAAAATATCTAGTAGATTAATTCATGAAGAGAGCTGACGTCAAAAGCCCAAACACACGGCTTAGAAGCCCTAAATGGACAAGCCAACTTAAAACAACCATAACTTTTGATCCAGGAGGAGTTTTGGAGCCCGTAAGATATCCACAAAGAGCTTGTTCTGAGCTCTACATTGTTGAAATATAGAAACTTAGTTGGGACCATTTTTTAGGCCAAAATCCATCGTTTCGGCATGTTTTGGGGCTATTTTGAGTTTTCTATGCGTTTTTTTTACGATGGCAACTGGTCACTATCTAAGAACTGAGAATTTGTCGTGATCTAAGAGCTGAGAACATGACCTGAGGCTGTTCGCAATCTTAAAGCTAAGAGTTGATCACGATTTGTGAGCTATGAGCTGATCGCAATCCGATAGGAGCTTGACCTGAGAGTTTGAGGCGTGCGATCTGAACGATCTGATGCACGTGATCTCAAGCAAACAAGCGAGCTTATAAGCTCAATCAGAGAGCATAAGGAGCTCGATCAGAGAGCATAAGGAGCTTGATCTGAGACTATAAGGAGCTCGATCAAAGAGCATAAAGAGCTCGATCTGAGATCGTAAGGAGCTCGATTAGAGAGCATAAGGAGCTCAATCTGAGATCATAAGGAGCTTGATTTGAGAACTCAGGAGCTTTTTATAATTTGAGAGCTTGAGAGCTCTTAGCGATCTAAGAATTTAAGGAGTTCAATCAGAAAATAAAAGGAGTTCGATTAGAAAGCGCGAAGCTTGATCTAACGACACAAGAAGTTCAATCTGAAAGCACGAAGCTTGATCTAAGACCAGAAGGAGTTTTATTAGAAAGGGCGAGGCTTTATCTGAGAACACAAGGAGTTCGATCAGAAAGCAGGCTTTATCTGAGAACACAAGGAGTTCGATCAGAAAGCAAGAGGTTTGATTTGAGAACAAGAAGGAGTTCGATCAGAAAGCGCAGAGCTTGATTTGAGAACACAAGGAGTTCAATCAGAAAGCGCGAGACTTGATCTGAGAACACAAGGAGTTCAATTAGAAAGCACGACGCTTGATCTGAGAACCCAAGATCAGCGATCTAAGCACTCAGAAGTGCGATCTGACCACTTGGAAGGGCGATCTAAATGATCTAAACATGTGATCTCAACGATCTTGATCGCTCGATCTGAGAAATCGAATGCGTACGATCTGCGATCTTACCACGTGATCCGAGGGCTAAAGATCCAAGTGTGCGAAATACTATTTGACCACACGATCCGAGAGTTATGATGTGTGCGATCTACGATCTGACCACGCGATCCAAGAGCTCTGATGCTTGTGATCTGCTATCTAGCCACATGATATAAGCGTGTGATCTACAATCTGCGATCTGAAGCTAAAGATCTGAGCGATCTGAGCGTGTGATCTGACCATGCAATTGGAGAGCTCTGATGTGTACGATCTGCGATCTGGCCACGAGATCTGAAGTTAAAGATCAGAGTGATCTGAGGGTACAATTTGTGATCTGGCCACATGATCTGAGAGTTATGATGCGTGCGATCGGCGATCTGACTATGCGATCCAAGAGCTCTGATGCATGTAATCTGTGATCTAGCCACGCGATTTGAAGCTAAAGATCAGCGATCTGAAGCTTAAGATCATAGCGATCTGAGCGTGCGATCTGAAGCTGAACATTAGAGTGATCTAAGCGTGGGATCTGCAATCTGACCATGCGATTGGAGAGCTCTGATGTGTGCGATCTGGGATCTGACCATGTGATCCAAGAGCTCTTATACGTGCTATTTACAATCCAACCACACAATCTGAAGCTGAAGATTTGAGCGATTTGCGTGTGCGATCTGTGATCTAACCATATGATTTGAAGCTAAAGATTAGCGATCTGAAACTGAAGATCAAAGTGATCTGAAGCTGAAGATCAAAGTGATCTGAGTGTGCGATCTATGATCTGACCACGCGATTGGAGAGATTTGATGCGTGCGATATGCGATCTAACCACGCGATTCAAGAGATTTGATGCTTGCAATCTAAGATCCAGCCACGCGATCTAAAGCTGAAGATCATAGTGATCTAAGCGTGAAATCTACGATCTGATTACGCGATTCGAGAGCTCTGATCTAGAACATGCTTTAGTATTTTGATGATCACTTGAGATGTAGACCTCAGATTTGAATGATTCTTAGACCATCGGGAAGCTAACTTGAAGGGCTAAAACTCTTGTGTCTATCACATTGCCAGATTTAGACTTTATCCTACTCATATTTCCACATCAGATGACGTGAAGATTTTGAGGCTTGCTGGAAAAACATGGAGAGCTGATGTGAATCATGCCCTCCTTCTAGCACCAAACTATTGATGCTTGATTTTGACACCAATGACTCGCACGTGCAAAGTGCTAAGCTGACTTAGAAATTACACGTGAATGAAAAATGCAATGAAGTAAATGGAATATGATTTTTAAAGTGGTTCAGATGCTTAAAGCGAATCCTACATCCACTATTATTCTATTATTCTCTGACTATTGCTATGTTATTGCCCGTAAGGCATACAAAGATGGAGAAAAACTTTGTTTACAGAGAAAAATAATGAGGTTCAAATCTATGCCCGGCTCTCATCTGTCCAGCCTCCCCTTTCGTGAAGAGATGTACCCATTAATACTTTTGAGGTTAATGTAATGAGTACTTTTGCATGTTGTCATGACACGTGAGGACCACTCCTTAATCTTTATCTTAAAATGGGATAGGATTGATATAAAATATCTTTGAGGTGGTTTGGGTTGATGACAGCTAATACACTGTCTTTTAGGTAGAGCTGACATCAGTGTGACTTTTTAGGCACAACAATCTTCATCACACAATTTCCTCTCAGCTCTTGAGTTCCATTGCCGTCATCACATGATCTCTTTCTGTGGCCTCATTGATTTCCATGATTGTCTCACTCAAGTTTCAACATTTTTCTTTCATTGCATGGGCTTTTGTGTCTCTTAGTATCGTGGGTTATCAATATGATGTTTTGGTTAATTCTTGGTTTTGGCTTCATGGGAAGATCAAAAGGATTGTTAACTAGTTCTTGGAGTTTTGGAATAGGTTTAAGGAAAGCAATAAATTGAGAGAGAAACGACAACTTTCAGTGCAATTGTAGAAGAATCTTGCTCAAATTAATGTAGTGACACCACAAGAGCATATGTTAATATCTAATCACTTGGGATCAAAAATTGAGATAGAATCGTTTTTAAGAATATTGATACAAATAATTGTTTCAATATTTTCTAAGTAATGTTGTATTATGGATGTAACAGTATCCCCTACTTAGTCCATTGGATCATGATCCAATCAATTCGTCGATCATAATTTAAGGGCCTAAATAGAAATAAAATAAATTATTTGTCATCCAAGATGCTGTGTTATAATAGCATGTTCCCCAAAAATTGAGAAAAAAAGGAATTCAGTGGCTCTAAACACATGCACATGATGTTGGTTGGTCTATGGACAAACAAGCACGCCTAGTTGTATTGTATCAATAATCCATATTATAATCATAATATTTAAAACAAATTTTAGGGTTTTATTTATTAATTCTTTTTTTTTTTTTAATGTTAGAATTCCCAATACTAATATAGTTTTTATTGAATAAATTTCCCAATATGGAATATCATAAAAACTTTTATGATCTAAAAATGTTATAAGTTATTAAAAAAAAAAAATTGGAAAATGCATTTGGTCTTGTTCAAACACTAATTTTAAGAACTAGAAGATTATAAAAATAATTTTTTTATGTTTTTAATTTGTTGATGTATGTCGAATCCAGACACATGATAGGTGGGTTTCTAGAGATATTATTCACTTTGGGCCCTAAAGCCTGCATGGTTTTGTCCTAAAAAGGCGTTTCTAGGTAGTGAGGGTGTCCTTCTCTTAACCGATGTGGGACTTTGGCACCAACACAACCCCCAAAGGGGCGAGAGGCTTAGGAGTAGGCTAGGCCCTCCTTCTAGGGTCAACTATTGATGTATATCGGATCCATACATATGGTAGGTGGGCCAACTGTTAATGTATTTTGGATTCAAACACATGGTAGATAGGTTTCTAAGGGTCTGCTTGGGAGTTTTATGGTAACAGTTATGAGGGTAAACCATCGTAGCAGTTTTGAGGGTAAATCACCGTAGCGGTTTTAAGGGGTTTTTAGTAGTAGTTTTTAAAACACCCAACCTGTGCTTGGGAGTTTATTTTCCAGCAGTTCTGACAATTTTTTAAAATGATAAATTTACATATATGTCCATAACAAAAGCCTAACAAAAGGTTCAAAATATCAATAATTAATTGTGAAACCAACTGAAAGACAACCTTAAAAAATGTTGGTTTTGGAAATTGTGGGTCTATTAAAAGGGACATCATCGTTTCAATGTAAATGGTGCTTTGGCTTTTTGTTCTTGTCTTAACTGGAAGCATATTGCATTATAGAAAATGTAGAAGGCTTGGGGGTTTCTCTCCATAAACGTTTCGTCATCATCAACTTGGATTAGCATCTGGTGTAGTATTTTTAAATAAAATGTGATTAATTGGCAACTTATATCAGCCAGAGCCAGCACAAGCATGCAAAAAAGAGAACTCAAATAATAAAAGGGTTTTAGTCTCACACATGCTCGCACAAAACAAACTGAAAAAATAAAAAAAAGAGCCTGATTTATAATTTGACTCTAATGTATTATTCTATAAATAAAAGATTCAAAAGCATTGTAACAGTCATCTAAAATTTGAAGATTGAATGAAGTAATATGAGTTAAAAAGAAGTATAACCTTTCAAACAAGCGGCAATTCATCTCAAATGTGATTAATAGAATAACCTATAGCAAATCTAGGGCAAATCAATTAAGAAGAACAAAGGATCCTTCCCTCATTTAAGCATGGCATGGTAAACTCAAACAAAAAATGAGAGAGAAAGAGAGAAACAAAACTTGTTGAGAGAATTGAAGAAGCTGGAGAAGGAAGAATCAAACGAAGAGGTTGACTGGCTCCTCTATTCTGTGACTTTTTTTTAGCAGCAAAGGGATTATTAATAGTGGAAAGCAGTTTTTTTAGGATAAAATTTTTAAACCAGCCAAAACACCCCGATTTGAGGTGTTTTATAAACCCCTCAAAAATACACTACACTGGTTTTGGGAGGTTTTTAAACCAGTCAAAACCAGTCCATAAAAAATCTGGCAAGTAATGGTTTTTAAACACCTCAAAACCAGTCTAATTAAAAACCCCCTAAAACCAGTGAAAAAAAAAAACTTTCAAGCAGACCCTAAAGATATTGTATGCTTTGGGTCTTGGGGTCTACACGATTTTATTCTGAAAAGACACCTCAAATGGTGAGTGTGTCCTTATGCTATATAAATGACTAAGTTCCTCATCTTTTAACCGATGTGAGACTTTGACACTAATATAATTTTGTACTTTTTTTTAATATTTTAACTCAAATATGTATTTTTTAAATGTATATTTAATTTTTAAATAAAACTAAATTACATTTCTCATTTCATGATAATATAAGGGCATAATTCACTCCTTATAAAACGTTTCAAAATTTATAAAAAATTATTTTCAATAGTGACTTATCAAAATTATATATAATTCATTATTAATTTTATCATTAGAATTCTTGATAAATAATTGAACCGGATCAGTAACGATACCAAATTCTCTTTTATCATTTTCCCTAAAATTAATTAATAATTTATTTATTCACAAAATCAATCAAAGCGGTGACAAATAAGGCAGCTTTCAAATTTAAAACAAATAAATTCACGTTTTCCATTTTACCCCTCAACTGAGCGTGGAGGGGCATTTCCGTCCTTCCACTCACTCCCCATCTTCAAACTCTCCTCCACACTGAAAATACAAAAACGATATTTTTTGCGGTTTCTCTGATTTCATTTCTCGAACAACTGATTCTTCCGGACAATTCGTTGTTTCGTTTCATTTCTATTTATATGGCGAGGAGACCGGACGAGGAATACGATTACTTGTTTAAAGTAGTATTAATCGGCGATTCGGGAGTCGGCAAATCGAACTTGCTCTCCCGATTTACTCGTAATGAGTTCTGTTTAGAATCCAAATCCACCATTGGCGTCGAATTCGCCACCCGTACTCTTCAAGTAATCATTTTTCTTTCTTTTTTTAAACTTTATTTTTAGTTTTAATTAAATGAAATGTATTATGATTTGAGTTTTAGGTTTTTAGTTATTAGTTTTGTGTCAAGATTTGATCTGAATTAGTTTAATTTTATGTGGTTTAGATTTGATCTGTTACTGTAATTGTTGAATTTAATGTTGATCTGTTTACTTTGTTGTATGTTTCTCGATTTGTTTGGTTGATTTGAATGTGATTGTAAATAGATCATACCCATACTCATTGTTTGTGCATTGCTACTATGTGTTGTACACGCATAGGACGGGTGAACATGTTGTGGAAGAATTTTTCCAAGTACTAATATAATAAATATTACATTCGCAAAGTTTATATTCGAAATCCGAATTAAATTTTTGAGTCTGTAATTTGCATTTAGGAAGAGTAGTATTACACTTTTCAAATAGTAAATGAAAGCTGTATATTACATGAAGTTGGTGTGTTATTGCCACGTCATTTTCGGTTCGCGGGAATTTTATTTTACGTTTTTCTCTTTCGTTTTGTGTTTTGGATGATGCTGTGTAAGTAATGATATAGTAGGAACTAAATAGACAGTCAGATGACAAATCACAGTCAGATGAACGCTTCTTGAGAAGAGTAGATATACTCCTTATGGTAATTGGAGTTTCTATAATTTAAGAGTAGGAATTTCTGATTTTGAATGAATTCTGGTTGAGTTGGGGTTGGGTTGAAGTTTTGTAACCTGAGCTGAACCTGGATCTATCCTTTGCACATATGAGGATCCGAGATTGAGACCCCTTTACCATATGAACTCTACCTTATTAGCTTAGGTGAAGAACCTCATTAAGAACTAATATATTTTTAAATTTCATTTCTTGTTGAATAATTTAACCTTGGGTGAACTAGTCAATTCAGCTCAAAAGGATAAGCATGGGTGAACCAGGGTGAGTGCCTAGGCCTAAGTCTAGTTCGGTCTTGAGTTGGAGTTGAGTGCTCAATGCCATACTTTGGGTTTGGGGTGACATTCAACTTGACTACTTCACGTAAGTTTAGCCTATAGTTACCTTCCAATCTAGTGGGTTTTTCATTCTAAATTATCTTGTAGTAATATTGAAAACCAATATATATGTTAAATAGGAAACCATAGTTTTAGATATTATTGTGGATGCATTCTTGTGTTAGGACAAGCGGCACTTAACCATAATGTTAGTATTCCATCATCTTTGTATTCTCTAGAGACGCTCAAAGTAAATCTTTGTATTGATCATCCTATGCATTCTCATAAGATAAATCTAAAGCCATATTATTTGAGACAACTTCTTTATGTCATATTGTTCGACTACCCTTCACAGTGTATAAAGTTCAAACTGGCATATAAAACTTGAGGGGATGCTAAAATTTGTTAGTTTTGTGTTGAAGGAACAAAATGGAAATATAGCTCGTGTATTGTAAAAAATCATTTCATTAAAAAGAACACCTTATTTATTTTAAAATGGATATTTTTTCATGAAGTAGTTTTTTGTTGTATGCTTAAACAGAAATTTTTGTTCTGTTCAGGTTGAGGGAAGGACTGTGAAAGCCCAGATATGGGACACAGCAGGTCAGGAGCGATACCGAGCAATAACCAGTGCCTACTACAGGGGTGCCCTTGGAGCTCTTCTAGTTTATGATGTGACAAAACCAACAACATTTGAAAATGTGAGCCGGTGGCTGAAGGAACTCAGGGACCATGCAGACGCCAACATTGTGATCATGATGATTGGCAACAAGACTGATCTGAAGCATCTTAGAGCTGTTGCCACAGAGGATGCCCAAGGCTATGCAGAGAAAGAAGGCCTATCGTTCATCGAAACTTCTGCCCTCGAAGCAATAAATGTTGAGAAGGCGTTCCAGACAATTCTCTCGGAGATATATCGAATAATTAGTAAGAAGTCACTCGCTTCAGGTGAGCCAGCACCCACCAGCATTAAAGAAGGTCAGACTATTGTAGTAGGAGGAGTATCCGAAGCTAACACAAAGAAACCTTGTTGCTTTTCATCCTGAACCTGAAGGTGGTTTCCGATTACCTCAATTTCCACTGGTTTTTGTTGTGTTTTCTCTTCATGTTCACTTTTCATCCTTGGCAGGGCTATTTTTCAACTTATAATATATTGAATGTTCGAACTTTCATGTCATTTGTTTGTTGTCCGGATATTTGATGATTTTGTTATGGCGGTTTGCATGAGGCATTTCATAGTTTTTTCTGTGGAATTTAGTGTATATTGTATTAATAGAATACAATTTGAAGAAAATTGTAGTTTGATTTGCATTTATTCTTGATTTTTTGACGAAATGGTAATGACCATTTGAGTTTGCGGAGGCCTCCAAAAAGAGTTTTTCAAGTGTGGGAAGAGATTTTATATTGTGGAAGTTAAAATGACTGTGTCTATGTCCATTTTATTCTGGAACAAAGTAGTTTATGAGCTAGAGGAATGAACTGAAAAATAGTGGGTTGAAGTTCCCAAATAACGCATTGTATTTTAAGATTTTAATCTAATGTTTCAATTCAATGATGATTACTAATAAGTGAAACCATTTATTATTTACCAAAACTCTCTTTATACATGTTTAATACTTAATGAAAACCCTGGTTTAGATAGGCTTCCTTTGCAATAAGTTCAGGGTAACTTTACCTCTCATAGGCAACTCTTAAAAAGACGTAACTTTATTCATTGATGTGAAAACTAGAATAGCCTTTGCTAGAGGCTATCCTTTAACATGAGTACTTTCATAAAGCTGAACACAAATTATTGGTTCATAAAATTATTTCCACATCGTAAAAATCAAGACTAATTGTGTAATTCATTTTTGCATTCAATTGTGCCCCCTCTTGTAAAGGAAAACACTTTGGTTGCATTTACAACGTATTAACAAAAAACAATATTTGCATTTACAACAAACAAATATTTGTAATTCAATTTTGCATTCAATTGTGCCCACTCTTGTAAAGGAAAATACTTTGGTTGCATTTACAACGTATTAACAAAAAACAATATTTGCATTTACAACAAACAAATCTTTTTCCGTTATCTTACCCCAAAAAGTCAAATATGTACTTCAATAATAGCTTACAACAATATCTCACTATAAAGAGAAAGTCTTGAATGAGACAGATGTCTTCGTACGAAAGAGAAAGTATTGAATGAAACAAAAGACTCAATGAGATCTATATATTTACCCCATCATAAAACACATGCATGGCTCGATGCTCATGAGTTAAGGTTAACATGGCGTGCCTTGATTAGACAAACACATATACAACTTTATACCAGGTTAATTATTACCAAAAGTATAGTGCTAGCAAAACTAGGGATGGGTGTGGGGTGGGTCGGGTTTAGGATTGGGATCCCCGTACTCAACTCCTTGGGGGTTCACCTGTTCCCGCCCCATTCCCCATCCCCTCCCCTCCCCTCCCCATGGGGATGTGATGATACCCATCCCCATTCTGACTTCACCCAGAGGCTTGGGAATTGCGGGTATTAATCCCCCTAAGGATTCCCCCCCTTCTCGTACTGAGATGATCTCAACAGAGGATTTTCTTCGAATGGCTTATAACTTATAAGAATTATTTTAAACTTTTTTTAATATTGATTTTGTAAAATTTTTTTATTGATAACTCTAGACAGTAAAATAAAAACTCATTGAAATGTATGAATAAAATTTTGATATAAAAATAAATGTATATTTAGTTAATTTTTGAATATATATTTAATTAATTACTTAATTACAATGTCATTAGATTATTAAGTAATTAAATTGTATTGAATTAATTGACTAAATTTTAAAATATTATATTGAATATCAAGATTGATATTTGATAACTCATAAATCATAATCAATTATTTGATTTAATTACTTGTTAATGAAAAAGGTTTAAAGAATCAGAAACTATTAATGTAATTTATGACTAATTAATAAAAACAAAAATAAAGATTGATACATCATACATCATTGCATCTAGTTTTAGTGAACCATTGAATATAAATAAAACAATGTTAATAAAGTTCATGACTAATTAATTGATTACAAAGACATGATAATAGAATTTGTGTAAAATAAAACAATGTTCATAATTAATTAATTGATTGATTGATTAGAAAGATAACGGAATTTGTGCAATTTAATATTCATTTTTCTAATATAAATTTCTCCTAAAATGTTTCCAAAGTTTAGATAATTTACTTAGAAGAGAAACTCAATTATCTTAGTTTATGTAATAGTGCAATAATTCAATATCATGAACATAACAATATGATTAAACAAGTCAATGTAATTTGGAAACCATTAAACATGGTAGAAAAAAATAAATTAATATAACAATATGATTAAACCGGATTTTGATTTATTACCCCACTTTGGATCAAATATGGTAAAATAAATTCTAAATTTAAGAAATTATATTATATAATCATTCATCTTATTTAAAATAATTTAAATTGTATTTCTGATAATTTATAAAATTTTGAAATATATCTTAATCATATTTAGTTAAAGATAATAAATGATAAAATTTAATAATGTGAAGCATTGAAGAAGATACTTGGACTTTTTAAGTCATGTTGCTTTCATTCAAATTAATAATCAAATGATAAAATGATATCTAAATTATATAAACAGTCTTAGATTAATAATCTAATATAAGATGAAATGATTAAATTGCATGTATATGTATTGGAATACTAAATATAAGACCTATTTTTTATATCATTTAGATATATAATAATATATACGTTATTATATATAAAAAAAAAAGAGTATAATATCACATTATTATATAAAAGGAGTTGGCCTGCACTTTTTCGGGGCAGGGCGGGCATAGCACTAGGGGTCGAGGGGTGACACGGGTTAAGGTTTTATGGGGTTTTTGGAGACAGAACCGGGCAGGTCCCCGCCTGAGAAAACTAATCCCCATCCCCACCCCGCCCCAAGGGGTGGGGATTTTTTCCCTGTCCACCCCCGACCTGTCACCTGGAAATTCAGGGAATCCCCACCCCAATCGGGGTGGGACAGGAAGGGTCCCCATGGGGACGGGTGAAACGCCCATCCCTCAGTAAAACTTTCATTTTGCTTCTTTAATTTTAAAAGTCATGCTCTAATTATAGGTGAATTCTTCTAGGTTGAAAATCAGGCTAAAGCATCAACTTCTGACAAACATTAGGAACACTTTGTGCAAAGTAAGAACTAATCTTATCAAAGGGAAAACACTAAAAGCAGGCGATATATAACAGTTTTAAGAGATTCATATAATAACGAAGTCAACAAAGTTAAACAGTCTTACAATCTTCTAACATAGTTTAGTATTACAACACTAACTCTAACCACAGCAGTTACCCTTTTGCTGGATTGGCTGTCCCTTCATCTGCACAGTTCCTGTAGACTTGTTCCCCGTTGGCTGGTTACCCATTCTGCAAAAGAAAAATGAACGCACACCGTTAAGAGAAACAGCAACTAGGTATATTAATAAGCAAAGAACGCCACATCTCTACGGTAAAGAATCATGTTTTGAAAGATGACAAGGAATGCGACACGTAAAATACCTAAGACCTTTTCTTTAGTGATCAGTATCAACCAAGAAAATTACGTCAAATTTTAGCTTTTGGAAATTACTATGATGATGACATGTAATTAATATTTAATAACAATTAATAAGCACTTGCAAATTGGAATATATGGCAGCATCAGAAATAAAGAAAGTGTTGACAAGTAGTTTTACTTTTTCTTGATCTCGTCAGCCATGGTTAAGAAAGCCTGCTCCACATTGATTGAATCTTTAGCACTTGTCTCAAGGAAAGGAATCCCCAGCTCTTCTGCAAATGCCTGCATTTCATTCGGATAGAAGCCAATAAAATCAAGTTAGATAAGCTAATCCTGGTATGTCCTATGTATTACTGATACTCATCTAGTAATTTCTGCATCTGCCGTTAGATGGCACTACAACAGCCTATGCCATCATCTCAATCATTAAGAACTCATCGCAAAGTTCATACCTTCATGGCTTCATCAGAATATCTGATGCTAAAATCAACCAACTCTGTCACAGTCATTTACATGGGATAACTCAAAAAGTTGATACTCTAAACAAAACCCCACACCCCCAGCCAACACCCGCACACAGACATAGAGGGGTAACAGAGGCATTCCCAAGTGTGAAGCACTTTGATAGGGGTAACAGAGGCATTCCCAAGTGTGAAGCACTTTGATAGGGGTAACAGAGGCATTCCCAAGTGTGAAGCACTTTGATAGTTTACAACACACCATCTTACACTAATACAGGTCATGAACAAATGAAAAGTGAGCTCTTATCAGATGTTATTTCCTCCAATTAATTTTACTTAGAGCCACAGATTTACATTTTAAATAACTTTTTAAATTGGACCACATAACATGACTGATCTGATACAATGATGTGTCCACAAAACCCTAAAATGATTTAGCAAATAAATTGGATGGAAGTCAAATTTACTTCTTATGAGCATTTAAAGGAAAAATGTTTCAAAATGTTTAATATGATTTCTTATACCAAAAAATATCCATATGCTTGTTTGTTATGAACCCATCTACTTAAATTTTTAGGAAATTTTTCTGTGATGGTGGACATGACATGGGACATGTTAAGTGAAGTGTCAAACTTGTTTTGGCAAGTGAAATTCCCATCGAGCATACACCTGTTAAAAGGTTAATTAAAACATAAATAAATTGATAATAAACAAGGTAGTTGAGTCCAAAAAAAAAAAAAAAAAACAATAAAGAATAGTTATAGAACAAGTTGTTTGTAGCGGAAAATATCCCAAAGACATACAAACTTCCAAAAATTATGAGTGTCCCATGTAAGCAACAACTCGTTATACAAATGGTATTTAAAGTTCATGACACGGAAGTAACAAACTATACCTTTGCTGTTTGCGTGTCTACAACCTTGTTCTCAACTAAATCACATTTATTCCCAACTAGAAGCTTGCATACACTGTCATTTGCATATCTATCGATTTCATTCAACCACTGCTTCACATTATTGAAGCTTTCCATCTCAGTGACATCATAGACAATCTGTTGCAATCCCATTATAATTAAGAACTTTCAGACGCTTGTAAACTTAAAATTAGGAAAAGAAAATATCATCCGTGTTCTTTTTCTAAAAATTACAACAAAATAAAGATCACCAATAAATAATACATTTAGAATTACATGCATTAATCAAGAAAGAGGTAAAAAATTGGAGGATCTAAGTGGTTTTGCTTTATCAATACCATGATATACAAGGAATTATTGCAATGAAATCCTCAACTAAAGATGAAAAATGAGTTTCTATAAATACATTCAATATACCTAGGCTTGCTAATATGCCATCTGTAACCAACAATGTGCACAAGCACCAACGAGATCAAGGGAAATGCATCAGTTTCTGATAAGGAAAAAAAAAAAGTCTAAGTTCCTCACAATAATCCCGTGGGCTCCTCGGTAATAACTGCTTGTGATAGTACGGAACCGCTCCTGTCCAGCAGTGTCCCACTGCACAAATAAACAACAATAAGTGTCAGCCATTACCTTGGAGGACTATCATAAGAACTTAATTCTGGTTATAAGATGAAGAATTGTTATCACCATCCACACCGTGTGACCTTTTCCACAGAATAACATGAACTAAATTCAGCATAATTAGGACACTTCACATCCTCTTTACGTGTTCAGCACTCAACTCAGACAAAACAACAATCTCAAGCATAACCCCCCAAATTTTCAAAAAACGATTAACCCATTTATAACCCCTCATCTTTTACCTCCAAAAAAAAAATAAAAAAATAAAAAAATCTTAAATGTGGACCATTTAATACAATAAAGGGAAATTTCTACTCACAATCTGCAGCTTGATTGTCTTCCCATCCAGCTCAACAGTTCTAATTTTCTGCAAATAAAAAAATAATAAAATAACTAAGTCTACTAAATATTGGCCTATTTATTAACATACATACATACACAAACACATGAAAAGAGGGAGAAAAACTCACAAAATCAACTCCAATGGTACTGATGTAGCTATCAACATAAGAGTCATCCTGAAAAATAAGTAAAAAAATTATAAAACCGAACTTTTAAACCTAAAATATTAACAAAAATAAAAAATTTTGCATAACCCATAATTAATCCTCACTTATCTTCCTCATTATCATATCAAAAACTTAAATTTCAACACCCAAAAAAAAATTACAAAAGCAACAGCTAAATATAACAAAAATGAAAAATAAAAAAAAAGAAAGTCAGATAAAAATTCCACTAACAGCAAATCGGAGAAGCAGACAGGACTTGCCGACAGAGGAGTCTCCGATTAGTAGAAGCTTGAACAGGTAATCGCTTCAAAAATTCAAAAAAATAAAATAAAAATAAAATAAATTACGAAGAAAATGAAGAAAAAATATGAGACATTCACATACTATTCGTTGCTCATGGTGATGGAGAAATTTTCTCAAGAAAATCGGAAGAAAGATTGTTTCTGTTTTTGTTTGTTTTGAGAGAAAAGGAAAGTTTCTGAAGTTCGAAAACTAAAATGTGAGAAATGTGGATGTGAATGTGAATTTTTATTTATTTATTACCTGTCAATCATAGCTATCTCCACCACTGCAGCACCTATACCCAATTATTTCTCAAAGTTACCTTTTTCTGGACATAATTACATATATACCCCTGAGGTTTGGGCCTATGATTTCCAGATCCTACAATCTAAACTAGGATAGATCCCTTTGATTCTAGCAAACGTTGACCCACGGCCACGTAAAGGGAGAACGGGTAATTCACTCCTCCACGTAAAGTAAGAATGGAAAATTCACTCGTGATTCACTTGTCTTTGCATAAAAATGTTGTTTCGGAATTAGGATTTAACTATGAGCTTTGAGGGCGGTATTTCTAGTATTTAAAAGTTAAAGATATTGATTTGGACCAAAAAGCTCAAAGTGGGCTAATGATTCTCTCTTTTCTTAATTGTGGATGTGGATGAGTAATTATAATTTTTACTCCTAAGGTTTGTGGCTTTGAAGTTTCATAAATACACCTATACCCTTTAGGGGGCATTTGGTTGGAGGTAATGAAAGATTATTAGGGTTATGTCATCTTATATTACTTGATTATCATGTTTGGTCGTCAAGTAATATAAGATTTTGGTAATCTTATATTCCTAATAGTTGTTACTGTTAATAATATTGGAAGTAATCTGGTTACCTCTATTTTTTTAGATATTGTAAGATTACCTTAGTAATCTTATTTTTATTACAATTTTATCCCTTATTAATAGAAATTTTAGACAATAATGCCCATTTTTTAAAATAAATTTACATTAATATAATATTTCAATTATATCCTTGTTTAATTAAGTTTTTAGACAATAATGCCCTTATATTTAAAACAAGTTACATACCACTGCCGCCACCCAGCCACCACTACCGATAGCGGGCCAACCACCACTAATCGCCGCTGGAAAGTCGTTGGAGTCCCTAAAAATGACCTAGATTCTCTAGCCATTAGCGACCAAATCTGGGTGAGATCTAACCGTGAACGGTCATGGACCTGGCCATTAATGGCTAGATCTATTTTGCTTGGAATAAATCTGGCCTGATATGGCCGTTTTCGGCCATCAATAGGGCCAGAAACGGCTATATCGAATCCTCGTGGTCACAATGAGCTACTCACAGCAACTTTCAGAGACTTCTAACGGTTTGCGGTGGCAGCAGAGGGTGGGGTGATTTTGTCATAAATTAAAGTTTTATATAAGCGGGGTGTTTTAGCTAAATCTAAAATATTAGGGGTTAAAAGAAATTATTCAAAAATTAATAATAAAAATAATATTATATTAATATTTAAAAAGAGGACAATTTAATAATTTAAATAACATACCCTAACCAACTAACTAAACACATTAATATAACATACTCACCAACTAAACAAAACACATTTTCCTAAAGATTTATAGTAATCTTCAAGATAATATAAGATTCTAGTAATTCAACCTTCTCTTAACCAAACTCACCCTTATAGTTTAATGCTGTTAACTAATTTAACAAATTTTCAATGGTGAGCAACGTGTCTTCCTGTCACATTCTATGTCAATAGTGAATAAGAGCATGTGTCAATTTATAAATTTTAAAATTCACAGCTTAAGTATACATGTTTTGAATAAATGAAGGTTGTCTGAAACTCAAAAACACTTTAATACAAGTTATACCAAAAGTTTTTGGTGAATGACAGTCGGGTGAAACACAAAAGTATGCACAAGTTATACCCAAAATTTTGGGTGAATAACAGTTGCATGACACACAAAAGCAAATTTGTTTAGGCTATACCTATCGCAAATTATTCGATTAGGTCTGAATTGTTATTCTTCTTATCGCAAATTAAGCTAAGACATTTCCTTAAGTTAAAAATGTATAAATTTGTATAAGCTATACTTAAAATGAACATATTCTGTTAGATCCAAACTATCTTTAATGTGCTTTGAGAATGCTCAAATAGTATTTTCTCTAATTAAGCATGTAAAATTGCTGGGCATGTTGTGTATTTGTAAAGCAATAGAGATAGTTTTAATAACTAGCCCAAAGCTTAAGGGGGAAATTGTTATTTCTCATTTCAAATAATTATTATAGTTTGGTGGGTCATTGTATTTAAGATATGGTGCAATTGTAAATTGAAAAGTTGTGTAATACTCAAAGGTGATTGAAGACTTTTTGAATATGGATGGGCAATACCTTATTGAATTGTGGATAATGATTAAGGTATACCTTATTGTCCTATCATGTAATATTTTCTTTCCAGCTACTATACTCCATAAACGAGTAATAAAGTATGGACCCATATTTAATTTTTCTTTATATACAAATATGTACAAAATATACTCAAAAATAGCAACTCGACAATGTCGTCCAACCATTTCACTGAGTGACGTTCCGAACGACCACAACTCACCTATTACCTGCAAAAACATTAAAAACAACAGAGTGAGCACTAATGGCTCAGTAAGTAAACCCACTATGCTAGCCTTCGCTCTTCGTTGCTTAAATTCCGAATTTTCTTTCCTTACATCATATTTCCCGATTATTCTCTATTCTTTCTCTGTTCTTTCTCTATTCTTTCTCATTCTTTCTCTGTTTTCTAATTTTTTNCACATTCTCAAATTAGTATACACAAAATAAATGTATATTAGGGAAAGGTTGTGTATGATTAATCTTCTAAGATTATCATTCTGATATCAATAAATTGAATGCACCTTAAAGATATAAATGTATATTAGGGTAATGTATATAAATTAAAATTGTATGGTTATTTGAAATTTGGAAGGGGTGTGCATAAAAATCAAAACGGCATAGTTTTAGTAAAATCCGGATCGGATACGGATATCCGCTTTTTTAGCAATCCCGATCCGGTATCCGATCCGATCCGAATATTCGGATTTTCTAAAATTGTGATCCGTATCCGATCCGAATTTTCGGATATCCGGTTTTTTCGGATCGGAGTGGAGCGGATATCGGATATCGGATTTTTTTGAACAGCCCTATGGGCAATACCTTATTGAATTGTGGATAATGATTAATAAGGTATACCTTATTGTCCTATCATGTAATATTTTATTTCTAGCTAGTATACTCGTAAAATAATCATTATATATCATATACTCGTAAAATAATCATAATATATAATGATTATTTTACGAGTATACTAGCTATATAATGAATTTTAATGATTATTTTACGAGTATACTAGCTAGAAAGAAAATATTACATGATAGGACAATAAGTATATATATATAAACGAGTAATAAAGTATGGACCCATATTTAATTTTTCTTTATATACAAATATGTACAAAATATACTCAAAAATAGCAACTCGACAGTGTAGTCCAACCATTTCACTGAGTGACGTTCCGAACGACCGTAACTCACCTATTACCTGCAAAAACATTAAAAACAACAGAGTGAGCACTAATAGCTCAGTAAGTAAACCCACTATACTACCCTTCTCTCTCCGTTGCTTAAATTCCGAATTTTCTTTTCTTACATCATATTTCCCGATTATTCTCTATTCTTTCTCTGTTCTTTCTCTATTCTTTCTCTGTTCTTTCTCTATTCTTTCTCATTCTTTCTCTGTTTTGCTCTCTGTTTGCTAATTTTTTACTACTCATGATAATGGGCATGGTATTATGCATATTCATGATGCAAATTACAAATGCATAAAGTATCCATTTTCTTTTCTATTTTTCTTATTCTGTTTTCTGTTTCTTTTTCTTTATTTATTTATTTCTTTTCTAGTCTTTCTTTTCTTTCTATTCTTTCTTTCTTTTCTATTCTTTCTTTCTTTCTTTCTATTCTTTCTTTTCTTTTCTTGCCGAACGGACTCGGTTGAGGCATGGATTTGGAGCCTTGGCTGCGTGAGTGAATTCTCTAATTCTGGGTATAGTTCTCATCCACACACACTTCTAACGGACTGTACAATTCTTCTTTCTGAATTCTGAGACCGCTCACTAAAGGTGGCGTGCATGTGGGACTATGTCACTCACGGGCCCCCATCGCAACAACCTTCTCTTCTTTTTATCTTTTTACACTTCTTTAACTAAAAAATTCAGATTTGAATATCTTTAATATTCTCATTTCTTTCTATTTTCTCTTTAATATATTTTAGTGCTTTTTCATGCTCTTATGAATATGTATACATGTAGATGGTTTCATGCTTATATTTCTTTCTAAATTCACATATTTAAATGCAAACATGTCATTCTCTACCATCTACAAACTCATCCCAAAGTAATACATAATCATACTCATACATGCACTTCTCTTTGTTCGATCCGATCTGGATTTTCGGATCAGGATATATTCTGATCCGAATCCGATCCGAAATATGTGGATATCCGTTTTTCGGATATCCGTTTTTCGGATCAGACAACTGGATATCCGAAATCTATCCGAATTTTAGAAAATTCTTATTAAAATTTAAAATCAAATAATTCTTCTAATAATTGAAATTACAATGCATATTATCAACAAATTAATCCATAAGTTGTTTATGCAACTTAACACAGAATCTATTACCCAAATTACAATTACAAATTTAATAAAGACAAACAAATAGCCAATTTAATACTAATATATTTTTTTTATCTTCATGCCAACTTCATCACACCGACTTCACTCTATGTGTAATACATTTTCAGGAGTAGGATTCACATTGTCACTTGTCACCGGTGTCGACGTATGAACGACATTTGAAGTCCCCCAAGTAGTACTATTATTTTCACCGTAATGACACTACATATCAATACAAAAGAATATATCAATTAAAACATTTGAATAAATAATTAACAAGTAAATCCCATTTTATTTTTAAGTGGTACAACATGATTAGATGAATCTTCTAAGATTATCATTATGATATCAATAAATTGAATGCACCATAAAGATATAATTGCACGATTCACTTGTCTTTGCATAAAAATGTTGTTCCAGAATTAGGATTTAATTATGAGCTTTGAGGGCGGTATTTCTAGTATTTAAAAGTTAAGATCTTGATTTGGACCAAAAAGCTCAAAGTGGGCTAATGATTCTCTCTTTTCTTAGTTGTGGATGTGGATAAGTAATTATAATTTTTACTCCTAAGGTTTGTGGCTTTGAAGTTTCATAAATACACATATACCCTTAAGGGACATTTGGTTGGAGGTAATAGAAGATTATTAGGGTTATGTCATCTTATATTACTTGATTACCATGTTTGGTCATCAAGTAATATAAGATTCTAGTAATCTTGCATTCCCAATAGTTGTTACTGTTAGTAATATTAGAAGTAATCTGATTACCTCCATTTTTTTAGATATTATAAGATTACCTTGGTAATCTTATTTTTATTACAATTTTATCCCTTATTAATAGAAATTTTGGACTATAATGCCCCTGTTTTAAAATAAATTTACATTAATATACTATTTCAATTATATCCTTGGTTAATTAAGTTTTTAGACAATAATGCCCTTATATTTAAAACAAGTAACATACCACTGCCGCCACCCAGCCACCACTGCCAATAACAGGCCAACCACCACTGACTGCCGCCGGAAAGTCGTTGGAGTCCCTAAAAATGACCGAGATTCCCTAGCCATTAGCGGTCAAATCTAGGCGAGATCTGGCCGTTAACGGCCATGGACCTGGCCATTAATGGCTAGATCTATTTTGCTTGGAATAAATCTGGCCTGATATGGCCGTTTTCGGTCATCAATATGGTCAGAAACGGCCATATCGAAGCCTCGTGGTCACGATGAGCTACTCACAGCGACTTTCAGAGACTTCCAACGGTGGTTTGCGATGGCAGCAGGGGGTGGGGGTGATTTTATCATAAATTAAAGTTTTATATAAACGGGGTGTTTTCGCTAAATCTGAAATATTGAGGGTTAAAAGAAATTATTCAAAAATTAATAATAAAAAGAATATTATATTAATATTTTAAAAAATGACAATTTAATAATTTAAATAACATACCCTAACCAACTAACCAAATACATTAATATAACATACCCACCAGCTAAACCAAACACATTTTCCTAAAGAATTATAGTAACTTGAAGATAATATAAGATTTCAGTAATCCAACCTTACTTAACCAAACCCACCCTTATAGTTTAATGCTGTTAACTAATTTAACAAATTTTCAATGGTGAGCAACGTGTCTTCCTGTCACATTCTCTATCAATAGTGAATAAGAGCATGTGTCAATTTATAAATTTTAAAATTCACAGCTAAGTACACATGTTTTGAATAAATGACGGTTGTCTGAAACTCAAAAACACTTTAATACAAGTTATACCAAAAGTTTTTGGTGAATGACAGTCGGGTGAAACACAAAAGTATGCACAAGTTATACCCAAAATTTTGGGTGAATAACAGTTGCATGACACACAAAAGCAAATTTGTTTAGGCTATACCTATCGCAAATTATTCGATTAGGTCTGAATTGTTATTCTTCTTATCGCAAATTAAGCTAAGACATTTCCTTAAGTTAAAAATGCATAAATTTGTATAAGCTATACTTAAAATGAACATATTCTGTTAGATCCAAACTATCTTTAATGTGCTTTGAGAATGCTCAAATAGTATTTTCTCTAATTAAGCATGTAAAATTGCTGGGCATGTTGTGTATTTGTAAAGCAATAGAGATAGTTTTAATACCTAGCCCAAAGCTTAAGGGGGAAATTGTTATTTCTCATTTCAAATAATTATTATAGTTTGGTGGGTCATTGTATTTAAGATATGGTGCAATTGTAAATTGAAAAGTTGTGTAATACTCAAAGGTGATTGAAGACTTTTTGAATATGGATGGGCAATACCTTATTGAATTGTGGATAATGATTAAGGTATACCTTATTGTCCTATCATGTAATATTTTCTTTCCAGCTACTATACTCCATAAACGAGTAATAAAGTATGGACCCATATTTAATTTTTCTTTATATACAAATATGTACAAAATATACTCAAAAATAGCAACTCGACAATGTCGTCCAACCATTTCACTGAGTGACGTTCCGAACGACCACAACTCACCTATTACCTGCAAAAACATTAAAAACAACAGAGTGAGCACTAATGGCTCAGTAAGTAAACCCACTATGCTAGCCTTCGCTCTTCGTTGCTTAAATTCCGAATTTTCTTTCCTTACATCATATTTCCCGATTATTCTCTATTCTTTCTCTGTTCTTTCTCTATTCTTTCTCATTCTTTCTCTGTTTTCTAATTTTTTACTACTCGTGATAATAAGCATGGTATTATGCATATTCATGATGCAAATGTACAAATGCATAAAGTATGTATTTTCTTTTCTATTTTTCTTATTCTTATTCTTATTCTTATTCTGTTTTCTGTTTTCTGTTTTCTGTTTTCTGTTTTCTGTTTTCTGTTTTCTGTTTTCTGTTTTTTGTTTCTTTATTTATTTCTTTCTTTTCTAGTCTTTCTTTCTTTTCTTTCTTTCTATTCTTTCTTTCTTTTCTATTCTTTCTTTCTTTCTTTCTATTCTTTCTTTTCTTTTCTTGCCGATCGGACTCGGTTGAGGCATGGATTTGGAGCCTTGGCTGTGTGAGTGAATTCTCTAATTCTGGGTATAGTCCTCATCCACACGCACTTCTAACGGACTGTACAATTCTTCTTTCTGAATTTTGAGGCCGCTCACTAAAGGTGGCGTGCATGTGGGACTATGTCACTCACGGGCCTTCATCGCAACAACCTTCTCTTCTTTTTATATTTTTACACTTCTTTAATTAAAAAATTCAAATTTGAATATCTTTAATATTCTCATTTCTTTCTATTTTCTCTTTAATATTTTAGTGCTTTTTCATGCTCTTATGAATATGTATACATGTAGATGGTTTTATGCTTATATTTCTTTCTAAATTCACATGTTTAAATGCAATTATGCATTATGGAATGCAAACATGTCATTCTCTACCATCTACAAACTCATCCCAAAGTAATACATAATCATACTCATACATGCACTTCTCTTTGACATTTCATCAAACAACTCATATGCACAAATCAACACTAATTTGGTTACACTTCTATCTCTATTTTAGGCCACCAAAAATTTGGAATAAACTCCTCCATAATTAAAGCCAAATCTGCCCAAAATACACACTTCAAAATTTTTACTTCAACTCTTCCAAATCTCAACCAAACATTCATCAAGTATCATATACACCAACCCAACTTCTCATGGACAGGTTCTAATTATTATCCAACACCAAATCCATCAACAATTCTACATATAACACACATATATATACATAAAGAGAATTCTCGACACAACATAACTTAAATCATACTTAGGGTAGGATTTACTTACCTTTGATATGAGCAAATTCAACCCTTTAAGAATCTTCTTTGATCAAACTCTCTTCCTCTCAAATCCTATGAGCACAAACCATCAAAATTCGACACTTTAAAAATTAAAAATCACTTCTTAGTGCAAGGATCTTACCTAAAGGTGCTTGAGATTGAAAATCCACTAAAAAATACCCAAGATCTATGAATTTCTTTTGAAAAAAAAAAGTGAAGAAATTAAGAGGATTTGGAGAAGTGGCGTGAAAATGGGTTGAAGAGTGGCTAGGGTTTCACTCTTCAATCCTTGATATAACATAAAAATATATATAGTTTCCCATTTTGCTCTTGCACTTTCTTTAAAATTCAATCTATGTCCCTTAGTCAATTACCATAATGCCCTCATTTTATTGCATTCTCCATGAAATTCTATCTCTTTTCACTTCCTACTTTTTCAACTAATTTTGAGTGAAAAGATTATTTACCCTTAATGCAAGTTTAAGACATTTTCTTCACATTTTCCTTAAAATAACCTTAGCAAAAATCAACTAAAGGTATAAGAGCATAAATTAAATTACGTACCTCCATGTGGGCGTCACATATCACTTTTGCTTTTATTACTTGAGTAAATGACATTTTCGCACCCAAGGTTTAACGAAAAGGCAGGTTTCCATCCCTGGTTTCATAAATTCCATATTCTCAACCTTAAATTAACATTGTTAGTTTTCTCTCAAAATAACCCTCACTTCTCAAATTTCTCTCAAATAAACCGCACAAGAGATCTTGGCCAAGCCAAAAATCCAGCCTGATTCCAGCAACATTGGACCTCCCCGACACCACCAACAGCATCCCCTTATCCTCCTAACCAAATCCCCTAACTTTTCCACCTGAGTGCACCTCGGCTAGAATTTGGCTGGAAAGGCGCGACAACAAGCGAAAACCTAAGGGAGAAGCGGTGGCGATCGACGGGCAATTGCGATCGATGATGTTAGGGGTTTTGGTGGGGGGGAAGCCCATGATGTTATTGTGGTGTTAGGGTGGTTTCCGGTGCGGGGACCTGCCGGAATTTGGATGAAATGCATGACTAAAACTAAGAGCGGCGGCTGACAATTTGGAGGTTCAATCAGGCGGAGAGGTTAGGGGTTTTGATGTGGGGGTTGGGGGGATTGTAATGGTGGTGTCGGGAGGGGTCGACTGTGTCGGGAACAGGTTGGAATGGCCTGAAATCGCCAGTGGGGTGAATTTAATAAGTGAATGGTTATTTTGAAATTTTTATTTTTGAAATGACCATTTTACCCTTTTAACTGTTAAATTAAATAGGTTTTTGTTAATTTAAGAATGGGAATCTGAAATTCATGAAACCAGGGATCGAAACTTACCATTTTACCAAACCTTAGGTGGGAACAAGTCGTTTACTCTTATTAGTTTATAGAACCTTCTTCTATCACATATATGACCCTTTCAAGTATTAATTATTCATCTGAAATTTATGCCACAAATTATCTTCATCGATGATTCTTTTATTCTACAAGTATACATCATAAACCATAGTCTATTATCACGATGAATGATTCTTTTATTATGAATAATATTACACCGCAAATAATATCATGGGAAAAGTTCGGGAGCACCATATTTTTTATACAAATTATGATATAATTTTTAAACCGTTAGATTTAAACATTTTGGATGGTTGAAATTTATTATAACTTGCACATTTAATACATTTTAAAAATGACATAAATCAGATTCAATTTTACCCGTTTAAGTGTTTAAATCTAACAACCTAAAAATTGTGTCATAATTTATACAAATTAACTATTATAGAGCTATTATAGAATCCAATTTTCAAAAATTAGATAGAATTCTTAAGGATAACTATTAGGAAATTTAAATTATTTACCTAGGGGTTTTGATGATGGGTTGCTGTGGGATAACTTCCCCTGAAGAATAGTTTAAATACATGTATACTGACTTGAATACCTCAATTAAAAAAAAAAAAAAAAAATTAAAGTAGGTCTCTTGATAACTACACGTAGAATTCTCTTTCAGTTGATATCAATTCTATTGCAACTGGTCATTTTCCTTTTAGGTAAACCCGAAAGATTGAGGAGTAATATTATGGTAAAAAGAAAGATAAGACAAAATTTAGAAAATTTTGTAGTTAGGAAACCCCAACAATCGGTTCATCCCACCATTTTATAAGAGGAGATCACAACCCCATATTAGCCAATCAATAATATTACTCTTTTCAATTTCTATCCCAAAATTACGTTCTCAAATGACGTGGAAGCCTACTTGGCATCTACATCATCAACCAACTTAAATACTTGAAAATTTATAATTAGATCGTTTCAAAACTTGATTTTATATATTTACCCATCATCACATATCATATTAATCTTTTATTCCCCAAAACAATTAATATTCTATTTTCATGATCTTCTTTTGTTTCTTACCATAAAAATCTAATCCTCTTTTTCACTAACTTATATGAATTTTTAGAGCTGTCGCAATATTGGTTTATTTATTTATTTTTTTTTAATTTAGTTCAAAAATATTACGTGAATTATGATTTAAAAATATTTATTATTATATTTAGGTTATCAAGTACTTCATTTGCATTGCAATCTTAACCATGAACATGGAGTTTGGTGTTAAAAACCTAATAGAGTCAATCCCTAGTAGGGCTGTTCAAAAAAACTTGAAACTCAAATTGTAACCGAACAGAAAAAACCAGGTACCCAGGAATTCAATTCGGTTTCGGTTTGTAATGAGAAGAAACCTGGATATCATTCTTCAAAATAAAAAAAAAAAAAAGACATGTTAATATCCAGAGTCAATCCCTAGTTTGAGTATTAATGAGATATTTATTTATTTATATTACTGATCAATATGTTTCTATAAGATGATTTTTTTTTTTTATGTAGATTTTTTTATTTTTTTTTTTTTTTAAATCTAGTTTATTCATCTCACATGTACCAAGTTGATAATGAGCATAAGATTGAGTACAGATCAAATGTGGAAGAGATTGATAATGAGAACGAAGTTTAGTGCATAAGAAATGCTGAAGAAAAAGTGGAAGATGTTGGATTTTAATACAAAAATTGGCAGCAAAACAGCAGCAGCAAACCAGTGAAAGAACAGTAACGAAACACCAGAAGAACAACAGTGAAATAGCAGGAAAATTGCAAGAGAACTGCAGGAAAAAGAGCAGAGAGACAGCAGCAATACAGCAAAAGAACAGTAGTGAAACAGCAGGAAAAACAGCAGGGAGACAGCAGCAATACAGCAACAATACAGCAGTGAAACAGCAATGAACACAGCAGCGAAATAGCAGCAAGACAGCAGCGTCAAGGCGTGCAAAAGCATTGTCCTTAAGATCAGAATTCCGCCCATATTGGAAGAATCTTCGTGGTGCAACAAGGCTCAATAGCAGATTGACCTCCTGGATACAATGACGAATCTTCTTTTAGAGTGCACACTCTAATAGAGATTTAGAACAATATAAGAAAAGTAACAGTGGTGAATGAGAGCTGGAAAGTTAAAAAACACAGAGAAACAAAGATTTTTTCAACTGAAAAGTTGCGTTTTTTAAATGAGAAAACCACCCCCTTTTTATATTTGAAATTCTACCGATTTCCCTTGCTGTAACCGAAGTCAATCAATTGCTTTTAAAACCATAACTGCCCATTTGAATTGCAATAACTTGGAACAATTCAATTGCCTTTAATACGTAACAGTCCAACAAAAAAGCAATATTCAATATCAATTGCAAAAACAGTCCAAAAGCAATTAAAATCACATAACAGTCCAAAGCAATTAAAATTTGGTATTTTGAAATTCCATAACAGCAGCTTTTATCACAGAAGAGCCTAAGGTTGGAATGATTTTTGATTCCAGGGATGAATTATTTGTATTTTACAAAAAATATGGAAGTAAAATGCGGTTTGAAATTATCAGAAGATCTTGTAATGAAAGAGGAACATAGGAACACAACCGATTAAAGTTGCCCCCGAATTTGTTTAGGTTTTATTTTTCAATTTCTTAGCGTAAGAAATAGAAGAAGAATAGAGGAATAATACTGCCGATTAGAAATTGGATTAGATTTTTAATTTTTGTGTAAGAAATAAAAGGGGAATATGAAAATAGAATATTAATTGTTTTGCGGAATAAAAGATTAATATGATATGTGATGAATATGATAGGTGAAATCAAGCTTTATAAGGATTTAATTATAAATTTTTAAATATTTAAGTTGGTTGATGATGTGGAAGTGCCAAGTAGGCTTCCACATCATTTGGAAAAGTAATTTTTATTTATTGAAAATGTTTAAGTGTAAAATTTCTCTCTCTCTCTCTCTCTCTCTCTCTCTCTCTCTCTCTCTATATATATATATATATATATATATATGTTCAGGAAATGAAGAGAAATATCAATCTATAGAGAATTTAATATGATTAATTATTGCGGTTATATATTTGTGGGATTTTTAGAGAATATATATATAATTAAATTTTGATTTTGTTTAAAGGAAATGCTACGTGTACAACCTTTTATCATAAACTTTCTCTTACAACCTCGACGTGACAGCTCGTAATTGGTCAGTTCACAATAGGTCTCACTNTATTATCCTTAGGATTATTTCCTTTCTCTTCTTGTCCAATTGCAACAATGATTTCTCATTTGGTTAAAGCATACACGATTTGTTGTTCATTTGGATAATCGAAGAAGACATTAATATCCATTCGATTAGTGTAGTGAATCTGATCACTTAATTCTATAGTGACTCTCTTATTCTCCTCATCCACTTTATTTGTAGCTTACAATTCATTGATATTAGTGGTCCTAATATTATCCTTAGGATTATTTCCTTTCTCTTCTTGTCCAATTGCAACAATGATTTCTCCTTTGGTTAAAGCATACACGATTTGTTGTTCATTTGGATAATCGAAGAAGACATTAATATCCATTCGATTAGTGTAGTGAATCTGATCACTCAATTCTATAGTGACTCTTTTATTTTCCTCATGCACTTCATTTGTAACTTACAATTCATTGACATTAGTGGTCCTAATTTTGCAGCGCTTAAAACCATTGGCAATTGTCTGTGGCTTTACATCAATTGACCATGCATCAACTGCATTTACAGTTCCATCAATGACACTTATTTTTCCTAGTTCTAAGAAACGATCTTTTATCCGTTTCAAAAGTAGGCAATTAAAGCGCTGAATTGAAATCCTAATACTGTACTACTAAAAAATGAATTATAAAATAAGAAATCAAAACTATAATTTTTGTAACTACACCTCCATTAAGTTATAACCTCTTTATAGTAATAAAATTAGTTAGTCCCACTATTATGACTATAAAAAGGTTTTACTGTATATATAGTAAAACCTCTCTATAGTGATACTCTATATAGAAATAAACTCTACATAGTCATAAAAAACTCTAGTCCCAATTTGGGATAGTTATAAAAAAGAATAAACTCCACATTGTAATAAGTTATAATTTTTCTAATTCCCATCTTAAGGAAAGTTGCCTTCACATAGTAATAATTATCTGTATATTACCAAAAAATATATGTTATATTACGTTAAAGGTTTAAGATGAAATAAAATATTTATCTAAAGTTGTTTGGGATAATTATTTATATTTTTAGAGTTGTTACTATATCTTTTACCTTACTAGTATGTAATAACTTGCTAGCATGGACACCTTCTTGTTGAAGCCAAAATATTTTTAGCTTCTTAAGTATGTTTAGAGCTTCATGACACGAAACTTTTTGTATTTCCGTACTATCATCCTTATGATTATTTCCTTTAACTCATTGTCTAATTATAGCAATGATTTTTTCTTCGGTTAAAGCATATACGATTTGTTGCTCATTTGGATGATTGAGGAAGACATTAATATCTATTCGATTAGTGTAGTGAAATTGACGAATCTGATCACTCAATTTTGCAATGACTCTTTTATTTTTCTCGTCCACTTCATTTATAACTTGCAATTCATCGAAATTAGGGGTCCTAATTTTACAATGCTTAAAACCATTGGCAATTGTCTGTAGCTTCACATCAATTGACCATGCATCAACTGCATTTATAGTTCCATCAATGACACTTATCTTTGCTAGTTCCAAGACACGGTCTTCTATCCATTTCAAAAGTAGACAATTGAAGCGTTGAATTGAAATCCTAATACTACTAAAATATGAATTGAAATCCTAACACTGTACTACTAAAACATGAATTAAAAAATAAGAAATTAAATCTATAATTTTTGTAATTACGCCTTCATTAAATTATAACATCTTTATAGTAATAAAGTTAGTTAGTCCCACCATTATGACTATAAAGAACTTTTACTGTATATCTAACGTTCTAACAATAATTAATTTTCCATTTCTGTTTGTTCTTCGTTACAATCAAATCTCAGCTGTGTTATTAGTCTTTCATTAGATGAAAATCAAGAGGGCATTAGACTCTCCAATCTGTTTGTTTCCATGTAAAAACTCAAATGCCAGGACAAATTTCCTGCCAAGAAAATGCACACTCAATTTTCCCTGGAAAAAAAATGGGCATCAAAAGAACCGATTAAACATATCACAAAACCACCACAGAAAATCTATCTACTCAGGACAAAAGATTCTCTGAGAACCATCTCTATGACTTGGAATTGTGAAATGTCTTAGCCTCCCTTCCTGTTTCTTCATGTAACCTTCACACAAAAATTCCTTGGAGAAATTATCCTCCACAACTCGATTCACATCATGCACAAACACTTCGGTTTCGCCAATTTCTTTGTTTCTCGCCATCATTCCTGCTGTATAAATCGCAGTCATTCTCCCCGGAGCCTCCTCGTAGTACCCTGTTGGCGCGTCCACCATTATCAGGTCCCATTTTATGTCATAAACTTCAGCCGGAAGACCCTTCAAGGCGAGCTGGCACATCGAAAATTTTGGATCACTTACTACCGTGCACTCGGGGCCCTTCCCGACTTCCATCAAGTTATTCGCCTGGTTCACTTTGCTGTCGTAAGTGACGTGGTAGGACTCCAGCATGGGAAAGCGCCGCCGGACTTGCTCAATCCAGGCTTCATCTTCTTCCAGGAAGATTGTTCTGCCTCCATAGTTGAGTGAGCTCCACATCAGGCTGTCGTGACCTAGCCCGAAAACGAGGAAATTGCAAGGGGATTTCTTCTCCAGGATTCTTGCTGTCACTGAGATCTCTTTGAGGGTTTGTTGTGGGGTGATTGTTGAAGTTGTGTAATGAATAAGAGCCTGTGCGAGAGATTTTGGGATTTTTGAACAACTTGGTGAGCAGTTTTCAGGATTTGATGATTCTTTCTTGGGAATTAAGGTTTTCGGAAGATGATTTGTTTGTGAAAAGGGGGAAGAAGATTCTTGTTTTGACAATGATAAGCTAGATCTCAACACAAAAAGGAGCAAGAAAGCAATGAAAACTCCAAGGAGGAGCACCTTGAAGCTCAATGTTGGATTGGCTTTAGTCCTCATTTCCAAAGAATTTTCAAGAATTGTGAAGATATGGTAAAGAGAAATGGAGATTGGAGGTTATATTTTGGGTAGATTTGGGGGAAGAAAAAATTGAATTGTAATGCTTAGACATGAAGGGAAGAGAGACTGACATTGGTGAGTGTTGACGAGGACAAGAGAGCTACTATGATTTTGCATGAAGCAAAAACAATAACAAAGGTTGGTGGATCTACAATGTTTGGTGGGAAGTTTTGAGTTATCATTTTCAGTTTTTCTTATTGATTTGGTGAAAATGGAATGATTTGTTTTTTATTAATGGTTGAAGCTACAGGTTTGGGGGAGTTTGATAATGAAATGCCTCCTCATGCTCATATTTTTTCTTCTAGTTGTTAAGATAGAAAGAGGGATTTATTAATTCTAATTTGTTTATATACAAGTGTTACATCGTTTAGTAGATATAATTTGATATACAAACTTTGCAAGATAAAATCTTACTAAAGTAAGCGAGAAAGAAACCTAAGTAGTTAAACCATTAGCCTCAAACATAAAAAATATACCCCTAAAATATCCGAAAAGCCCAAGGGTGAATTTAAAAAGTTTAAAAAATCTTGAACCAGTTAAGGCTTGACGATTTCTCATAAACGATTGATATTAACCCTAGATATGAATTTGCAAAGTATTTCCACTATCATGTCCAAACCAAGTATTTTTTAAAACTATTAAATATATCCCTAAAAACATGAAAAAACCCCTGTAAATATTACTTTCATTTGTGTTTATTTTTGAGGATAGTGTAAATGGTTTTAAGTTTGATGAAATTAAAACTTAAGGTGCATTTCAGAATTTTTTTAGACTTTCAAAAGTGCTTCCAAACAATTTCAGGGATTTGAGAATGATTCGGAGTGCTTCTTGAAAGAAAAACCTCATCAAAAAGGTCAACCCAACTGCTTTTTGAGGAAACACTTTCGGACAAAAAATGCTTCTCACAGAAGCACATATGAAATGAAATAGAGTTTCTCTTACTGATTCCATTGCAAACAAACTCCAAAACCAATCAAATCCAGTATCACATATGGAATAAAATTTATCTTGATACATGTACAAGTATAAACAAATAAACAGATTTCTATAAAACTGAGTGTAAACAGCTAAATTTATAAGGCAAGTCAATACAATTACAAATCTTGTTGCAGAAACTATTCTGCTTTCATTGCTAATTTCTTCACAGAAGCAGTGAGATCAAAAGGCCATAAAACAAGCCCTGTGAATTACATTAAAGAACTCCCTCTAGCTTGTGAAGATAAATTCACTATATTTTGGTTACGATCAGTTTGGCCTATACATATAATGAGGTAAAATTTTGATTTTACGTAAAATAATATTTTAGCTGTACAAGGTATACCTCTTGCACAATTTGCTAAAGAGACCTATTCCTTAAACAACAAAAAACTGATTGCTGTGTCTACCTCAAAATCCATTGCCACAAATTTACATTTGGCAATGGCTTTAATTTGCTTTCTCCTATCCACGTCTTTGAATCATCGAAAGTATTTTTTTTATGGTTAGAACTTGGCAGCGACTATCTGATCATAAAAGTTATTTTGTCTTGTGGGATGGAATCCATGCACAACTGTTTGTTGCCAAGCCTTTTTAGCGGTGAGAATAGTCAGATTCACGGAAGGATTGTTTCATCCTAGTATGTGAATCAAAAAGGATCCTGCACGGACCTTCTGGATCAAAAATTAGATATGTAAGAGTTTCCTTTCAAGTGTCACCTGTCATTTCTCCTGTTGTGAAGAAGAAACTGTGTTTGTACATTATCGCCATAGGTTTTCTGGGCCTTGGTCTTGTCAACACGAGCTTTGCGAACAGCGTGCTGGATTTGCCTTTCATGTTCTCTCAGCATTTCCTCCAGGTTTCCCCCTGGTGGCATCAATGGTCCAGAGTAATGGATCCGGTTCTTCTTGGGAAGATAACCCTGCACTCAATAGAAAAGACTAAGATATTAGTTCATAATTACAGAATGGTGCAATATACGATTTAAGTTCCAACACACATTGCAAAAGAAATTTGCTCAAAATTTTTAGAATGAAAAATGGAAACATAGTAAAAATCCTTTAATAGCTCCTATAACTCATATGTTGTGTGCGTGCATAAGCATGTATAATTTAGCCAGTGATTTAATGATTCCAGTATTTCTTTACCACTGAAGACTCTTTTCCAGATGGCTGCTCATCCTTCTTATAAGTAGACCTCGACATATCCCGCAAAGTTGACCAATCATGCTTTCCAGAGTCGTTGCCCCACTTGGTATTAACTCTACTCTCTGTGCTACAATCTAACTGGGAACGGCCTCTAACTGCAACTGAATTGGAAAATCTGGACAAACGGGATGCACTTGGGTGCATGTAAGATCTTGGATTTCCCAAATCCGCATCCCTCCTGGGAGAGCCAAATGCCCCACTAGGACCTGTAAGATGCTCATTCTCACTCGCCATCCTACTCCATGCAGTTCCTAAGGTACGGGCTTGTTTTAATTGACCCGAATGGGAGTATCCATTTTGTGTTAGTCCTTTTGCTGGCTCAATAGGAAAGCAAGAACCAGCATCCTCTTGAGGATTGTACTTTTCACTAAAGCTTATAGGATTAGGCTGTCTTTGCCGCTTCTGCATTTGTTGAAACATTTTACTTATCAAAGAAGCTAGATCATTGAAATTATAAACAAAAACATGATTTAGTAGTAATGGTACAATATGAAAGCTAAAGTGGACTTGACATTGCTGAATTACCTGTACGGAAGCCGGCAACTCAGCATTGGCATCTGAAGCAGGCACAGCCTTAGATTCTCTGGAAGCTTGTCTCTTTGTCTCCTGAGCACGTGCTCTACCACCAGCAGCTCCTTTCCTGTTTCCGAACGAGCAAATCATAAGCTAGTGCATAATTTTTTTCTTTAAAGGAAAGAAATTCTCTACTCCCTAACCAGTAATTAAGGGCAGGATGTAGTTGAGATTTCTTCTTTGGTGGATTACAGAGATTCATCTCCTAGTCAAGAAAGGAATAACATGGGACTTGATTCTCCCAAGTCCCCAAACCTAAAACCAGCAGACCAACCAAACAAAATGTATCTTGCATATATGTACAAGTTCAATAATTTCACCAAAGCATCACGCTTGGTTATCCCACTAATCAGCTAATGATTTCTGTAAAAGGTATAATTTTATCTGAATTACCAATGTAAGTAGATCATGGAGTTATCAATAAGAATAGCCCTTGCACATAGAATTTGATAATATAACGATAGGAAATGGTCACCTGCTGTCCTCTCGAAGCTTGACATCAAACTCCTTGCTTGGTGGATACTTGGGCAAACTCAATGGATCACAAGGTAGTGGTTTTGTTGTGAAGAACTGGAAAAACAGAAACACATAATTAACCAATTAGCCTGCAAATTCAACAGCATTAAACCATTAAGAAGGGATTAGATACCGCAATGCTTGAAAACTTACCTCACTTTGAAGTGCAGAAGTAGCCGTTCCACGGACATCAGGTTCTGTTGCAAGAAGGGCTTCCAAAAGGGACAAAGCTGATGATGGGAAGTCCTTGAAAGTCTCAGCAACACATCGCTTGTAAGGATGTTGAGGTTTGAAAATGGTGGCATGCAGCAATTTTGATCTTTTCCAGTACTCTTCAGATGGTGAGCCACAAAGTTTGAAGATCTTATGCAATTGCTCCACCTATGAATTATAAAGTAAGAGACATTTGACATCCATTCAGTTTTCATATTACTGAGGACTAAATAGGCATTACTCGCAAACAATTTTACAATCCTACAAGTAAAATTATTTAAGTTGCCGAGTCAAGTTAGCATTACAGCATATAAAGGTAGATCTAGGGTGTGGATGGAAGTATGTTTGTCAGGCATTTAATATACTGGCTTCAGAGCGAAGTACAGAAACATATACTTAAATCATAATAGCACGATAAAGCTAGGACAAGCACCTCTGTTCTTCCAGGCATGATAGGCTTCCCAGCAAACAATTCAGCAAGTATGCACCCAGTGCTCCACAAATCCACTGAAGCTCCATAGTCTGTAGAACCAAGCAAAAGCTCAGGTGGTCTGTACCACAACGTTACTACACGACTTGTCAGAGGCTGCTTCTGAGGAGATCGGAAGAAAGTTGCCAGCCCAAAGTCACCAATCTTGAGATTGCCATTATAATCTATTAGAAGATTTGAGCCCTTGATGTCACGATGCAAAATCCCACGACTATGGCAATGCTCAAGTCCGCGGAGTAGCTGTTGCATGTAACATTTAATCTGCAAGACCAAAACATAAAATCCTACATAAGAAAATATGAAAGAAAGAGAGATAGATTAAAATAGTACAACATACTCATTGAAATTTTATGGTCTCAACAACTCAAACTAGAGTGGGGAATGCGAACCTGTTCCTCAGTGAACTTAACCCCAGGTGTCGCTGCAAGCCCCGCAAGATCATGCTCCATGTATTCAAATATCAGATATAAACTTCCAGACACCCTTGAAGTTATTAGACCTTCAAGCTTCATGACATTTGGGTGATCAAGCCTCCGAAGAATAATGATTTCTCTAGCCATAAAACGAACACTTTCAGGATCCATATTTGCAAACCGTACTTTCTTTAATGCAACTAATTTATTGGTCTCCAGATCACGGGCTCTATACACACTACTATAAGTTCCTTGTCCAATCTGCACATTAGTTTAGAGATATGAATGGTAAATTCCCTAAAACTAATTTATTTTCCGAATCACCACCACAAAATCAATCTTGGAAACTCAGATAAATTTCAAAGTAATACCAAGGTTTTCTACACTCTATCAGGTTCTATCTAACTGAGCCTATACACCTAAGTACAATCAGGCCTGATGTGTCTAACCATCTAGATCTCATCACAATTTCGAACACTACAGTATAGTCCTTTTCCTAGCATATGCACACATTTTGATGAACAAATCAAACTAATTTCAGTTCAAATCAGTTGTTTCCACGAGAAACCTAGCAATATACTGCAGAAAGAAATTTAAAAATACACTTACAAAAGAGTTTATCCTTCGCATTCTCAAAATGCAAATGTTTCTTATAACAAGAGCCCGGTAGAAATTAGTATATTGGAAAGCTAATAGTTAGACTACTTCTTCTGTATTATGGCCCAAGAGACGCCAACAACAAAACAGCAATTTAACGTGTTCATTCACATAACTCAAAAAAGAATCATGGCCTCTCGCACATTCTAAAACAATAGACCTCTAGATTTATGATATGGTAACTACATGTCTCCCTACTACCTAAACCTATGGAAAATATAAACTTGGTCAAGAATCAATGAATTTTTGCACAAATTCATACCACTAACAAGAATCAATATCAATAAATCAAAATTAAAAATGAACTTTATGGAGAAACATGATGATCAACTGACCTTATCTAACTTCTCGAATGAGTCAGCCTTTCGTGGCACCCATCCATTGATGGCTTCGCCAGCCGCCGCGGTCAGCCAAGATGGCCAACCAGCAACAACCTGTGCTCCTCTCTCCCCAACCCCTACACTACTAATCCTATTGATCCTAGGCCGCACTACCTGCACTGCATCTACCCCAACATCCGTCCCCCGCCTTTGCAGCTGGGACTTCGCCTTCTTATCCACCTCCCCCTCATCAGAGGTCCCCACATCATCCTCCACAACCAGTTTTTTATGTATCAGCCGCGTGGTGGCCTCATTACGAGCACCTTCTGGCTCCACCACCACAGTCACATTCTCCCTCTTAAAGGAACCTAATCTTTTGGAGGTTTTCTTGGTTAATTCCTTATCTTTAGCATTGTTTTCTGCAACATATTTGTCTGCTCGAGTTCCTTTCGAGCAAATGCCGCCCATACTTCTAATTCTAATGCTTCAAGATCACCTTTTTTCACCCAGGGAACTATAAGATATAATCAACTCTCCACACATTAAACTTCTCCCAACTATCAAATCAATCACATACTATCAAAACTAATGAACCCAGATCCAAAAACGCACAAGATTTAAAAATCCACACACAACCCAGATCCCAAAAGAACAAAAAAGGACTAAAATGAATCAAAAAGCCAAGCCTTTTCTATCAAATTAAGAAACCCCAGGTCCCAAAATCAAATAAAAAAAAAAAATAATAAAACCCTTCTTTAACTTGGAAAATGCAAGTACAAAACCATACCAACAAAGACCAAACCGAAATTTCAGAAACTGTAAAAGAGAAATTTGTTAAAGAAAATGTATGCGCTTATGACAAAGAATATTTTCGGTGCAACAGACACCAATGAAGTAGGTATCCAACTAAGAAAGCAGACAAAACTGACCAAAAATAAGGTTTGGGGGAGTTTGATAATGAAATGCCTCCTCATGCTCATTTTTTCTTCTAGTTGTTAAGGTAGAAAGAGGGATTATTAATTCTAATTGTTATATACAAGTGTTACATCGTTTAGTAGATATAATTTGATATACAAACTTGCAAGATAAAATCTTACTAAAGTAAGCGAGAAAGAAACCTAAGTAGTTAAACCATTAGCCTCAAACATAAAAAATATACCCTAAATATCCGAAAAGCCCAAGTGTGGATTTAAAAAGTTTAAAAAATCCTGAACCAGTTAAGGCTTGACGATTTCTCATAAACGATTGAAATTAACCCTAGATATGAATGCAAAGTATTTCCACTATCATGTCCAGACCAAGTATTTTTAAAACTATTAAATATATCCCTAAAAACATAAAAAACCCCTGTAAATATACTTTCATTTGTGTTTATTTTGAGGACGGTGTAAATGGTTTTAAGTTTGATGAAATTAAACTTAAGGTGCATTTCAGATTTTTTTTAGACTTTCAAAAGTGCTTCCAAACAATTCAGAGGATTTGAGAATGATTCGGAGTGCTTCTTGAAAGAAAAACCTCATCAAAAAGGTCAACCCAACTGTTTTTGAGGAAACACTTCGGACAAAAAAAGCTTCTCACAGAAGCACATATGAAGATAGAGTTTCTCTTACTGATTCCATTGCAAACAAACTCCAAAAAAATCAAACAGTATACATATGGAATAAAATTTATCTGATAAATGTACAAGTATAAACAAATAAACAGATTTCTTAAAACTGAGTGTAAACAGCTAAATTTATGAGGCAAGTCAATACAATTACAAATTGTTGCAGAAACTATTCTGCTTTCATTGCTAATTTCTTCACAGAAGCAGTGAGATCAAAAGGCCATAAAACAAGCCCTGTGAATTACTAAAGAACTCCCTCTAGCTTGTGTGATAAATTCACTATATTTTGGTTACGATCAGTTTGGCCTATACATATAATGAGGTAAAATTTGATTTACGTAAAATATAATTAGCTGTACAAGGTATACTCTTGACACATTTGCTAAAGAGACCTATTCCTTAAACAACAAAAAACTGATTGCTGTGTCTACCTCAAAATCCATTGCCACAAATTTACATTTGGCAATGGCTTTAATTTGCTTTCCTATCCACGTCTTTGAATATCGAAAGTATTTTTTTATGGTTAGAACTTGGCAGCGACTATCTGATCGTAAAAGTATTTTGCTGTGGGATGGTCCAGCACAACTGTTGTTGCCAAGCCTTTTTAGCGGTGAGAATAGTCAGATTCACGGAAGGATTGTTTCATCCTAGTATGTGAATCAAAAGGATCCTGCACGGACCTTCTGGATCAAAAATTAGATATGTAAGAGTTTCCTTTCAAGTGTCACCTGCATTTTCCTGTTGTGAAGAAGAAACTGCGTTTGTACATTATCGCCATAGGTTTTCTGGGCCTTGGTCTTGCAACACGAGCTTTGCGAACAGCGTGTGGATTTGCCTTTCATGTTCTCTCAGCATTTCCTCCAGGTTTCCCCCTGGTGGATCAATGGTCCAGAGTAATGGATCCGGTTCTTCTTGGGAAGATAACCCTGCACTCAATAGAAAAGACTAAGATATTAGTTCATAATTACAGAATGGTGCAATATATGATTTAAGTTCCAACACACATTGCAAAAGAAATTTGCTCAAAATTTTTAGAATGAAAAATGGAAACATAGTAAAAATCCTTTAATAGCTCTATAACTCATATGTTGTGTGCGTGCATAAGCATGTATAATTTAGCCAGTGATTTAATGATTCCAGTATTTCTTACCAATGAAGACTCTTTTTCAGATGGCTGTCATCCTTCTTATAAGTAGACTTCGACATATCCCGCAAGTTGACCAATCATGCTTTCCAGAGTCATTGCCCCACTTGGTATTAACTCTACTCTCTGTGCTACAATCAAACTGGGAACGGCCTCTAACTGCAACTGAATTGGAAAATTGGACAAACGGATGCAATTGGGTGCATGTAAGATCTTGGATTTCTCCAAATCCGCATCCCTCTGGGAGAGCCAAATGCCCCACTAGGACCTGTAAGATGCTCATTCTCACTCGCCCTCTACTCATGCAGTTCCTAAGGTACGGGCTTGTTTAATTGACCTGAATGGGAGTATCCATTTGTGTAGTCCTTTTGCTGGCTCAATAGGAAAGCAAGAACCAGCATCCTCTTGAGGATTGTACTTTTCACTAAAGCTTATAGCATTAGGCTGTCTTTGCCGCTTCTGCATTGTTGAAACATTTTACTTATCAAAGAAGCTAGATCATTGAAATTATAACAAAAACATGATTTAGTAGTCATGGTACAATATGAAAGCTAAAGTGGACTTGACATTGCTGAATTACCGTATGGAAGCCGGCAACTCAGCATTGGCATCTGAGCAGGCACAGCCTAGATCTCTGGAAGCTTGTCTCATTGTCTCCTGAGACGTGCTCTACCACCAGCAGCTCTTTCCTGTTTCCAACGAGCCAATCATAAGCTAGTGCATATTTTTTTCTTTAAAGGAAAGAAATTCTCTACTCCCTAACTAGTAATTAAGGGCAGGGTTGTATGAGATTTCTTCTTTGGTAGATTACAGAGATTCATCTCCTAGTCAAGAAAGGAATAAAAGGGACTGATTCTGCCAAGCCCAAACCTAAAAATAGCAGACCAACCAAACAAAAGTATTTTATATATGTTCAAGTTCAATAATTTCACCAAAGCATCACCGCTTGGTTATCCCACAACAGCTAATGATTTCTGTAAAAGGTATAATTTATCTGAATTCCAATGTAAGATGATCACGGAGTTATCAAAAGATAGCCTTGCACATAGAATTTGATAATATAACGATAGGAAATGGTCACCTGCTGTCCTCTCGAAGCTTGACATCAAACTCCTTGCTTGGTGGATACTTGGGCAAACTCAATGGATCACAAGGTAGTGGTTTTGTTGTGAAGAACTGGAAAAACAGAAACACATAATTAACCATTAGCCTGCAAATTCAACAGCATTAAACCATGAGAAGGGATTAGATACCGCAATGCTTGAAAACTTATCACTTTGAAGTGCAGAAGTAGCCGTTCCACGGACATCAGGTTCTGTTGCAAGAAGGGCTTCCAAAAGGGACAAAGCTGATGATGGGAAGTCCTTGAAAGTCTCAGCAACACATCGCTTGTAAGGATGCTGAGGTTGAAATGGTGGCATGCAGCAATTTTGATCTTTTCCAGTACTCTTCAGATGGTGAGCCACAAAGTTTGAAGATCTTATGCAATTGTCCCACCTATGAATATAAATTAAGAGACATTTGACATCCATTCAGTTTCAATACTGAGGACTAAATAGGCATTACTCGCAAACAATTTTACAATCCTACAAGTAAAATTATTTAAGTTGCGGAGTCAGTTAGCATTACAAGCATATAAGGTAGGCACCTCCATTAAGTTATAACCTCCTTATAGTAATAAAATTAGTTAGTCCCACCATTATGACTATAAAAATGTTTTACTGTATATATAGTAAAACCTCTCTATAGTGATACTCTATATAAAAATAAACTCTACATGGTCATAAAAAACTCTAGTCCCAATTTGGGATAGTTATAAATGAGAATAAACTCCACATTGTAATAAGTTATAATTTTTCTAATTCCCATCTTAAGGAAAGTTGCCTTCACATAGTAATAATTATCTGTATATTACCAAAAAATATATATTATGTTACATTAAAGGTTTAAGATAAAATAAAATATTTATCTAAAGTTGTTTGGGACAATGATTTATATTTTTAGAGTTGTTACCACATCTTTTACCTTACTAGTATGTAATAACTTGCTAGCATGGATACCTTCTTGTTGAAACCAAAATATTTTTAGCTTCTTAAGTATGTTTGGAGCTTCATGACACGAAACTTTTTGTATTTCCATACTATCATCCTTAGGATTATTTCCTTTATTTCATTGTCTAATTGTAGCAATGATTTTTTCTTCGGTTAAAGCATACACGATTTGTTGCTCATTTGGATGATCGAGGAAGACATTAATATCTATTCGATTGGTGTAGTGAAATTGACGAATCTGATCACTCAATTTTACAATGACTCTTTTATTCTTCTCGTCCACTTTATTTGTAACTTGCAATTCATCGAAATTAGGGGTCCTAATTTTGCAATGCTTAAAACCATTAGCAATTGTCTGTGGCTTCACATCAATTGACCATGCATCAACTGCATTTATAGTTCCATCAATTACACTTATCTTTGCTAGTTCCAAGACACGGTCTTTTATCTATTTCAAAAGTAGGCAATTGAAACGCTGAATTGAAATCCTAACACTGTACTACTAAAACATGAATTAAAAAATAAGAAATCAAAGCTATAATTTTTGTAATTACGCCTTCATTAAGTTATAACATCTTTATAGTAATAAAATTAGTTAGTCTCATCATTATGACTATAAAGAGGTTTTACTGTATATATAACGTTCTAACAATAATGAATTTTCCATTTCTGTTTGTTCTTCATTACAATCAAATCCCAGCTGTGTTATTAGTCTTTCATTAGATGAAAATCAAGAGGGCATTAGACTCTCCAATCTGTTTGTTTCCATGTAAAAACTCAAATGCCAGGACAAATTTCCTGCCAAGAAAATGCACACTCAATTTTCCCTGGAAAAAAAATGGGCATCAAAAGAACCGATTAAACATATCACAAAACCACCACAGAAAATCTATCTACTCAGGACAAAAGGTTCTCTGAGAACCATCTCTATGACTTGGAATTGTGAAATGTCTGAGCCTCCCTTCCTGTTTCTTCATGTAACCTTCACACAAAAATTCCTTGGAGAAATTATCCTCCACAACTCGATTCACATCATGCACAAACACTTCGGTTTCGCCAATTTCTTTGTTTCTCGCCATCATTCCTGCTGTATAAATCGCAGTCATTCTCCCCGGAGCCTCCTCGTAGTACCCTGTTGGCGCGTCCACCATTATCAGGTCCCATTTTATGTCATAAACTTCAGCCGGAAGACCCTTCAAGGCGAGCTGGCACATCGAAAATTTTGGATCACTTACTACCGTGCACTCGGGGCCCTTCCCGACTTCCATCAAGTTATTCGCCTGGTTCACTTTGCTGTCGTAAGTGACGTGGTAGGACTCCAGCATGGGAAAGCGCCGCCGGACTTGCTCAATCCAGGCTTCATCTTCTTCCAGGAAGATTGTTCTGCCTCCATAGTTGAGTGAGCTCCACATCAGGCTGTCGTGACCTAGCCCGAAAACGAGGAAATTGCAAGGGGATTTCTTCTCCAGGATTCTTGCTGTCACTGAGATCTCTTTGAGGGTTTGTTGTGGGGTGATTGTTGAAGTTGTGTAATGAATAAGAGCCTGTGCGAGAGATTTTGGGATTTTTGAACAACTTGGTGAGCAGTTTTCAGGATTTGATGATTCTTTCTTGGGAATTAAGGTTTTCGGAAGATGATTTGTTTGTGAAAAGGGGGAAGAAGATTCTTGTTTTGACAATGATAAGCTAGATCTCAACACAAAAAGGAGCAAGAAAGCAATGAAAACTCCAAGGAGGAGCACCTTGAAGCTCAATGTTGGATTGGCTTTAGTCCTCATTTCCAAAGAATTTTCAAGAATTGTGAAGATATGGTAAAGAGAAATGGAGATTGGAGGTTATATTTTGGGTAGATTTGGGGGAAGAAAAAATTGAATTGTAATGCTTAGACATGAAGGGAAGAGAGACTGACATTGGTGAGTGTTGACGAGGACAAGAGAGCTACTATGATTTTGCATGAAGCAAAAACAATAACAAAGGTTGGTGGATCTACAATGTTTGGTGGGAAGTTTTGAGTTATCATTTTCAGTTTTTCTTATTGATTTGGTGAAAATGGAATGATTTGTTTTTTATTAATGGTTGAAGCTACAGGTTTGGGGGAGTTTGATAATGAAATGCCTCCTCATGCTCATATTTTTTCTTCTAGTTGTTAAGATAGAAAGAGGGATTTATTAATTCTAATTTGTTTATATACAAGTGTTACATCGTTTAGTAGATATAATTTGATATACAAACTTTGCAAGATAAAATCTTACTAAAGTAAGCGAGAAAGAAACCTAAGTAGTTAAACCATTAGCCTCAAACATAAAAAATATACCCCTAAAATATCCGAAAAGCCCAAGGGTGAATTTAAAAAGTTTAAAAAATCTTGAACCAGTTAAGGCTTGACGATTTCTCATAAACGATTGATATTAACCCTAGATATGAATTTGCAAAGTATTTCCACTATCATGTCCAAACCAAGTATTTTTTAAAACTATTAAATATATCCCTAAAAACATGAAAAAACCCCTGTAAATATTACTTTCATTTGTGTTTATTTTTGAGGATAGTGTAAATGGTTTTAAGTTTGATGAAATTAAAACTTAAGGTGCATTTCAGAATTTTTTTAGACTTTCAAAAGTGCTTCCAAACAATTTCAGGGATTTGAGAATGATTCGGAGTGCTTCTTGAAAGAAAAACCTCATCAAAAAGGTCAACCCAACTGCTTTTTGAGGAAACACTTTCGGACAAAAAATGCTTCTCACAGAAGCACATATGAAATGAAATAGAGTTTCTCTTACTGATTCCATTGCAAACAAACTCCAAAACCAATCAAATCCAGTATCACATATGGAATAAAATTTATCTTGATACATGTACAAGTATAAACAAATAAACAGATTTCTATAAAACTGAGTGTAAACAGCTAAATTTATAAGGCAAGTCAATACAATTACAAATCTTGTTGCAGAAACTATTCTGCTTTCATTGCTAATTTCTTCACAGAAGCAGTGAGATCAAAAGGCCATAAAACAAGCCCTGTGAATTACATTAAAGAACTCCCTCTAGCTTGTGAAGATAAATTCACTATATTTTGGTTACGATCAGTTTGGCCTATACATATAATGAGGTAAAATTTTGATTTTACGTAAAATAATATTTTAGCTGTACAAGGTATACCTCTTGCACAATTTGCTAAAGAGACCTATTCCTTAAACAACAAAAAACTGATTGCTGTGTCTACCTCAAAATCCATTGCCACAAATTTACATTTGGCAATGGCTTTAATTTGCTTTCTCCTATCCACGTCTTTGAATCATCGAAAGTATTTTTTTTATGGTTAGAACTTGGCAGCGACTATCTGATCATAAAAGTTATTTTGTCTTGTGGGATGGAATCCATGCACAACTGTTTGTTGCCAAGCCTTTTTAGCGGTGAGAATAGTCAGATTCACGGAAGGATTGTTTCATCCTAGTATGTGAATCAAAAAGGATCCTGCACGGACCTTCTGGATCAAAAATTAGATATGTAAGAGTTTCCTTTCAAGTGTCACCTGTCATTTCTCCTGTTGTGAAGAAGAAACTGTGTTTGTACATTATCGCCATAGGTTTTCTGGGCCTTGGTCTTGTCAACACGAGCTTTGCGAACAGCGTGCTGGATTTGCCTTTCATGTTCTCTCAGCATTTCCTCCAGGTTTCCCCCTGGTGGCATCAATGGTCCAGAGTAATGGATCCGGTTCTTCTTGGGAAGATAACCCTGCACTCAATAGAAAAGACTAAGATATTAGTTCATAATTACAGAATGGTGCAATATACGATTTAAGTTCCAACACACATTGCAAAAGAAATTTGCTCAAAATTTTTAGAATGAAAAATGGAAACATAGTAAAAATCCTTTAATAGCTCCTATAACTCATATGTTGTGTGCGTGCATAAGCATGTATAATTTAGCCAGTGATTTAATGATTCCAGTATTTCTTTACCACTGAAGACTCTTTTCCAGATGGCTGCTCATCCTTCTTATAAGTAGACCTCGACATATCCCGCAAAGTTGACCAATCATGCTTTCCAGAGTCGTTGCCCCACTTGGTATTAACTCTACTCTCTGTGCTACAATCTAACTGGGAACGGCCTCTAACTGCAACTGAATTGGAAAATCTGGACAAACGGGATGCACTTGGGTGCATGTAAGATCTTGGATTTCCCAAATCCGCATCCCTCCTGGGAGAGCCAAATGCCCCACTAGGACCTGTAAGATGCTCATTCTCACTCGCCATCCTACTCCATGCAGTTCCTAAGGTACGGGCTTGTTTTAATTGACCCGAATGGGAGTATCCATTTTGTGTTAGTCCTTTTGCTGGCTCAATAGGAAAGCAAGAACCAGCATCCTCTTGAGGATTGTACTTTTCACTAAAGCTTATAGCATTAGGCTGTCTTTGCCGCTTCTGCATTTGTTGAAACATTTTACTTATCAAAGAAGCTAGATCATTGAAATTATAAACAAAAACATGATTTAGTAGTCATGGTACAATATGAAAGCTAAAGTGGACTTGACATTGCTGAATTACCTGTATGGAAGCCGGCAACTCAGCATTGGCATCTGAAGCAGGCACAGCCTTAGATTCTCTGGAAGCTTGTCTCATTGTCTCCTGAGCACGTGCTCTACCACCAGCAGCTCCTTTCCTGTTTCCAAACGAGCAAATCATAAGCTAGTGCATATTTTTTTTCTTTAAAGGAAAGAAATTCTCTACTCCCTAACTAGTAATTAAGGGCAGGGTGTAGTTGAGATTTCTTCTTTGGTAGATTACAGAGATTCATCTCCTAGTCAAGAAAGGAATAACATGGGACTTGATTCTGCCAAGTCCCCAAACCTAAAACTAGCAGACCAACCAAACAAAATGTATCTTGTATATATGTACAAGTTCAATAATTTCACCAAAGCATCACGCTTGGTTATCCCACTAATCAGCTAATGATTTCTGTAAAAGGTATAATTTTATCTGAATTACCAATGTAAGTAGATCATGGAGTTATCAATAAGAATAGCCCTTGCACATAGAATTTGATAATATAACGATAGGAAATGGTCACCTGCTGTCCTCTCGAAGCTTGACATCAAACTCCTTGCTTGGTGGATACTTGGGCAAACTCAATGGATCACAAGGTAGTGGTTTTGTTGTGAAGAACTGGAAAAACAGAAACACATAATTAACCAATTAGCCTGCAAATTCAACAGCATTAAACCATTAAGAAGGGATTAGATACCGCAATGCTTGAAAACTTACCTCACTTTGAAGTGCAGAAGTAGCCGTTCCACGGACATCAGGTTCTGTTGCAAGAAGGGCTTCCAAAAGGGACAAAGCTGATGAAGGGAAGTCCTTGAAAGTCTCAGCAACACATCGCTTGTAAGGATGTTGAGGTTTGAAAATGGTGGCATGCGGCAATTTTGATCTTTTCCAGTACTCTTCAGATGGTGAGCCACAAAGTTTGAAGATCTTATGCAATTGCTCCACCTATGAATTATAAATTAAGAGACATTTGACATCCATTCAGTTTCCATATTACTGAGGACTAAATAGGCATTACTCGCAAACAATTTTACAATCCTACAAGTAAAATTATTTAAGTTGCGGAGTCAAGTTAGCATTACAGCATATAAAGGTAGATCTAGGGTGTGGATGGAAGTATGTTTGTCAGGCATTTAATATACTGGCTTCAGAGCGAAGTACAGAAACATATACTTAAATCATAATAGCACGATAAAGCTAGGACAAGCACCTCTGTTCTTCCAGGCATGATAGGCTTCCCAGCAAACAATTCAGCAAGTATGCACCCAGTGCTCCACAAATCCACTGAAGCTCCATAGTCTGTAGAACCAAGCAAAAGCTCAGGTGGTCTGTACCACAACGTTACTACACGACTTGTCAGAGGCTGCTTCTGAGAAGATCGGAAGAAAGTTGCCAGCCCAAAGTCACCAATCTTGAGCTTGCCATTATAATCTATTAGAAGATTTGAGCCCTTGATGTCACGATGCAAAATCCCACGACTATGGCAATGCTCAAGTCCGCAGAGTAGCTGTTGCATGTAACATTTAATCTGCAAGACCAAAACATAAAATCCTACATAAGCAAATATGAAAGAAAGAGAGATAGATTAAAATAGTACAACATACTCATTGAAATTTTATGGTCTCAACAACTTAAACTAGAGTGGGGAATGCGAACCTGTTCCTCAGTGAACTTAACCCCAGGTGTCGCTGCAAGCCCCGCAAGATCATGCTCCATGTATTCAAATATCAGATATAAACTTCCAGACACCCTTGAAGTTATTAGACCTTCAAGCTTCATGACATTTGGGTGATCAAGCCTCCGAAGAATAATGATTTCTCTAGCCATAAAACGAACACTTTCAGGATCCATATTTGCAAACCGTACTTTTTTTAATGCAACTAATTTATTGTTCTCCAGATCATGGGCTCTATACACACTGCTATAAGTTCCTTGTCCAATCTGCACATTAGTTTAGAGATATGAATGGTAAATTCCCTAAAACTAATTTATTTTCCGAATGACCACCACAAAATCAATCTTGAAAACTCAGATAAATTTCAAAGTAATACCAAGGTTTTCTACACTCTATCAGGTTCTATCTAACTGAGCCTATACACCTAAGTACAATCAGGCCTGATGTGTCTAACCATCTAGATCTCATCACAATTTCGAACACTACAGTATAGTCCTTTTCCTAGCATATGCACACATTTTGATGAACAAATCAAACTAATTTCAGTTCAAATCAGTTGTTTCCACGAGAAACCTAGCAATATACTGCAGAAAGAAATTTAAAAATACACTTACAAAAGAGTTTATCCTTCGCATTCTCAAAATGCAAATGTTTCTTATAACAAGAGCCCGGTAGAAATTAGTATATTGGAAAGCTAATAGTTAGACTACTTCTTCTGTATTATGGCCCAAGAGACGCCAACAACAAAACAGCAATTTAACGTGTTCATTCACATAACTCAAAAAAGAATCATGGCCTCTCGCACATTCTAAAACAATAGACCTCTAGATTTATGATATGGTAACTACATGTCTCCCTACTACCTAAACCTATGGAAAATATAAACTTGGTCAAGAATCAATGAATTTTTGCACAAATTCATACCACTAACAAGAATCAATATCAATAAATCAAAATTAAAAATGAACTTTATGGAGAAACATGATGATCAACTGACCTTATCTAACTTCTCGAATGAGTCAGCCTTTCGTGGCACCCATCCATTGATGGCTTCGCCAGCCGCCGCGGTCAGCCAAGATGGCCAACCAGCAACAACCTGTGCTCCTCTCTCCCCAACCCCTACACTACTAATCCTATTGATCCTAGGCCGCACTACCTGCACTGCATCTACCCCAACATCCGTCCCCCGCCTTTGCAGCTGGGACTTCGCCTTCTTATCCACCTCCCCCTCATCAGAGGTCCCCACATCATCCTCCACAACCAGTTTTTTATGTATCAGCCGCGTGGTGGCCTCATTACGAGCACCTTCTGGCTCCACCACCACAGTCACATTCTCCCTCTTAAAGGAACCTAATCTTTTGGAGGTTTTCTTGGTTAATTCCTTATCTTTAGCATTGTTTTCTGCAACATATTTGTCTGCTCGAGTTCCTTTCGAGCAAATGCCGCCCATACTTCTAATTCTAATGCTTCAAGATCACCTTTTTTCACCCAGGGAACTATAAGATATAATCAACTCTCCACACATTAAACTTCTCCCAACTATCAAATCAATCACATACTATCAAAACTAATGAACCCAGATCCAAAAACGCACAAGATTTAAAAATCCACACACAACCCAGATCCCAAAAGAACAAAAAAGGACTAAAATGAATCAAAAAGCCAAGCCTTTTCTATCAAATTAAGAAACCCCAGGTCCCAAAATCAAATAAAAAAAAAAAATAATAAAACCCTTCTTTAACTTGGAAAATGCAAGTACAAAACCATACCAACAAAGACCAAACCGAAATTTCAGAAACTGTAAAAGAGAAATTTGTTAAAGAAAATGTATGCGCTTATGACAAAGAATATTTTCGGTGCAACAGACACCAATGAAGTAGGTATCCAACTAAGAAAGCAGACAAAACTGACCAAAAATCTTGCCCAAAACTGAACAAGACTTCCTCATTTTGGACAAGTAAAATGAGTTGTAATATTCACACCAGAAACATAAAAAAATTAAATTAAATTAAAAATTAAAAAAAACATAGAGAGAGCAAAATACGGATCTGGGGTTGATCCTAGAAATGCGAAGAGCCAATAGATATTTTTGGGTAGTGAAAGATAAGTCCAAAACTAAACAAAAACACATGAAAAAGAGAGTTTTTATAGGTTTATACTTTTATGTTAAAGAGAAGATTTGATTTTAAGATTTTGAGAGAATTGTAGAAGATGAGACAAGTCTAGGAGTTAAATCCTTTTGGTCCCTAAGGTCAGGTGTAGCTAACAAATTTCGGTAGAATCTGATAGTAGTATTTAGGTCCTTGCATGTCAAGTATAAGTCATTTGAAAAAAAAAAAAAGTATAACTGTCTAAAATACCCTTAATCTATTAATTTTTATTCGAGATATTCTTGTACATAGGCAATCCTTCCTAGTTTAATTCTCAAAATGTCGAAGGTTTATTTAAATGACAGATTTAGTTAAAATGTCAAAGGTTTGTTAAGATGACAGATTCAATCAAAAATAGACAGAATGCACTAGACTATTAAGTTTAATATACTCTAGCATGCTTTAATTAGACTATTAAACTATACTGTTAAATGTTACTTTAGGCTACACTATCGAGTCTAACATAATCCAACATTATATATCAGTAATATATTATTTATTGTTTTATTAAAGGTATAATATGTAAGTTATTAGATTTTATAACTGCTGTTGATACAGAAGTCTACACCAGCCAGTGAGATCCGATTGACCTTGCTGGGATCAAAATTGATGTGTGCGTGATTAAGAATAATCAGCAATGTAAGTAAACAGAATGCAATAAAGCAAAGACAATGAGAGTTTTAAAGTGGTTCGGCCAGGTTAACCCTGAAGCCTACGTCCACTGTTTTTGTATTTGCTATGAGAGCTTACAATATAGTTCCTATGTCAAATTCATAACCCCATCGTCCTTGTTTGAGGAGATTTATACACTAGATCTGTACAAAGAAAAGAGCGAAATTAAGGGGATTACAATTGATTTGAATCACAATTCTGATATTCTCGCGATTGGGCGTTGTGATTACATAGTGATCACGGTTGATCTAGTCATTCCCGTAATATTTGGGACCTGAAATAATCTAGAGGTTGATTGAATAATTCCTTGAACTGTCTGCGACTAGCTTATGTTGGGTCTAGCTTCGGCTCGACGAGCTTATGCTGGGTTGATTAATCATTGTTGCCGAGCTTATTCTGGGTCGAGTTATATCCTCGCATTGGCCCGAGCTTGGCGGAAAAGCCACACACAACAACTGGATTTGTACTTTAAATAAAACCTGCATATTTTGAAAAATTGTGATTATTGGGTTAGCTATATACATCTAAACCCCTATTTTTATAATTCTATTAATTTTTAATTTCATTTACATAAAAAATATTAGGGGTTAAGACTCTTACTAAAGTAAAATTTAGAAAGAAATTACCTTAAATTATCAAATTCTACTGAACCTTATTTATTTAAGCCAAATCTCAAGGACCAAAATTTATTTAACTTACAAGTCTAGTGAGATCAAGCATGAACATCAAACTATTTAGATACTGGTGGTGGACAATTGAGGTGATGCCACGTGGCATTGTGATGGGACCTAGGGATGCATACGGGGCTCGTTACTATTGGAGAGCGGCTCGAGCTCGACTCGTTTCATAAAATTATTGGCTCGAGCTCTGTTCAAACACTTATTAACCGAGCCGAGCTCGATTAAATAATAATGTAGGAACAAAAAGCCTCTCTCTTCTGTTTAACTCAGACAAATTATCATACACTTACACTGCAAATCAACAAATAAAAAACAATTCAACTTCAATTTAATCAATTTCACCAAAATCCTAGAATTCAAACTAGGAAAATGAGCCAACCACTTGATCCCAAAGAAACCTTCATCCCAAAAACAACATTCAAAGCAAAACATAAGCTCTAAATTCAACAATCCTTCATCCCAAAAACAACATCCAAGCAAAACATGAGCTGTAAATTTAACAATCCTTATCCAAAAACAACATTCAAAGGAAAACACAAAATAGAAGCAAACATTAAGCATATGTAATTAAGTTCATGGGAAACAAAAAAGCATCCTATCTATCACACGTCTTCTTCTGCCGTAGCAGTTACACATGCTACATAAACAAGAGCAGTGGCTTCTCTTTCTTGCATCCATCTGACCCACGAAGCTTCTCTTTTCTTGCATGAACAACAAGACCAGCAACCAAAGATATTTCATTTCCATATGGCTACCAAATAGAAAAAAAAAAAGAAAAAAAAAGATTGCATCAGATTACTAAAACATCAATGTGAATAAATAAGAATATCAATGAGAAATATTCAGAGCTGGTGCAGGGTAAATGAAGACTGAGGTGAAATAAGGTTAAAGGGAAAATGTCTTTATTTTAGGGATGTTATGGTGCAGAGGTGAAATAAGGTGGAAGGGTAAATGAAGGATGGTCATTGGACGGTAGTAGCAGAATGAAGGCTGGACAACGGTGGTGTCTCAGATCTTGCGGTGTGATTTGGCGGAGGTGAAATAAGGTTGAAGGGAAAATGTCTCTGTTTTAGGGATTTTATGGCCGAATGTCTTTGTTTCAGATTTTAGGGCAAATATGAATATGCTAGCTAAACAAATCGATCAATCTCAGGAGCTCTCCTACTCGAATGACGTCTCGAGTTTCTTAAAAGTTCGCGAGTAGTTTGAATCAAGCCTGAAAAGCTCGACATTTTTCACGAGCTTGAAGATGAGCTCGAACTTGTGAACTACTCGATTTTCGACGAGTCGAGCCTGAGTTCATCACGAGTCGATCCCAAATAGCTCACGAGTCTGGTTAGGTCCCATGGAAATATCCTGTGGGACAAAGACATGGAACTGGTAAGGCGTGAGGGCCTGATCGATCACATTTGTAGGACTTGGACATTTATTAAATTAATTTATGTGAAATTTAGTTTTTATTAGTGATTTTTTTTTAACTTTTTTAAATAATATCACAGTGGGGTCACTTGACCATAAAATTATTAAAAATAGATATATATTTTATAATAACGAAAATTTTGATCCCACTAATAATATTGTATTTTATTGATGTTGGGATTCGAAAATATCCATATTTTTTTTTCACATTGTCTCTCTTTCTCAGATCCTCTCTTCTTCTCTCATTGTTTCTTCTTCTTTTGGTTGTATTAATCAAGAAAGACTACTTCTTTGGAGATCTCAAGGTAAAATGATGCTCAATTTTTTTCATTTTTTGTTATTTTGCTTAGAAATCTCTTCTTCTATTTTTCTTAATTGATGAAAGATCTTTTAACTTTATTGACTAGAAATACTGACTACGCCCCTGATTGCAGGTAAGATCAATTATTCATCTTGGTTTGTTTTATGCATCTTATCATTCGTAAGACAAAAAAATATCAACCGTATTAGATTATTTAAAATGTAATAAAATTTAACTTTCTCTAACCTCTCACTTATGTGATTCAAATGCAAAATTCTTGTAAAAATTAGTGCATCACTATTTTAAAATATTTGAATTTGATAGGTAAACCAAGAACAATTTCACATAATGAATAAATGCATGTAAAATAATGTGACTATCCATAAACATGACTTGTTAAAATAAATTCATAATAAGCATATGATATTGATCATATATACTAGGTCCATGAATAGTGTTGACCTCTCTTATGTTTGATGTGCCAAAACTATCTAAAAAGTTGATTGAATACTAACCATAACATGTTAAGGTATGACACAAGTCATAATCAAATAAAAACAGGTTTTATCAGGTGGTACGTTCGTGCGTCAAGCAAGGTATGATCGTGCACAAGCAAGGCACAACCGTACACGAGCAAAGAACACCCATCCATAAGAGAAAGCTGCCTAGATGACCGTGCATCTTTGCACGACATCATTCCTCATGGTCGTTCATCATTCTACCAACCTGAGTGGCACTAGCACGACCATCCTGCACGACTATGCCTTCAAGTCAAAAAGTCAAGATAATTCAAATCCAGAATCCTTCGCGCTCTTGACTTCATTTAAATTGGTCAAAGTTAAAACTCAAAGTTCAAAATTGGAACGATCATTCCTTGTGGTGGAATGACCGCTCATATCTGAAGAGTTTTGCATGACATCGTTCCATGAAGCTGTTCACGCTTCTAAAAAATTAGTGGATTTGGAAGATCATTTGAGTGTGCCCGTTCCATGTGGTGGAATGACCGTGCGTTGTTCTTGCACAACCATACGGCATGGTGGAACTACCATTTCAGTTACCCTAGATCTAAAAAGTGTGACCTTTGCATCAGGAACAATCGTTCGCCATATTGAATGACCGTTCCTTTGGGTTTTTTTAAACTTTATCAGACTGCATTAAATGTTGCAATGGCTAATCTTTTTAAGGTTATAAAACCTTGACATTTCTAGGTTATATGAGAGAGAAGAGATCTGAAAAACATTCTCACATACTACCTAGAGCTCAAGATCTAAATCAAATACTCTCACTTGTACCCATTTTGTAAATCCTTGAAAGTTAACTTGTTCTTATTGTGTGTATAAGCCTACATTGAAGAGGTAATCATTCATTGATGCGTGTTTCCTACAACATGCAATATGTAGCAAGTATACTAGTCACTCAAGTAATAAAGTGATGAGTGAGTATCGTTCCCACGAGGATTTATAGCTAAGCACTAAGTTTCCTACTGTTCTCAAGTTGGAGAAATCGACTTCTTTTGGATTAATGGGAGCAAAAAAAATAAAATAAAAACTAAAGCTGAAATTACTAACTTAAAAATTTAACTACGAACGCGAGATGAAGAACATGGATAAATTCAATTCAATTAAAACGGGTAGGGTTTTGACTTCATTTGGACTTTATGGGTTAAACCTAAGAATTAAACTAAATTCATATTTATATGCATTGATTGTAAATCGAACTCTCTAAAGTGTTAAACATACCTTCTCAGGCTATGTTTTCCTACTCTTCCTTATTAACCTTCCGCACCCAACAATTTGAAAGTTAACAAATCCAAGCTCATTAAGCATAAGAATCATACAATGATTTCATTGATTCTTGAATCTATCTCTAGTATCCAATACTACAATGGTGATTACCCAAGAAGCCTAACATGATTCATTTCTCAATCTCATCATGTTCATCACATATAAGCATTAAAACTCAGAGCAAACACACAATCAAAGCATAATCATATGAAAATAAAACAATCAATCACTTAACCCATTAAAATCCGAATTACAATCAAAACCTTAACCCAAAATGAGTTAGTTCATAGCTAAATCAATACTACAAACAAGAAAAACGAAATTATTAAAGTTCAACATAATGAAAATAAGAGAAAAGACAAGAAATCTCCCCAAATGATGAATCCCCTGGGTTCAAAATCAAATCTTCACCCTTGTTAGTCTCTAAATCGCTCCAAAATCAATCTAAGAAAATGTAAAAGCTGCTAACCCTACTTCCTGGATGACCTTTGCCAAAAAGGCTAAGTGTTTCTTTTATACCTTGCCCAAATTCCTCAGAAAAACACGCAAAAGTAAAATTGTGCATTTTACAAAACTGGAAATTATGATCATTGCCGCGGCGAAGAAGAAATCTCGCCGCGGTGAAGAAAGAAGCAGATATGGTGCATGACTGGTGCACTTTGCCGCGGCGAAGCTTCTTGAAAAGTTATGAAATTATAGAATTGCCACTCTGCTTGCATCTTCCCTTGATTCTTCGATCCTCGATGCTCTCCCTTGGGAACAAGCCTCATAGTGCTTTATCCTACGTCAGAACTCTCCCAACTTCTGAGATCTGCTAACTTCTAAGTCCAGAATTTTCAATTTTGTCCTTATTTGCTCAAAACGTCCATTTTAACCTGAAACACGAAATGTAAAGAATTAAGCAACAATTCAGGTCAATATGAAATCCGACTAAAGAGTCTAATGAAAACGGTATAATCCATGGATTATCAAATACCCCCAAACTAAAGATATGCTCGTCCCCGAGCATACAGTACAAAACTCATGGAAACAAAAACAATAAACAAACGAACAAAAACACGAAACACTCAAACAACAAAACTGAAAAATTAACAAAAACCAACAAGACTCAAACTCAACAAACGAATTGCCTAGAATTTACACAAGTCTCAAAAGTTGTTGAAAAATTATTATCAGGAAATGTTCAACACTCTAAGAAGTTATAAGCTATATCGATTGTCTTCCTCAATCGGTCCACCGACTAGGTGATCCCCACTTCAATCCACATTCCAACTTCCCGGATTATTTTATGCAAAAATGTGAAGTTTATCAAATGGTGGCAGACTCCATAAGCCTAAATATTGAACTACTCTCCACTAATGAGGACTAAACAAAGATAAGAATCAAAATGTCTTTAAAAGCTTGTAACGTTAGGCTCGGGTAGTGGGTTCCAAGAAAAGGATAGGAAACACAAAGTAAGAAAGCTCGGTTTTCCTCATGCAAACACTAAAATCAAATTGAACTCCACTTCTTCTCAACCACCAATCGAAATGTCCACAAATTTACAACCCTCAAACTTGTATCTTTCTTATTTCGGAAACCAACAATGCGGCGGGGGAATTGCGTTTAAGGTGTACGTGGCGTTGTTATACTAGAGGTTGCCAAGTACTGCTAGGCAGTTTTTAAGGCGGGTTCTGGTTTCCAACCGGTATACCCTTAAACTAGGCAGAATCTTTTTTTTTTTCTTTTTGTTTTGTTTTGTTTTTTTGTTTTTTTAAACAATAGAAACAAAATTCACAATTCAATTGATTTGAGGTGACTACCTCTTTTGTTTTTATTTCTCTTCTCCCAACCCCCAAACTATTCTTTTGGCTTATTCGTACAACTCTTTCTATTCCTTGTGTTTGCATTAGGACCGAATTCTCCTAAGGGTACGATAAAGTGTTTAGGTATAAGGATTGGACAATTTTGTTGTTCTCCAAGAAAAATAAAGCAATAAAATTCATACGGCTCAAATGGGTGACTAGGGACAATTTCATTCATGGGTCGGCTAGAAAGGCTCAAACGTTCCGAAAAATGCCTAAATCTTCTTCTCAACCAAGTCTAATCCTAGAATTTTGCCTCAAGCACTTCTCTACTAGGTTCTAGAGTCCACCAACATTATCAAACTTCGCCTAATCACATAAAATGAATCTAAGCATGCCGAAATAAATGAAAATTGTGGTTAAACCACTCAACAAACCTCAATCAAAATCCAGTCAATAAACATAAACTTGAAGCAATGCTTAACATTTCTCAACAATAAAATTGCAACAACCCTATTCTCATCATTGATTTATACAATTCATCATCGGCAAAAACAATCAAACTAAAGAAAAATAACTAAAGTTTTTTTTTTTTCGTTTAAGGTGTACGTGGCGTTGTTATACTAGAGGTTGCCAAGTACTCTGGGCAATTTTTGAGGCGGGTTCTGGTTTCCAGCCGATATACCCTTAAACTAGGCTTTATTTCTATTTCCTACCCCCAAACTAAATATGACATTGTCCCCAATGTTCCATTACACATAAATCAGGAATAGAAAATCAAAAATAACAAAGGTACGAAAAAACTCCCTGGTTAATCCGTGAAGTGTCGCTCCACAATGCACACCCAGTCTCGGACTTTTCATCACCCAAAATCTGTCAAAACATTGAAACTGTGGTGTCCCTTGTGTTAGCAAAATTCACAAACTAAATTGAAAATATTACAACCTAATCTCGTCCTTGCAACAACTATAAATTAAAAGAAAACAACTAAAACAACTACACAATCCAAAACCAAAAATATAAACTGAGTTTAATGTTTCAAATGAAAAACCAATTCAACTAAAACAAAATAAAATAAAGAAAAACAAAAACAGGTGCTATGGTGCTCATTCTTTTCCTCCCTCATCTTCCTCATCTTCCTCTTCTTCCTCGGAGCCCATCCACTCATCCGAGTCCCAATCAGCCCATTGGAATTTCGTAGTGTCAACATTGAGCTTGCCAAAACTGCTCTTCTGCATATCATACATACTCCGGTTCTGTTCAGCCAACCAATCCTGTCGTTTTGTCAAACGTTTCATCATGAACATCATCTCTTTCTGTGTAGCTGTGGAGCTGGAGGATGTGGCAGGGCCTTGTGTGGTTCTCTACCGTTTTGCCTCTACTCTTAGTCGTGCAGCTTCTGGACAGTTGAGATGTTTCTGATAATAATCTGAGTCTAGGACTGGGGCAGCATGAATACGGTGCTCATCATCCTGAACCTCGACTCCAGCTCTAATGCACAAGGCTGTGATGAGATGTGGGAAACCATAACTTGTTCGCCCTGGTTTGGCGGCTTGCTGAATGCTGTTCAGATCATGTCTCCCACATTGATACTCTTCCCTGTGGCAATAGAGTAAAGCAATACTGCCTTCTCGTGAGTAACTATGCCGTAGTGCGATTCCGACATCAATCTCGCACTAACAAAATATTGCCACAGTCGAGCCATCGGTGTCAATTGAGTTCCCTTGATGGTCTTCTTTTGTTTCTTCGATACTGCCCAATTTGCATCCGGTTTTGCAATGACCGGAAGGATGATACTGTCTTCAAACTGTGATTTCTTAAACTGTACGTACTCATCCTGATCAAGGTTAGGCAGGTTGTAGAACTGATTGATCACCCTTTCCGTAAATGGCAAATCAACCCCTCTCACAAACACTGTACCTTCCTGACAATCCGGGAGATTGGCATAGAACTCCATTACTAGCGGCTCTACAGCTGGTTGTGTAGGAGTACTCATAAACATCTCCCAACGTCTCCTTCTACTCCAGTCCAAGGCCTGACTCACGGTCAATCCGTGCTTAGGAATAATACCCTTATCTTTCCTTTGGATAGCCCCCTCATACCTTTTACAGGCTTCCTCACTCACAAAGTGGTTGTCCACTTTCTTTCTTGTGCCGTTACCCTTGTATGGGTGCTTAATTTTGGCAGGCATTGTTCAAAATTAAAGTTCAGTCAAGAATTATACCCCAACAATTCAAACCTAGTTGTTCTACACAACCAATTCAATCCTGCAAAAATAAACAACACTTCCAAAAATTTGCGCTTTACCCCCCAAACTTCAAATTTTCAAATTTACACAAACACTCCAATATTTCAAAACCCACACTCCTCACAATCACCCAATGCACGAACTACCCTTCCTTTAACAAAATCAACGCTCAAAATCACCCAAATTCCACAACTCAACCGTAACAAAAATTTTCAGATCTACAAACTAAAACTTGAAATTGTGCAATAAAAAGGTTAGGGAACTTGAGATCTTGCCAATATGAAGGAGTATTCGCCACCAATTGAACCAGAAACAACCCAAATTGAAAAGCCCCAAATTCTTTATCCAAAAATTTTCGTGAAATTTTCGCGAAAATCGTTGTTGAAATGAGTTGTTTTGGTGTTTATGAGGGTTAAGGAGCAAGAAATTTGGTTGGATAAACACTGGGAAGGCAAAAGATTAAAGTTTGAAAATTTTTCTCTCAAGTGGATATGAAGAGTCGCGTGAAAAATGAAAAAAAAAAGTGGGTATTTATAGAAAACCACCGTCGCCGCGGCGAAGAACAAGCTTCGCTGCGGCGAAGTTCATCCTTCAAGAACCCTAAAAAAAAACCCAGGTTTCATTGCGGTGAAGAAAAATTCTTCGCCGGGGCGAAAACATACAGAGGCAACTCACCTTGGTGAAGAAAAATTCTTTGCCGTGGAGAAAATGCCTTAGAAAAATTTCAAAAATTTAATCCTACTTTCTTCGCCGGGGCGAAAACTTCCAAGACCTCCCATGATTTTCAGGTTGCTTTGCCCCGGCGAAGAATACTTCTTCGCCGCGGTGAAGTTTGGGACTTTCACACCATATTTTTCTACACAATGCTTCGCCGCGGCGAAGAATACTTCTTCGCCCTGGCGAAGTCTGGAGCATTTTAATTCCTTTCTTTCGTTGAAAACTTCACCTGAAACACCCAAAAACACACACATTAAAATTCATACAAACTATAATGATTTCAAACAAATTCAAACAACCAAAATGAAAAACAAAAATGAAAAACACTTGGATTGCGTCCCAAGAAGCGCTTGTTTATAGTCGATAGCTCGACTCTCCTATGTCTTTCATGTTGGAATGTCAAGCTGGATTGGGATTGATTTGCAACTTAGCATCCCATCTATGTAGGGCTTCAATCTCTGTCCATTGACCGTAAAGGTGCCCTTTTCGTCATGTGACACTTCCACTGCTCAGTATGGGTGAATTCTTGTCACTATGAATGGTCCGGACCATCTAGACTTAAGTTTTCTAAGAAAAAGCCTAAGTCTAGAATTGAACAACAACATCTTCTGTCCTACTTCAAAATCCTTCTTCCGGATATGCTTGTCATGCCACCTTTTTGTCTTCTCCTTATAAATCCGAGCATTTTCATATGCTTCGAGATGAAACTCATTGAGTTTGTTCAAAGTCAGCATCCTTTCTTCTCCAGCAGCTTTCAAGTCCATGTTTAGCTGCTTGACTGCCGAGTACGCTTTATGCTCGAGTTCAACCGGTAAGTGACATGCTTTCCCATAGACCATCCTGAATGGAGACATACCAATCAGAGTCTTAAAGGCAGTTCGATAGGCCCATAATGCATCATCAAGTTTCCTTGACCAATCCTTCTTAGATGCATAAACTGTCTTTTCTAGAATCCCCTTAAGTTCTCTATTAGAAAGTTCTACATGCCCGCTCGTTTGTGGATGGTAAGGTGTTGCAACCCTATGTGTCACTCCATACTTACTCAACAGTGCATCCATTTGCCTATTGCAAAAGTGGGATCCTCCATCACTAATGATTGCCCGTGGTACCCCAAACCTTGAGAAAATATTCTTTCTCACAAACCTAATCACTACCCTAGCATCATTAGTCGGTAATGCAACTGCTTCGACCCACTTCGACACGTAGTCCACCACCACCAAAATATATGTGTTCCCAAAAGAACTTGGGAAGGGACCCATGAAATCAATCCCCCACACATCAAAAAGCTCAACCACTAGGATGTTGCTCAACGACGTCTTATCTTTTTTTGAACTATTACCCATCCGTTGACATTGGTCACACTCTTGAATCATCCGGAAGGAATCCTTAAAGAGGGTTGGCCAATAAAACCCCGATTGTAAAACCTTGGCTGTTGTTCTATCTCCTCCAAAATGGCCACCTACTTCCTTCTCGTGACAATGCCGTAGAATGCTTTCCATCTCCTCCTCCGGGACACATCTCCGTATCATTTGATCAGCACATTGTCTGTAAAGAAATGGCTCTTCCCAAAAATAATACTTCAAATATGAGAAGAATTTTCTCTTTTGTTGGTATGTCATACCACTTAGGAGTACCCTTGATGATAGATAATTTGCAAAATTAGCATACCATGGTGCTTCATCTACTCTCATCAGTTTCTCATTCGAAAATGTTTCTCTAATTGGGATTTCCTCCTCAGTTCCCTTGATTGGTCTCTCAATCCTTGACAAGTGATCTGCCACAACATTTTCTGACCCCTTCTTATCTCGAATTTCCAACTCGAACTCTTGAAGTAGTAAAATCCATCTTATCAGCCGAGGTTTTGCTTCTTGCTTTGCCAATAGGTGCTTGAGTGCTGAATGGTCCGTGTAGACGATCACCTTTGCACCTAACAAATATGAACGAAACTTGTCAAAAGCAAAAACTACAGCCAACAATTCTTTTTCAGTGGTGGTGTAATTCAATTGTGCATCAACGAGTATTCTGCTAGCATACTGAATTACATGCAACACTTTGTTTTTCCTTTGTCCTAAAACTACCCCTAGAGCAAAATCACTAGCATCACACTTTAATTGAAATGGCAGTCCCCAATCGGGAACTGCAATAATAGGTGCAGATACTAATAATTTTTTTAGAGTTAGAAAGGCATGCATGCAATCATCATTAAAGTAAAAAACAACATCTTTATTCAACAGATTACAAAGGGGTTTAGAAATCTTAGAAAAATCCTTGATGAAGCGTCTGTAAAACCCCGCATGCTCCAAGAAACTTCGGACTGCTTTGACATTTGATGGTGGTGGCAGCTTCTCAATCACTTCTGTCTTTGCTCGATCAACTTCTATTCCATCCTTGGAAATCCTATGCCTGAGCACTATTCCCTTATTGACCATAAAATGACATTTCTCCCAATTCAGCACCAAGTTCGTCTCCTTACATCGCTGCAAAACAAGAGAAAGATTAGTTAAACAACTATCAAAAGATGAACCAAAAATTGAGAAGTCATCTATGAAGACTTCTATAAACCATTCCACCATGTCTCCAAAGATTGACATCATGCATCTTTGAAATGTTGCTGGTGCATTGCATAACCTAAAAGGCATCATTCGGTAAGCAAAGGTGCCGTAAGGGCAAGTGAAGGTCGTCTTCTCTTGATCCTCAGGAGCGATGGCAATCTGGTTATATCCTGAATACTCATCCAGAAAACAGTAATAGGCATGTCTTGCCAACCTCTCCAACATCTGATCAATGAAAGGTAGTGGGAAATGATCCTTCCTTGTCACCTCATTTAGTTTTTGGTAGTCAATGCACACTCTCCAGCCCGCCACCGTCCTAGTTGGTATCAACTCATTACTCTCATTTCTTACTACCATGATACCTCTCTTCTTCGGAACCACTTGTACCGGGCTCACCCAAGGACTGTCAGAAATAGGATAAATAATCCCCACATCTAAGAGTTTCACCACCTCCTTTCTCACCACTTCCTTTATCGAAGGATTCAATCTTCGTTGTGGTTGCACTCTGGGCTTAATATCATCCTCCATGAGTATTTTATGCATACAAAATGATGGCGAAATGCCTCTAATATCCGAAATAGTTCATCCAATTGCTAGTCTATGTTCCCTCAACACCCTAATCAACCGCTCTTCCTCCAATTTACTCAAACTTGAACTAATGATCACCGGGAAGGTTTTTGAGTCCCCAAGATATACATATTTGAGGTGGGAAGGTAAAGGTTTCAATTCAAGCCTTGGGGGTTCTTCATTTTTTTCCTTCTCCTTCTCTTTGTCAAAATCAAACTCCTCAAATTCTACATCTTGACTCTTATCAATCGGTTGAAGTGCTTCTAACATCCTAGCACATTCATTACTAGTTGACTCATCTACCTCCACTATTTTTGATTTGGCTATACATGCTTCTAGAGGTAATTGTGGGGTGTTCTCTTCAATAACGTCCACAACCAATTTGTCCACCACATCAGCACTAAAACATGAATCCGTTTCAAACGGAAACTTCATCACCTCAAAGACATTGAAAGTTACTGTTTCATCTTGAACTCTCAACAGTAACTTTCATTCCTGCACATCAATAAGTGCTCTCCCCGTGGCCAAGAATGGTCGGCCCAAAATCAGAGGAATTTCCTTATCCTCTTCCATGTCTAACACCATAAAATCTACTGGAAAAATTATCTTGTCCACCTTCACTAACACATCCTCTACAATCCCCCTCGGGTGTTTTATTGACCTATCCACTAGTTGCAACGACATGGACGTTGGCTTCACTTCACCAATTCCCAATCTCCTGAAAACAGAAAAGGGCATCAAATTAATACTAGCTCCTAAATCACACAAAACACGATCAAAAGTAATATCTCCTATAATACAAGGAATAGTAAAACTCCCTGGATCTTTGAGCTTCGGGGGTAACTTCTTTTGGAGAATGGCACTGCACTCCTTCGTAAGCATCATCGTTTCCTCATCTTCTAACTTCCTTTTGTTCGATAGGATTTCCTTAAGGAACTTCGCATAACTCGACATCTGCTGCAATGCATCTGCAAAAGGAATGTTAATATGCAATTTTTTAAAAATTTCAATAAACTTTGAAAATTGCTTATCTTGATTCTTTTTCTTCAATCTCTGAGGAAAAGGCATGGGTGGGGTGTGATGTGCCAACTCTGGTGGTATCTCGGGAAATGGCAATTTCTCCTTCTTCTTTTGCCTTTCTTCCTTCTTCTTGTTCTCTTCCTTTAAACCACTTGGTTTCTCATCAACAATGATCTCTTCATTAACTTCTTCTTCAGAATCTTCCTTTCTAGCTTATTCAACTTTTTCCAAAACTGTCCCACTCCTCAAAATTATGGCTTTTGCTTGCTCACGTGGGTTAGTCACCGTGTTGCTTGGTAGAGACCCCTGTGGTCTATCATTTAGCTTCTTGGCCAATTAGCCCATCTGTACCTCAAGATTCCGAATGGACACCCTTGATTTCTAAATTTGTCCTCGTCTCATTCATAAGCCCCATGGTTTCCTGCATGAATTTTCCAAACATGTCCTCCAACTTTGTCACTCTTGGATCTCCCGATTGATTATTCACCCCTGGTTGGTTGTTTGGCGATGTCCTTTGGTTCCATTGATTATTTTGCTGGTTCTAATTGCCCCAAGCTAGATTTGGATGATTTCTCTACCCCAGGTTGTATGTGTTGGAGAATGGGTTGTTTGGTTGCCTCTGATTTCCTGCCAAGTAGTTCACTTGCTCCGTTGATGAAGATGACAAAGCAAATGTGTTCCCAACTTGACATTCGCTGCTCACATGGTTTCCTGCACAAAAATCACAAGTTAGTTGAGGTGCTTGAATAGAGTTTACCTACATACTTCCTAACTGTTTCTGAAGTGCCGTGAGTTAGGTTGAGATGGCTGTAAAAGCATCAACTTCATGTAGGCCCGAAGATTTTCTTGGTATTGCTCTCTCATTTGGTCTTTGATAGTTGTTGCTTGCCAAAACCTCAAGCAACTCATAAGCCTCCTCTGGTGTATTATTCTGCAAGGCTCCTCTTGAAGCTGCATCAACCATGGTTTGCACATTACCCATCAGTCCATTGTAGAATGTTTGGACTTGAAGCCAAACTGGCAACCCATGGTGTGGACATTTCCTCATTAACTCCTTGTATCTCTCCCAAGCCTCATACAATGACTCGCACTCATCTTGTAGAAATGACGTGATATCATTTTTGAGTTTTGCTGATTTAGCTGGAGGGAAGAACTTGGTAAGGAACTTCTGTGCTAAATCATTCCAAGTTGTGATAGTTCCTGGTGGTAGTGCCATTAACCACCCCTTTGCTTTATCCCCCAATGAGAATAGGAATAACCTCAACCTAATGGCATCATCTGACACTCCGTTCGATTTGAAGGTGTCACAAATTTCTAAGAAATTTGCAATATGTTGATTTGGATCTTCCTTCAAATCACCATTAAATCTAACCGACTGCTAGATCATCTGGATGATTGCCGGCTTAATCTCGAAATTGTTGGCTTGTACCGTAGGCCTAGTAATACTCGACACTGCCATTAATAGTGGGAACTGAAAATTCCCTCAACGTCCTGTTTTCTGGTTCTGCCATTTCAACAACTACTTCCTCTGCTTCAACCATTATGTCCTCTCTTTCTCTTCTCTTTCTGTTAAGTCGTCTGACAGTTCTCTCAATCTCAAGATCAACAGGAACCACTGGTTGACATCTCACTCTTCGCATAAACTACAAGAAAAGAAATGAAGGAAAGTGAGATCACACACCAATTGAAAATTAAAAACGAGAATAAAACAGATAATGAAAAAAAAAAAAACTCCAATCTAGCTAACTATAGAAAAACTCAATGTTAACTTAAAACTCAATACCCGGCAACTGCGCCAAAAACTTGATGCGTGTTTCCTACAACATGCAATATGTAGCAAGTATACTAGTCGCTCAAGTAATAAAGTGATGAGTGAGTATCGTTCCCACGAGGATTGATAGCTAAGCACTAAGTTTCCTACTGTTCTCAAGTTGGAGAAATCGACTTCTTTTGGATTAATGGGAGCAAAAAAAATAAAATAAAAACTAAAGCTGAAATTACTAACTTAAAAATTTAACTACGAACGCGAGATGAAGAACATGGATAAATTCAATTCAATTAAAACGGGTAGGGTTTTGACTTTATTCGGACTTTATGGGTTAAACCTAAGAATTAAACTAAATTCATATTTATATGCATTGGTTGTAAATCAAACTCTCTAAAGTGTTAAACATACCTTCTCAGGCTATGTTTTCCTACTCTTCCTTATTAACCTTCCGCACCCAACAATTTGAAAGTTAACAAATCCAAGCTCATTAAGCATAAGAATCCTACAATGATTTCATTGATTCTTGAATCTATCTCTAGCATCCAATACTACAATGGTGATTACCCAAGAAGCCTAACATGATTCATTTCTCAATCTCATCATGTTCATCACATATAAGCATTAAAACTCCGAGCAAACACACAATCAAAGCATAATCATATGAAAATAAAACAATCAATCACTTAACCCATTAAAATCCGAATTACAATCAAAACCTTTTTCCTATTTGTAGTATTGATTTAGCTATGAACTAACCCATTTTGGGTTAGTTCATAGCTAAATCAATACTACAAATAGGAAAAACGAAATTATTAAAGTTCAACATAATGAAAATAAGAGAAAAGACAAGAAATCTCCCCAAATGATGAATCCCCTGGGTTCAAAATCGAATCTTCACCCTTGTTAATCTCTAAATCGCTCCAAAATCAATCTAAGAAAATGTAAAAGCTACTAACCCTACTTCCTGGATGACCTTTGCCAAAAAGGCTAAGTGTTTCTTTTATACCTTGCCCAAATTCCTCAGAAAAACACGCAAAAGTAAAATTGTGCGTTTTACAAAACTGGAAATTACGATCGTCGCCGTGGTGAAGAAGAAATCTCGCCGCGGCGAAGAAAGAAACATATATGGTCTGTGACTGGCGCACTTCGCCGCGGCGAAGCTTCTTGAAAAGTTCTGAAATTACATAATTGCCACTTTACTTGCATCTTCGCTTGATTCTTCAATCCTCGGTGCTCTCCCTTGGGAACAAGCCTCATAGTGCTTTATCCTGCTTCAGAACTCTCCCAACTTCTGAGATCTGCTAACTTCTAAGTCCAGAATTTCCAATTTTGTCCTTATTTGCTCAAAACGTCTATTTTAACCTGAAACACGAAATGTAAAGAATTAAGCAACAATTCAGGTCAATATGAACTAGAAAGTACCTGAAATCTGACTAAAAAGTCTAATGAAAACGGTATAATCCACGGATTATCATTCATAAACATCTTTGAATCATTCCTTAGTGGCACAATCCTGTAAAACTAGGTGCAATCCTATAAATCTATGTGTGTGAGGCGAAAATCCTTGTGAAAACTATTGTATTGGCAAAATCCCATTCTAGTGGAACTTCAAGGAGGTTGCCTTGAAGAAGTGGATGTAGGAGGCTCGTAGATATAGCTCTGAACCACTATAAATCCTTGAGCATTTCTCTCTCTCTTTACTTCTCATTATTATTTGCATTGTTGTTGGTTGAGCATCATTTATTGCACTTGTTCTTGCATGCATTATTCATACTTATTTTTTACAAGTTGAATGCATTTATTGCTCCCTTTGAGCATATTTATTGTTTATTTATCTCAACATCATCTTTATCATTCTTGGATTGTTAAGTTTAGTCACTGAACATTGTTTTGATAAACTCATCATTCTCTTTCATTGTCTTGATAAGTTTTATTCCTCAAACATTTTTATTGATCCTTATTCAACACCCCCATAACCCCCACCCCCCCGCCCAAGGAATATTTAGCCATATTTTTCAAAGCTTGGGCTCTTGTGTTGAAAATGTTAGAGTAGGTGCCTTAGAGCCAATCCTATTTTTAAAATTGTCTCTTTGTAATCATGTTTTATTATCAACAAAGGCATATATCTATATCATGTGATCTGATTATATTCGTATAAGAAAATGATATATGTCCTTAGGATGGTAGAACTGTGACGAGGGGATCGAGTGTTTGAAATCTCGATAGTGAGAACCCTATGAGCACATATGGTGGCAATTCTAGGAATGTCCATAGCCCTAGTATTATCTTGACCTAGGGTATAGATAATACGTAAGGCTATTATAGTGTTGGACGACCCTATCGAAAGGTAGTGACAAGTCTCACTTGTCAACGTTGTTTGGTGACAACTTGGTGTAACACATAGGTGCTTGGTGTAGGCAAGTTCACTGGACCGGCCCACCAGAGGATTCCACATACATGGTTAACCCAGTGTCCATGGAAAAAATCCTCCAATGAATGGCAGTGCATGTGATCCTTACACTGCAGATCACCGGAGTGCCTTGTGCACCGATTGGTGTAGCTTGACACAAGCCCAACGTAGTTCTATTCAGGACTATCAGAACAGTAGTGGTTAGCTGCATTGAAATTGTATCGAGACTATGGTGGATCGACAGAGGATTCATCAATCCCGAGTATGAGAGAAATTATCTCACTGAGTAATTTGGTAGATGGCAATGACATTAAATATGTGGCCACAATGGGATTGAGTTGTAGCTCAATCTAATCTATTATGGTCATTGGTCCAATAACCAAATATCGAGATATCAAGATATCCGAGGTTGATACCACTTTTATGCCTTGGCCTTGATGAGATGATAGATGATGAAAGATTGGATTACACAGTAACCATATCATTGATCGGTAGTAGTTTCACTGAATTCAAATCTATCGGGTGGCCATGATCTTGGTTAGAGGCCAATCTTGGTCTATGTCTAGTGGGACAATTGATTGATTATTTGTTGCTATACGATTCACTATCGCTATGATGAGGAGCCTTCGGGTTGCACACATAGAAGACGGATTAAGAATAAAATTTGTGAGAAGGGTATTTTCGTCATTTATGATGAAAGGGCATTTTGGTAATCTCACAGTGTAATAAAATTTACTGAGGTTGTTGCCTAAATTTAATTTCATGTGGAAATTAAATTAATGAGATTATATATATTTAAATATTTAGTTTATATATATATATATAATGGATATTATCTAATATTAATTTTGATAATGTGAATTCAAATTTGGTTTTTAAATTTGAATTGAAAAATGCCATGTCTGGTTGCAAGGGTAATCTATTCCAATATCCAATTGGAATAGATGGCTATTCCAATTTGGAATATGGTTTTGGTGTGCACTATTTAAGTGCAACTAAAATTAATTCATTAAGTTGAATGAAATATTATATTGCAACAATTAAAAGAAACCCTAGCCTCCTCTCTATCTCTCAAAACGTGAGCCTCCATTGGTGAGAGAAGAATTTTTCTCTCAAGGAAAAATTCTGCAGTTTTTATTCTTTTAGTTGAGTGAATTACATAGCCTAATAATTCCTCAACGACGTTTGTCCCATCTTGGTGTGGATATCGGGAGTTCATTCCTAACTTGGAGTGGGAGCAAATCACATCAATCGGAGGAGCCTCCAAACATTGGTATGACATTTAACTTGATTTAAATATTTTTCTTGTATTAAAATGATGTAGATCCGTAATTGGATCATTGGTTTTATGGTTTTTGTGATCGAAAATTTTATATTTCCTCTGCGTAAACGATCCAAAAATGAACAGTGGTATTAGAGCCTTTTTCCGTATTTACATCATTTAATACATGTTTGGATGTGATGAATTTGATATGTATCGATTATATTATTGCATGATGTGTAAAAACTGATTTTTTGTGTTAAAAATCTGCTGCGGTTGATGTGTTGCTAATCTGATTTTTTGCATTTGTTTTTGGTGGATCGAAATCAAATAAAACTTGATTTTGATCAGAGTAGGATGCTGCCGTGTAGGGTGGTGTGTTGCTGCTGTGTGCTGCCACGCATGGCAGCAACAAGAAGCAGCAGCGGCAGCTCGCGCTGCTTCATAGATTGCGTGCGATATCACGCAACAGCAGTACTGTTGTGCACTGCCGTCATGAAGGAGTGCTGGCCACATGCTCCAGCATGTGGCTTTGGGCTGTGCCACCTCAAACGGCACATCAGCAGCCTTGTGTGCGAGCACAAAGGCTGCTGTCGCACGCGGCAGCGGCACATGCAAATGCACCGCTGCTATCCTCTCGATTGGGTGCTGTTTTGGGGCTGCCCTGTGTTGGCCAAGTGCTCCCGGCAATTGGCCTTGGTTTTTCAGCCAAGTGCCTCATCTGGTGCGCGTTAAAACGTGCACCAAATCTGGATTTTTTTGGGCAGCCCGTGTAAAGATGCAATGGGCTGAATTTTGGGCCGTGATCGAATTGTTGTGCGATATTTTTTAATCCATAATTTTCTAAAAAATGTTGCTGAATGTTAGAAATATTCTGAAGGCCCAATTGAGTGAGGCCCGATAACAAGGGACTAAAATGAAAATTTTAAAACTTGTTGGACTTAAGAACACTACCAAAATTCAAGGGGTAACTTATAATTTACCAACCTAATCAAAATTAAATTTTGATTGTTTATGCATGATTCTTGTTTGTGAATATGCATGGTGCTTGGTGTATAAGCCTACAAACCTAGTTTAATTGTTTTGGGTTATGTAATTTAAAGTGGGGCATGCGTGTCTTGCCTCTCTCTAAATCTCCAATGTAATTTCTTTCTCTCATCTTACTCCCCTCGAATGTAACTCAAGGTTTATTTTCAAATATGTAAAATTGGAAATGTAATTTTAATTTGAAAGTTGTGTAATGTTCGAGAAGAAGCGAAGGAAGGAGAAGGTGAATTACTTGAAGAATCCGAAGTTATAATTAAACCCAAGTTGACCTACCAATTCCTCTAGGCTTGGGGAATCGGTTTTAGTTAAGGCTATGCACCAACACATTTATTTTATGCGTAGTATGCATGCTAAGGGTGTATGTTATGACTATAACATGCTAAGAAAGGTAAAATTGGTGAGACATAAAATAAAAACCCTTCAACTAAAGTATATTAAGTCAAAATTGAAATGCCTTCCATCACCATGAGTTCAATCAAACCATTGTTTGTTAGAACCTTGTTTGCCAAAGCGAAGGGTACGCTTCTACCAGTGGGGGGTTGAATATCATTGGAGTTTTCCTTAATGGTGATGGGTCGACTTAAAATGATGAGTTTTGCTTGTTCGCCAAAGCAAATGTTGATAAGCTCGTCATAGGCATAGTAGAGAAGTACACTTATTGTGTGTACGTGGCGACATGTAGTGTCCACTGTACTGATACTAAGAATCAAACTTGAGGACAATGGCTTCGGTCATCGTATTATGTGATTGTTTTGTTGGCTTACTTCGCATTTGAGATTAGTAGTGGGAGCTATCAATTGATGTGGATTAAGTTTGTTGGCCTACCTAATCAACCTATTTGGCTTGTTTGCCAAAGCGAAGGTTTGAAATGGGCTAGATGGGATCTCAGTCCACTAGGAAAGCCAACGGGCTTTCTCGAGTTAATAGTGAGGGCTATTGGCTTGAGGAAAATAGTGGGAGTAATTATTTAATAAAAGACCTTGTTAAATAATAATACTAAACATGATAATAACTTTTACTTTTCTGCGTTTGTAGAATCACCAAAATGAGCAATACAAACCTGCGATGGATAATCGAGAAAAGAAAACAGGCTAGATGGATCCAATTTCTCAGACTAGTATCGAAATCTTCAGATTGTACTAAAGTCTGAAGAGAAATTGATATCCTTGATAAGCCTTATATGGTTAGCCTGATCCTGATGCCACTCAGGAAGTAAATGAAACTTACCAAAAGTTCCTTGATGATCCTGATAATGTTCAATGCACTATGCTAGCATCGATGACACTTGAGCTGCAAAAGCAGCATGAGAATATGGATGCTGCTGCCATGATTCTTTACCTTAAGGAGCTTTTCGAAGGAAATGCTCGACATGAAAGGTATAAGGTGTTGAGTGCATTGTTTAGGAGTCATATGAATGAGGGAGCCCAAGTTGGTCCTTATGTGCTCAAGATGATTGGGTACATAGAGAGGCTTGAAACTTTGGGGTTTGGTGTGGATGTAGACGTACAAGTAGATTTAATTCTACAGTCACTTCCTGATTCTTTTTCATCGTTCATAATGAACTTCAATACGAACATAATGGTGAAATCCTTGTTAGAGCTTCTAAACATACTAAGGACTGCGAAGTAGGACATGAAAAAGTCCAAGCCTGTTTTACAGGTTGCCAGTAAAGGTAAGGGTAAGGGTAAGGGTAAGGGTAAGGGCAAGGGAAAGGCCAAGCCCAAGCCTTAGCCCAAAGGACATGATGCTCTCAAGCTTGAGGGTGGCATTGGAAAAGGTGGGAAGGTAGTTTGCTTCTATTGTGGCAAGCCTGGCCATTTGAGGAGACACTGTAAGGCTTTCCTTGCAAAGAAGAAGAAGTCGGATGCTTTGACCTTAAGTATGTACATGATTGAGATTAACTTATCTCTTTCAACATCTTGGGACATTGACACATGATGTGGTACTCACATTTGTACTAATGTGCAAGGACTAAGGCAGAGTAGATAGCTCACTAAGGGAGAAGTGGACCTACGAGTTAGAAATGGAGCACATGTGGCTGCATTGGTTGTAGGATCTTATTGTTTTGTATTGCCTACAGGCTTATTTTTAGAACTTAATAATTGTTATTTTGTACCTTCCATTTCAAGAAACATTATATCTGTATCCGCTTTGGATGATATGGGATATCGTTTTGAGATTTATGATGGATTGTTATCCTTTAGTTTGAATGGTATTATATATGGAAATGCAAGGTTACATAACAGATTATATGTTCTAGATTTAAACAATAAGGATATTCTCAATATGGAAATAAAGAAAGCTAAACATAGTGATCAAACTTAAACATACCTCTGGCATTGTAGATTGTGTCATGTTAATCAGATCTTCATTGCAAAACTTCAAAGGGATGGAGTTTTGGACCCTTTTCACTTTCAATCGTTAGAGGAATGTGAGTCATGCCTTTTAGGCAAGATGACCAAGTCATCTTACACATGACAAAGTGAAAGGGCTACTGAATTGTTATGCATCATCCATAGTGATGTACGTGGTCCATTAATAATTGAAGCTATAGGTGGATATTTGTACTTCATCACGTTTACTAACGACCTCAGTAGATATGGTTATGTCTACCTTATGAGACATAAATCTGAAGCCTTTGATAAATTCAAAGAATTAAGAAGTGAAGTATAGAATATGTTAGGCAAGAGTATTAAAACTCATTGGTCAGATTGAGAAGGTGAATACTTGAGCTCTAGGTTTTTTGAATACCTAAAGGAGTGTGGGATAGTTTCACAACTCACCCCTCCATACACACCCTAACACAATGGTGTGTCTGAAAGGAGGAATAAGACCTAACTTGATATGGTTAGGTCCATGATAAGTTTTAGTGATCTACCCACATCATTTTGTGGTTATGCCCTAGGGACTACGACTCACGTACTTAATCGTGTGCCGTCAAAGTCTGTGGATAGGACTCCATATGAACTCTGGAGTGGACAAAAGCCCAATTTGTCTTATTTAAAGATTTGGTGTTGCAAAGCTTATTTCAAGAAATTGACTTCGAACAAGTTAGGCTTGAAGTCTAATAAATGTATTTTTGTGGGGTATCCTAAGGAGACCAAAGGATATTATTTCTACCACCCACAAGAGCGCAAAGTTTTTGTTGCTCGTACTGGTGTCTTCTTAGAGAAGGAATATCTCCTAAGAGATACTAGTGGGAGAAAAGTAGAACTCGATGAAGTTCTAGAACCATAAGATATATTAGATGAAGGACGGGAAGATGTGCCATAAGAAGTGGATGAACATTGTGAGGAGGTTACTCTACAATCTGTGGATCAAAGTGAACTACCTCAAGTAGCACAGGAGCTATGTAGGTCTAGGAGAGTACGTCATGAGCCTGAGAGATACAGCTATCTCGTAACTCAGTATGGTGATGTACTGGTCTACCAAGATAATGAACCCAGAACCTACGATGACATTATATCAGATCCAGATTTCCGTTAAATGCCTTGAAGCCATGAAATCTAAGATGGACACCATGTACCAAAACCATGTATGGTCTCTAGTGGATCCACCTGAAGGGTTAAAACCCATAGGGTGTAAATGGGTCTTCAAGAAGAAGATTGACATGGACGGCAAGGTGCATACTTATAAGGCACAGCTGGTTGTCAAAGGTTTTAAAACAATTCATGGTATTGACTATGAAGAAACCTTTTCGCCGGTTGTCATGATTAAATCCATTCAGATTATGCTTGCGATTGCTGCATATCATGACTATGAAATTTGGCAAATGGATGTCAAAACAGCTTTCTTGAACAGAATTCTTGAAGAGGATGTGTATATGACACAACCCGATGGTTTTTTTCTTGATGTACAAGCTGATAAGGTATGCAAGCTGCAGAGGTCCATTTATGGACTCAAGTAAGCTTCAAGGAGTTGGAACATTTGTTTTGATGAAGCCAAAAAATAATTCGGTTTTATCAAGAACGAAGATAAGCCCTATGTTTACAAGAAAGTAAGTGGGAACACAGTTACATTCTTGGTGTTGTATGTCGATGGGATACTTCTCATCGGGAATGATACACTGAACTTGCAGTCGGTAAAGACTTGGTTATCCAAGTGCTTCTTCATGAAAGACTTAGAAGAAGCAACCTACATCCTTGGAATAAAGATATATCATGATATATTGTGTAGGTTGCTTGGCCTAAGTCAGAGGACGTATATTGACAAGGTACTGAAGAGATTCAACATGGAAGAATTCAAGAAGGGAATTCTTCTGATGTCACATGGTGTCTATCTCTCTAAAGATATGTGTCCTAAAACAAACGATGAGAGAGATATAATGAAAAAGATCCCATATGCGTCAACAATTGGATATATCATGTATGCCATATTATGTACTCGGATTGATGTCTTATGTGCGTTAAGCACTTGTAGTAGATATCAATCAGACCTAGGTGAGCGTCACTGGATAGTTGTCAAGAACATCCTCAAGTATTTGAAAAGGACTAAAGATATGTTATTAGTATATGAAAGGGAAGATGAGCTCACTGTAAGAGGATACTGTGATGCTAGTTTCCAAACAGACAAGGATGATTATCGCTCGCAATCAAGGCTTGTATTTTGTCTCAATGGGGGTGCAGTGAGTTGGAAGAGTTCCAAACAAAGCACTGTAGTGAATTCTACAATGGAAGCCGAGTATATTGCATTATCCGATACGGCCAATGAGGCAGTTTGGATCAAGAAGTTCGTTACTAAACTTGGTGTGGTCTCTACTATTGTTGATCCAATAAAAATCTATTGTAACAACAATGGAGCAATAGCTTAAGCAAAGGAACCACAGTCTCACTAGAAGTCCAAACACATACTCAGGAGTTTTCATCTCATTAGGGAAATGGTTGAAAGGAAAGATGTGCAGATTAGTAAAGTGCATACTGATGATAATCTCGTCGATCCACTGACAAAGCCTCTGTCGTAGTAGAAGCATGAAAAGCACTTAAGGTCATTCGATATTAAATACATGAATGATTGGCTATAGTGCAAGTGAGAGATTGTTAGCGTAGGTACCCTAGAGCCAATCCTACTTTGTAAATTAACTCTTTGTAATCATGTTTTATTATCAACCAAGGCATCTATCTATATCATGTGATCTGATTATATTCGTATAAGAAAATGATATATGTCTTACCTTGAATGCTTAGGATTGAAAATCTATCAAATAGCCAAAATCCTATGAATTTCCTTGGAAATTTAGTGAAGAAATTTGAGAGAATTTGGGGTGAAGGTGGCGTGAACAATGGGTGGAGTGGCTAGGGTTTCAACTCTTGAACTCTTATTACTACATAATAATATATATAGTTTCCCATTTTACCCTTGCACTTTCTAAAAATTCCATATATGTCCCTTAGTAAATTACAAGAATGCCCTCATTTTTATTAACTTCTCCATGTTATTCTACTTCTTTTCATTCCCCATTTTTTCTTCTAATTATTAGTGGAATGACCATTTTACCCCTAATAACATTTTAAAAAATTTTTTTAACACTTGTCCAAGATAACTCTAACAAATTCAACTAAGGGTATTAGGGTATGATGTGGGCATTACACACACATAGAAGACGGATTAAGAATAAAATTCGTGAGAAGGATATTTTTGTCATTTATGATGAAAGGGTATTTTCGTCATTTATGATGAAAGGACATTTTCGTCTTTTAAGATGAAAGGGCATTTTGGTAATCTCACAATGGAATTAAATTTACTGAGGTTGTTGCCTAAATTTAATTTCATGTGGAAATTAAATTAATGAGATTATATATATTTAAATATTTAGTTTATATATATATATTTTAAGTATATACATATATTTATATATTTAAATATAATGGTTATTATCCACTATTAATATTGATAATGTGAATTCAAATTTGGTTTTTAAATTTGAATTGAAAAATGCCATGTTTGGTTGCAAGGGTAATCTATTCCAATATCCAATTGGAATAGATGGCTATTCCAATTTGGAATAGGGTTTTAGTGTGCACTATTTAAGTGTAGCTAAAATTAATTCATTAAGTTGAATGAAATAATATATTGCAACAATTAAAACAAACTCTAGCCTCCTCTCTATCTCTCAAAACGTGAGCCTCCATTGGTGAGAGAAGAATTTTTCTCTCAAAGAAAAATTCTGCAGTTTTTATTCTTTTAGTTGAGTGAATTACCTAGCCTAATAATTCCTCAACGACTTTTGTCCCGTCTTTGTATGGATACCAGGAGTTCATTCCTAACTTGGAGTGGGAGTGAATCACATCAATCGGAGGAGCCTCCAAATATTGGTATGACATTTAACTTGATTTCAATATTTTCCTTGTATTAAAATGATGTAGATCTGTAATTGGATCATTGGTTTTATGGTTTTTGTGATCAAAATTTTTTATATTTCCGCTGTGTAAACGATCCAAAAACCAATAGAAAACCTAATGGTTTCTAGAGTTAATTGACCTACATGGCTATTTCATCTACACCATTGTTAGGCGAGGGTTATTGCACTACTAGACCTGTAACGCCCCACTCGAGGTACGTAGCTAATGTTTCTTATTTTGCTCTTATTTGAATTGGAATATTGTTAATATGGTTTGGTTGGCCCTTGGTTGAATGGATGTATTGGTTCGGTTGAGTGGTTGCCCTGAAATTGTTGAGATTTAGTGAAATTTTGGTGTTACAGACTTTGCCGGGGCGAAGAAGAATTTTCGCCGCGGCGATGAGGTCCTGCAACCCACGATGTAGGTTCTGTGATGTTTTGCCAAGGCGAAGAAATAGTCTTCGCCGCGGCGAAGAGCCTAACAAAATGTTTAATGAATTTTCTAAAGAATTCTTCCTTTGGGGCATAATGACCATTCTACCCCTAATTAGCAGGAAAAGTGGGGAGTGAAATGCAAGGAAATTGCATGAAGAATAGTTTAAATGGGGAGTGCATTTGCAAAGAACTAAAGGGCAAATTTGGAATTCCTAAGAAAGAGTAAGGGTAAAATGGGAAAGAGTGGAGAAAATATGAGATATCAAGGGTTTAACTTTAGAAACCCTTCATTCTTCTTCTTCCACCGCCATACTGATTCATCTTTTTCTCTCAACTTTCCATCCAATCCTTTAAGGATTCTAAAGGGCTTTTGAGTAGTTGATGGGTAGAGAGGTGATCTAAGGAATTCTAAGTTAAGGACCTTTACTCTAGATGTAATTCTTTAGCTATAAAGGTGTTAAAGTCTTACTGTATTGTTGTTTAAAAGGTGTAGAGAAAGGACATCTATGAAAGGAGAAGAGAAGTGCTAGTGGAATCACACCATCACAAGGTAAGTAAATCCCAACTCAAGTTGAGTTTTGAGAATTCTCTTGAGTAGAGATTTAGTAGAAATTATGTATGCACGTTATATGTATGTTATTGAGAAATAGAGTAGAGTTATATGCCTACTTGTTGAGGAATTAAATTGAGAAGAGTATTCATGTTGAGTTTATTGGATACATTTCCTTTATGAGAAGTGTTAATGTGTGATGAGTTTGAGATGAAGTTGGAGGAGATTGAGTAAATATTTTGGGAGTGTTTTTCTATGATAGGGACTATGGCCATAGAAAGGATGGTTAAAAAGAGAAATAGAGTTGAAGTTAGAGAATAGTTTTTGTATGCACATGAGTTGTTTGATGAAATGCCTAAGAGAAGCATGAGAATGAATTATGAACTTTAATTCTTGCAACATTGCATATTGGCATTTCCTAAGTGCATTAATGAGCATGAACCATCCATATGCATTAATTGTGCATTAAGAAGTAGCTTGAGAAAGAGTAGAGAACTTTGTGAATAGACTACTCTAAGAGTTAAGCTACATGATGCTTATTAGCTAGAGAAAGAGTAAAGACCTTTGTGCTTAAACTACTCTAAGAACTAAAGAAGAGAATAGAGTAGGTTGTGCGATGGGGAACCCGTGAGTGATGAGTAAAGTCATGAGAGTGGGTGCTTTGTGATCCCCAGTCGTGCCTCCGGTTAGATGAGGCCGTGACCGTCACGCAGAGTTGAACATGAGGTTCCAGCCGTGCCTCCGGTAAGAAGGGGTCGTGACATTTGAGAGATAGAGAGAAAGCATGTACACTCACATGGCCAAAGGTTCTGAATCCGTGCATAACTGAATCCGATTGGTATAGAAATGAGTAGACGTCACGTAGAGCGGGAGAGTTCCCGGCCGTGCCTCCGGTAAGATGAGGCCGTGACATTCCCATGAGTAGAATGGGAAATAGAGAAATAGAAAGAACAGAAAGAGGAAATGAATAGAGTCACGAAGAGTGGGTTGAGTCCCTAACCGTGCCTCCGGTAAGATGACGTCGTGACATACGCTAGAGAGTATATAGAAAAAAAAGTATGAGAAACAGAAACAGAAACAGACCAGAAATGAGAAAAGAATAATGTAAGGAAATAATTAAGAGAAAGAGTTACGGGGATAAATGAGTAGAAGATTTGCTTACTGAGCATTAGTTGTGCTTACCCCGTTGTTTTTCTATCCTTTTGCAGGTTCCAGGTGAGTACGCAGTCGAATGGACATCAACGGGCGAGGGGGAGTAGTTACACTGTCCACCACACTTTTGAGAACTTTTGTAAAGGATACTGACTTTGTAAAAGAATATGTATATCAAATGAAAGAAAAATTTTGGGCCCAACTATTTTTTTTTTTATTAATGTACCCGTATTTTATATATGTGTTTTGATGAGTATAGTAGTATAAAGCAGCTATTACAAGACCCCCATTGTTTTGTTGTACAAACTACACACAATGGACAATTAGAATGAGACTCCACATTAGATCTATAGATTATAACTTGTGGAAAATAGTAGAGCAAAGGAACTTCGTTCCCATGAATGAGTGAACGACTCTACCCAAAGGGGAAGAACATTATTCCATTGATGATGAAAAGAAATTGAGCTTAAATGTTAAAGCACTTAACATTTTGTTTTGCTTTCTTGATTCTACAAAGTTTGGAAGAGTTTTTGCATGTGAAACGGCGAAAGATGCTTGGGAAATTCTTCAAACCACTCCTGAAGGAACAAGTCAAGTGAAGGAATCAAAGATTGAGATGCTATTCTGTGACTATGAGTTGTTTGAGATGAAAACCGGAGAAAGCATCACTAACATGTTCAAGAGATTCTCCAACTTGATAAATGATCTCAAAGGTCTTGGAAAGAGTTTTACGACTCTTGAGCTTGTAAAGAAGATTCTTTGTTCATTACCGAAAAGTTGGACAAGGAAGGTGACCGCTATTGAAGAGTCCAGAGATCTTACCAAGATGAAAATGGATGAGCTCATTATAGCTTATTAACATTTGAGATGAAGAGAAAGCCAAAAGATGAAGAGGTCAAACCAAAGAGGGAGATTGCCCTCAAGACCATGGATGAAGAAGAAGAAGGTGATAATTCTGTTATGGAAGAAGATGAAATCAACTTCTTAGCAAAGAGGTTCACAAAGTTTCTTAGAAGGAGCAAAAGATTCAAGGGAAAACAATTCCAACAGTTCAAACCAAGAAATGAAGATGATAACGGCGCCAAAAATCTGGTGTGCTGTCGTAGGCACCCAGAATTAAAACCCTAAAAAAATACACGTAGTAGTGTGAGTAGGGATCGTTCCCACGAAGAGTGTCGACCCGAGTTTTTTGTTAACAGGATTGGGGAGGGGGGATGAATTTTAGTAAAAACAGAAAATAGACAATTCCAAAGTAAATTATCAATCAAAAGACAAACCTTGGTCTAGGACAACTTCCACCATCGGAATCTTACAAACTGATCATCGATGTAAAAATTTATCAATTGCTACTCTGAGTATTCACCGTTAGAATTGGTTCCTATCTCTCCTTAGTTGTAATTAATTATGAAACAAGCGATCTAATTAACCTTACTACTAAACAACCCTAGACAAGTGCTAAAGATTTAATCTAGTGGCAGCCTTAAGACCTAGAGAGATCGATGAAGCTAAACAACACAAACACAAGCGGTTGTATTTAATTTAGTTGAATGTTCATCTTAAGATTTACTAATTCCTGACGTAGCAAATTATTAACCCTAATTGCTTCACAAGTTAGAGGAATCAAACAATTACGGATTTGATATCTAACTTAGCAGTAGATTGCAACAATTAATAACCTAGTAGGCCTCCTAGCAATTAAACAAAACAATCATAAAATTAGGCACAGAAGAACATCCAATACTCAAACATGAATTGAACAATGAAATAAAACGGATTAGATCTCACAGTTTATTGATTCCAAGGCCTCCGTTTCCTTCGACCAAGTTACAAATTAGCCGTTCATGGCCATCACCAAAATTCAAAAGAAAAAAATTGTAGAAGAGAAAAGAGAAGTGTGGTCTGTGTCTCAAAACCTAATCTCATCTCCCTCTCTTCATATCCAATTCGAATTCAAATTCTACTAAATCTAAATCTCCTAAAAATATTCTAAAATCCCAAAATAACCTTTATCCTAATTCTGAGTAATTGAAAATAAAATAAAATCTTAATACAAAATAGGAAAGTTGTGTGTCTAGTTGTAACTTGCGTGCCACATGTCTTCAAATCTTCCAATAATAAACTGCCTATTGGACTTGCATGACAAGGCAGAATGTTCCAGAACGTTGGCAGTGTAGGTGCGTCAACTTCAAGCCCGATTACCACCTTGATTCAGCGAGTATCTCTCCAAACTCAAAACATGAAAGTTGTATATCTATTTCTCAGAGTTCCACAAAATTTTGAATCATCTCAATCGGAGCTCGGATGAGAGAATTATGCCCAGATTATGGAACGATGTTGAAACTGTCTGAATTCACTTAATTAGTTCTGTTTTGCAATTAACACCTCCATTTGCATCCTAAATCAAAATAGAATAATAATGAGTACATTTAAGCAGAAAATAAGTATAAAATACTAGACATTAAGGGGGGTAAATATGACATTTTGCATTCTCATCAAAGGAACAAAAGATTCAAGGGAAAACAATTCCAACAGTTCAAACCAAGAAATGAAGATGATAAGGGCAAATCAGAGATAATTTTCCATGGATGTAAAAAGCCCGGTCATATCTGTCAAGATTGTGCTTAAGCCAAATGGAAGAAGAAAGGCAAGAAAGAAAAATCGTACAAGAAAAAGGTTCTTACCACCACATGGAGTGGAAGTGATGACTCAAGTAATGAAGATGAGTCAAATGAGGAGCAAGCCAACCTTTGTTCATGGCCAAGGAAGATGATTCGAAAGGAGACTCTGAATTCGAGGTAACTAACTCACAACATTATTCTTTTGATGAATTGAAATGTTCATTTGAATCATTAATGGAAGAATTTGAAAAATTATCTTAAAAAATTGAAAGTTGAAAAATCAAGCATGCACGATGAAAGTCGAATATGAGCAACTCTTGAGTAATGTTGAAGAGCTTAAAGATGAAATTGATTGTGTGTCTTGTGATAAGATTATTTTGCAAAGAGAATTTGATGATTATAAGATTGTTTGTGATGTTTTGCAAAAACAAAATCTTGAATTGAAAAACGAGCTTGACACCACAAAAGAAATTTTGAGCAAATTCACTTTAGGAAGCAAAAGGCTTGATGAAATTCTTACTTTACAAAGATGTGCTTTTAACAAAGAAGGTTTGGGTTATAACATGTTTTCAAATAAAAAACCTTTTAACAAAACGCATGAACCATCAATTAATGCATTATTTAGAAAAAGTGGTTCTTGCAAGTATGTTGGTCATAGCACATACAAATATCCTATTAGGAAAGACAAGCCTTTTGTGACAAAAGGGGTTTGGATTCCTAAGGGAATAGTTAGAACTAACTCCCATGGGCCCTAGACCATTTGGGTACCAAAAAGTACATAAATATTTTCTTTGTGTAGGTTGTTGGAGTAGATGCCCTAGAGCCAATCAATCAATTATTGTAGAATTGACTCTTTGTAATAATGTTCATTAATCAATAAAAAGGCATTTTATTCTATATCGCGTAAATCATTATTATTGCAATATGTATTGATATATGTCCTTAGAATGGTAGAACCGTGACGAGGGTATCAAGTGTTTCAAATCTTGATAGTGAGAACCCTATGAGCACATATGGTGGCCATTCTAGAAACATCCGTTGCCCCAGTATTATTTTGAAGTAAGGGCACAGATAATATGGTAAGGCTATCATAGTGTTGAACAACCCTGTCGAAAAGTAGTGACTGATCTCACTTGTCGAGGTTGTTTGGTGACAACCTGGTGTAACACATGGGTGCTTGCTGTAGGCGAATACACCACAGCAAGTTCACTGGATTGACCCACCAGAGGATTCCATATGGATGATAACCCTAATGTCTATGGAACAAATCCTCTAACGAATGGTGCTGCATGTGATCCTTAGACTTGAGATCACCGAAGCGTCTTGTGCACCAATTAGTGCAGTTTGACACTAGCCTAACATAGTTCTATTCAGAGCTATCAATACGGTGGTGATTGGCTACATCAAGGAGTGTATCAAGACTATGGTGGATAGACAGAGGATTTATCACTCCCGAGTACGGGAGAAGTTATCTCATGACGCAATTCAGTATATGGCAATGACACTAAAATTGTGGCCATAGTGGGATTGAGTTGTTGCTCTATCCAGTTTATAATACAGGTCATTGGTCCAGAAATTGAATACATAATATCGAGAGTAATTGAAGGTTGATACTATTTGTATGCCTTTGTCTCGTTGAGATAACATATGATGAAATGATCGAATTGTACGGTAACCATATTGTTGACAGGTAGCTACTTTACTGAATCCGAATCTATCGGGTGGCCATGATGCCTTGCTAGGGGCCAATCTTGGTCTGTGTCTAGTGAGACGATTAATTAGTGTTAATCGCGATACTATACACTGCCGATATGATGAAGAGCATATGGGTCACATACATAGAAGATAATTTAAGAGCCAAGAAGAAAGAAGGGCGTTTTTGTCTTTTTAGGTAAAAAGGGTATTTTGGTAATTTCACAGTGCAATTAAATTTGCTGAGGTCGTAGCCTTTATTTAATTAATTAGAAAAATTATATAAATGAAATTACGTTTAAATATGTGTTCGCATATATTTAATTAAATCATCATTATTGTTAAATGTTAATATATAGATTAAATATATATTAATTGATTTTAATTGAGATAATGATGAAATAAAAATAAATATCTAATTGGGAGTGTTTGGTAACATGGGGTGTTTGGGTTGGAGCCCAAGCCTGTTCCATATGAGAATAGGGCAAACTTAAATTTTAATATAAAAGAAAAAGTTAATTGTAAAAAATATGAGATATTCATTATTTACTTTTTCCTTTGAAAAGGAAAAACCCCACAGCCCCAATTCTTCTCCCATGGCAGTATTCCATTTTGCCCAAAATCAATTCATTTGATTTTTCTTCTTTGAACTTAAAGCTAGAGAGGATCTAGCAAATCCCTCTTTAGTTCTTTATGATTGTCTTCGTGTGGACTACGTCGATTCGATCTTACACTTGGGTCGGTAGCAAAACATTCAAAACAAATTTGGAGGAACCTCCAAATGTGCGTATGTGTTTCTAAACTCATGATTAATTTTTCAACAGATTTCTACTTTAATATAAACTGTAAAATCATACCTTTGTTCTTGGCTCTTTGGAACGATCCTTGTATTATGATTTTTGTTTTCCGTTGCATATATGGATCGTTTACTAACATAGGTATGTCTTGAAGAAATGTAATTTGGAGCAAACAAGTGGTTCCTTGATAGCGGATGCTTAAGACATATGACGTCGGTGACAAGAACTTGTTCACCTCATTGAAGCCAAAGAATGGAGGAAATGTCACTTTTGGTGACAACTCAAAAGGAAAGATCATTGGCATTGGTTATATTGGTAACAAATCTCTAACCATAAATGATGTGTTGCTTGTTGATGAATTAAAGCATAATTTGTCAAGCATTAGTCAATTGAGTGACAAAGGCTTTAAAATTGTTTTCCAATCTATGTGTTGTGAAGTTGTTGATTCTTGCACAAATAGAATTGCATTCATAGGTTATAGAAGCTCAAATGTTTACATTGTTGATTTGTGTAACAGTGCATCCAAAGATCTTTGTCTTTTGTCTACAAAGGATGAAGATAGTTGGCTTTGGCACAGAAGACTGGGTCATGCAAGCATGGATGTCATTGAAAAGCTTTTGAAAAAGGATTTAGTGCATAGTTTGCCTAAGCTTGTTGTCAAAAGAGATCATATTTGTGATGCATGTGCTAAAGGCAAACAAACTCATGTTTGTTTTAAATCCAAGAATGTTGTTTCAACCACTAGACCTTTACAATTGTTGTAGATGGATTTGTGTGGTCCCACAAGGACAACCAGTCTAAGAGGTAACCATTATTGTTTTGTGATTGTTGATGATTACTCTCATTTTACATGGGTATTGTTTCTTGCACACAAAAATGATGCATTCAAATCATTCTTGCCATTGATTAGGAAATTGCAAAACCAATTAGGCTATGCAATTACATGCATTAGAAGTGATCATGGAAAATAATTTGAAAACACATTGTTTGAATCATATTGCAATGAGCATGACATTGAGCATAATTTTTCAGCACCTAGGACTCCTCAACAAAATGGAGTTGTTGAAAGGAGAAAAGCGTTTTGGTAGAAATGGCTAGGACCATGTTATGTAAGCATGGCATACCTAGATACTTTTGGGCTGAAGCGGTTAATACTTCTTGCTATATCATTAATAGAGCTATGATTAGGCCAATCCTCAAGAAAACTCCTTATGAGTTATTCAAAGGGAAAAATCCAAATATTGCATATTTTCATCCCTTTGGTTGCAAATGCTTTGTGCTTAATAATGGTAAGGACAATCTTGGAAAGTTCGATGCCAAATCAGATGAAGCAATTTTCCTTTGTTATTCTTCACATTCAAAACCGTATAGAGTCTTAACAAAAGAACTCTCTTATTTGATGAATCTTTTTCTAAGAATGCAAGAAATGACAATGAAGAAGAGACTGATGAGATGATGAAGAGCTAGAAATAAAAGATGAAGCATCACCATCAAATCCTAACAAAAAAGAAGAACATCAAGAAGAGGTTGAAAATGAAGACAACACCTTAATAGAACCTCAAGGAACATCAAAGAAGATTTCTTTTCTAATAGTGAGATATGAAGTGAAAGACGCTCAAATCATCAGTGATCCCACTCAATGAGTAAGAACAAGAGCATCTATGAGGAATGCATGCCATTTCGTAGCATTCTTGTCTCCAGTTGAACCTAAGAAAGTGGATGAAGCACTTAATGATGAAAGTTGGGTTCAAGCAATGCAAGAGGAGCTAAATCAATTTGAGAGAAGCAAAGTATGGGATCATCTACCTAGACCTAAAGATCATCCAACCATTAGCACCAAATGGCTATTCCGGAATAAGATGGGTGAGCAAGGTATAGTGGTAAGAAGCAAAGTAGGGTTAGTTGCCTAAGGCTACTCTCAAGAGGAAGGTATTGATTTTGATGAAACCTATGCCCCCGTTGCTAGATTAGAAGCTATTAGAATGTTACTTGCTTATGCACACCATTTAATTTCAAGCTTTCTCAAATGGATGTTAAAAGTGCATTTCTAAATGGTTTCATACAAGAAGAGGTTTATGTGAAATAACCACTCGGATTTGAAAACCCTGGTTCTCTCGAACATGTTTTTAAACTCTCAAAAGAACTTTATGGTTTAAAGCAAGCTTATAGAGCTTGGTATGATAGATTGAGTAGTTTCCTTGTTCAAAATGGTTTTCAAAAGGAAATGTGGATACTACCTTGTTTACAAAAAGGCATAAGCATAACATTTTGGTAGTTCAAATATATGTTGATGATATCATTTTTGGTGCCACTAATGAAATCCTTTACAAGGAATTTTCTAAGATGATGTAAGGTGAATTCCAGATGAGCATGATGAGAGAACTCAATTACTTTGTCGAATTACAAATCAAGCAACCAAAGGAAGGGATCTTGTTGAATCAATCCAAGTACATTCATGATCTTCTTAAGCGTTTCAAGATGAATGGGCAAAAGATAAACATACTCCCATGAGTACATCACTCAAATTGGAAGCCGATGAGGGAGGTAAAAGTATTGATACTATATAAGATTTATAAAAGCATAATAGGTGCACTTTTGTATTTAACTGCATCTAGGCCAGACATATTATTTAGTGTTTACATGTGTGCACATTTCCAATCATTTCCTAAGGAATCTCATTTGAATGCCGTTAAAAGAATTCGTAGGTACTTGAAAGGAACTCCAAATATTGGTTTATGGTATCCAAGAGGATCATCTTTTAGTCTTATAGGATATTCAGATGCTGATTTTATAGGATGTAGGATAGATAGGAAAAACATTAGTGGAACATGTCAATTCTTAGGAAGCATGTTAGTTTCATGGTTTTCAAAGAAACAAAATTCAGTTGCTACTTCAACCATGGAAGCCGAATATGTGACAACGGTTAGTTGTTGTGCACAATTTCTTTGGATGAAGCAACAACTTGAAGATTTTGGTTGCAAATTGCATAACATTCCTATTCATTGTGATAATACAAGTGCTATTAATTTGTCTAAAAATCATGTGCATCATTCTAGAACAAAGCATATAGACATTAGACATCATTTCTTATGTGATCATGTTAGCAAGAGTGATATTGTGCTTGAATTTGTTAATACTAATCACCAATTAGCTGATATTTTCACTAAGCCTCTTGAGAAAGGAAGATTCTACTATATTCGAAGAAAGCTTGGAATGATGGATGCGAACCAAGTATGATTCATCATTTTATATGATTGTTTTTACATGTGAAATGGATTGAAATGATGTGTTTTTATGTGCATATTGAGAATTTGTTTAAGTTGATTATGATAACATGCGTTGTGTGACTGTCTTAGCATATGTCAAAATATAACTACACTTACATAACCTCATTAGTGATTTGATCCATCAGATTGCAAAGATAAAAGGATTGGGATTCTGAGTTAGGTACTCAAAAATCTACTTTTGCAACAACCTGTATAGAGTAATCTATACATGCTTCTCCAAAAGGGACCGATAAGGTACATTAGATGATGGACTTAAGAAATACTAAATGGCAAGTCTTCTCACGAAGATGGAGAACATATTCAGTTCCCATGTAAGACTTATTTTTGTACTTTTAAAATATGAGAGACATGATTGATAAATGTATGATTGAATGTTGGAATGAATGGTTTGATTGAAGAAAAGTCAAAATGATACAATCTTGTGGTTGATATCAATCTTGACACTTTTTCTCAAATATTGAAACTCCTAAGTGATTGAAATATCAAAAACATTGGTTGTTAGTGATGTTTTGATCAAATGTGCAATTATAATCAATTTTTTTCAAAATATCTGAGTTGGAACGATCGTGCCTATCAGTGGAACGATCGTGCGTGTTGATTGCTTTAAATCAATTTTCAAACATTTATGCATGCGCGTGCCTCATCTTGCGAATGACCATGCATCGAGTTAAGATACCCTAACCCTAATATAAAACATTAGCGAAACGATCGTGCTTAATAGCTGCACAACTGTGCCTCGTGTTTTCTACATAAAGGTTAGTTCATTTTTATGGTTAATGCCAAAAACTTTTCAAAATCCTCTGAACTCAAAATATCCCTAAAAAATCCTTTCCAAATCACTTCTATCTCATCTTAAATACTTCCAGTCAACCAACCACCATGAGAAGGACAAGAGGAACTGCCAAAAGAAGCGATGTGCCCTTGGTTGAAGATCTAAATAGACCGAATGGAGTTATTTTCAGAGATTTTGAGCAAAAGAAGCAATTCAAAGAAATGTATCTTGGACGTGCCTTGGAATGGAAAGTGTTAGGAAGTCTAGATTTGCTTGAACCAATTGTGGAATGGATAGACAACTTGAAATTGTCAAGATTGATAGAAATTAAGATGGATGGTTATGAGCACCTCGTGTACGAGTTCTTCAGTAGTTTAGAAGTGATTGAGAAGTATGATGGTGAGAATCCTCCTTAGACCATGATGTTTAGATTGAAAAATACGGAGTACAAAGTGACTCTTGCCATGCTTGGAGAATGCTTGGGATGTTTGTAACAACTGCTGTAAACTAGTACAATGCATGCATAATAATAATAGAAAATGGGCCCAAAACTTTCTTTTTATTATATGTACTAAGTCTTTTATACACAAAGAGCATTATTTACAAAATGCCATTTAAAAAGACAAAAACAGGGGAAACAGTGTAGCTATTGCTCCTCGCTTGCCGACGCCCCTCCGACTGCATCATCACCTAGATCCTGCATCCACAAAGGAAAATAACGGGGTGAGCACAAAATAATGCTCAGTAAGTAAAACCCTCTATCTGTCTATCCCCGTATGCATTACTCTTAATTCTTTCCTCACACTTTCTGTTGTTTCCTACTAAACGTCATGGCCTCATCTTATCGGAGGTACGGTCGGATGGCGTTCACACAGCACCATCTCACTCTTCATGACTGTCGGGTGGAGTTCACACAGCACCAACCCGTTCTTAGTGACTACCGAGTGGGGATCACGAAGCACCTACCCGGTTTTCGTAACTATCGGGTGGAGACCACAAAGCACCTACCCGTTCCTCATGACTTTCGGGTGACGATCACAAAGCATCAACCCGTTTCTAATAACTGTCGGGTGATGATCACAAAGCATCAACCCCTTTCTAATAACTAACCGGGTGATGATCACAAAGCATCCACCCGTTTCTAATAACTATCGGGTGATGATCACAAAGCATCAACCCATTTCTAATGGCTATTCGGGTGGTGATCACAAAGCATCAACCCGATTCTCATAACTGTCGGGTGATGATCACAAAGCATCAACCCATTTCTAATACTCTTCTCATTCACTCTATTCTAGCACTTCTCATTCTCTCTACCCTTAGAGTAGTTGCATCCACAAAGTTCTCTACTCATAGAGCAAGTGCATACACAAAGTTTCCTACTCTTTCTTAGGTCACTTCTCAATGCACAATTAATGCCTATGGATGGTTCATCTCCACTAATGCACTTATGAAATGCCAACATGCAATGTTGCAAGAATTAAGGTTCACTACTCATACTCAAACCTCTATTAGGCATTTCATCAAACAACTCAAGTGCATAATAAAACTCTACTATAACAATAATTCTATGTCTTTCTCTAACCATCCAAAATGGGAGAAAACTCCCTCACATAGCCATAATTCCTGCCAAAGAATAACACTTCCAAAAAGGATTTCTCAATATCCTTCAATTCCATCTCAAACTACCTTTCCAACCCACATCTCATTTCTCATAATTGAAATGTATGAACAATCACAAAGCAATAATAATCTCCATTTGAGACTCAATAACATAGCATATAACATGTATACAACATACATTCATAATTGCTATTAAAACCCTAATCAAGAAAATTCTCAAATCTCCATTTGGGTTGGGATTTACTTACCTTGATATGGAGAGATCTCACTAGCACTTCCTTTCTCTTGGTTTGCTTGATTTTTCTCTACCCTTAAACAATTCAACCAAAGGCCCTCAATATTCAAATACCCTCAAATTTCATAAAACTTCACATCCAAAGCAAGAATCCTTACCTTAGGATGCCTTAGATTGCTTTCCTACCCCAAATTACTCCAAAAGCCCTCTTAAAAACCTTTTAACACACTTTATGCACAAGCCTTCCCATTTTGCCCTTACTCTTCCTTAGGAACTCCATCTATATCCTTTGATTCCTTACAAACACACCCCCACATTAACATATTCTTCATGAAAAATCCTTTCAATTTACTCCCCACTTTTCCTACTAATTAGGGGTAGAATGGTCAAATTGCCCCTAGGGAAGAAAATATCTAAAACTTAACAAACAATTTGGTCGGCACGTCGCCGCGGCGAGGAAGCTTATGTCGCCGCGGCGAAACTGTCCAGTAGCTTCCCCGTGGCTTCAACACCTCTTCGCCGCGGCGAAGATTCTTTTTTGCCCCGGCGAAGCCTGGAACACAAAACTTCCTTTATTTTAACCAATTTCGAGGCAACTGTTCAACATAACACTCAATCAAAGGCCAACCAAACAATAATACTAATAAACCAATTCCTTTAAGAGCAAAGGAAGAAACATTAGCTACGTACCTCAAATGGGGCGTTACAATGTTAAGCTAAAGGGGTGATTGATCCTCCCAATAACTAGGATATTGACAAGGTTTGGAAAATGGTCTTTGGCATAGGAAAGTTTAGCCCCCATTTGTCCAAATCTACTAAGATAGTGAATCCCTCCATAAGAATCTTCCATAGGTTCATATCTTACTCGATTACTACTAGAAAGAGGACAAATGCCCAAGTTACAAAAAGGCATTTCTTAACATTAGAGGCGGCTGTGGCCAAGAAGCAAATTAACATTCTGTTAGGGCCAAAAATCGTCCTTGGCCCAAATAGGGAAATAGGACCATTAGAAAGATGGACCAGGCCCAGTCCTGCAAAGGCCCAAGCCATGTTAGTTCTATTTTAACATGAGGTATAAACCGGCCCAAATCAAGCGGGCACAAGCCTCTCAAACCTGGCCCATTCCCTAGGTCCACGGACGAATCTAGAGCCCACAGCCCTTTCATAGAACTTTCCTACTCCTAATCAACCTCCTATTCAAAGATGCCTTCCTATTCCTGATCACTTTCCTACTTAGCGAATTCTCCTAAACAGGGTTACCTTCCTATTTGGACACTGGTAAGACAACTCACCACGACCTTAATTCTTCTAGGGTTTACATCGGAGTCATATTAGGATTCCTGCTCCCACTAGGATTGGGAGACCAGACAACCACTATATAAGAAGAGGCCAGCCCTCTCACAAAGATCATCGACATTACACCTTCACACCCGAGACTCTTTACTCGAGAGTTTCACTGATTCACCGTAGTCATAGTCCCCGACTAGACTTCCGGTAATCTCTTATTCCCTAGCCCTCACTATATTAGCCTCTTTCAGCCTTGCTGACTTGAGCGTCGGAGTGCCTACGGCAAACAGCTAAAAGAACGAATGGAGTTATTTTCAGAGATTTTGAGCAAAAGAAGCAATTCAAGAAAATGTATCTGGACGTGCCTTGGAATGGAAAGTGTAGGAAGTCTAGATTTGCTTGAACCAATTGTGGAATGGATAGACAACTTGAAATTGTCAAGATTGATAGAAATTAAGATGGATGGTTATGAGCACCTCGTGTACGAGTTCTTAGTAGTTAGAAGTGATTGAGAAGTATGTGGTGAGAATCCTCCTTAGACCATGATGTTTAGATTGAAAATACGGAGTACAAGTGACTCTTGCCATGTGGAGAATGCTTGGGATGTTTGTAACAATGCTGTAAACTAGTACAATGCATGCATAATAATAATAGAAATGGGCCCAAAACTTTCTTTTTTATTATATGTACTAAGTCTTTTATACACAAGAGCATTATTTACAAAATGCCATTAAAAAGACAAAAACAGGGGAAACAGTGTAGCTATTGCTGCTTGGACGCCCCTCCGACTGCATCATCACAGATCCTGCATCACAAAGGAAAATAACGGGGTGAGCACAAAATAATGCTTAGTAAGTAAATCCTCTATCTATTTATCCCGATAGTATTTCTCTTAATTCTTTCCTCACACTTTTTTCTATTGTTTTCTACTAAACGTCATGGCCTATCTCCGGAGGTACGGCCAGAGGCGTTTCAAGCAATGCAAGAGGAGCTAAATCAATTTGAGAGAAGCAAAGTATGGGATCATCTACCTAGACCTAAAGATCATCCAACCATTAGCACCAAATGGGTATTCCGGAACAAGATGGATGAGCAAGGTATAGTGGTAAGAAGCAAAGTAGGGTTAGTTGCCTAAGGCTACTCTCAAGAGGAAGGTATTGATTTCGATGAAACCTATGCCCCCGTTGTTAGATTAGAAGCTATTAGAATGTTACTTGCTTATGCATGCCATTTAATTTCAAGCTTTCTCAAATGGATGTTAAAAGTGCATTTCTAAATGGTTTCATACAAGAAGAGGTTTATGTGAAATAACCACTCGGATTTGAAAACCCTAGTTCTCCCGAACATGTTTTTAAACTCTCAAAAGAACTTTATGGTTTAAAGCAAGCTTGTAGAGCTTGGTATGATAGATTGAGTAGTTTCCTTGTTCAAAATGGTTTTCAAAAGGAAATGTGGATACTACCTTGTTTATAGAAAGGCATAAGCATAACATTTTGGTAGTTCAAATATACGTTGATGATATCATTTTTGGTGCTACTAATGAAATCCTTTACAAGGAATTTTCTAAGATGATGTAGGGTGAATTCCAGATGAGCATGATGAGAGAACTCAATTACTTTGTCGAATTACAAATCAAGCAACAAAAGGAAGGGATCTTGTTGAATCAATCCAAGTACATTCATTATCTTCTTAAGCATTTCAAGATGAATGAGGCAAAAGATCAACCTACTCCCATGAGCACATCACTCAAATTGGAAGCCGATGAGGGAGGTAAAAGTGTTGATACTATATAAGCTTTATAGAAGCATGATAGGTGCACTTTTGTATTTAATTGCATCTAGGTCAGACATATTGTTTAGTGTTTGCATGTGTGCACATTTCCAATCATTTCCTAAGGAATCTCATTTGAATGCTATTAAAAGAATTCGTAGGTACTTGAAAGGAACTCCAAATATTGGTTTATGGTATCCAAGAGGATCATCTTTTAGTCTTATAGGATATTCAGATGCTGATTTTATAGGATGTAGGATAGATAGGAAAAGCATTAGTGGAACATGTCAATTCTTAGGAAGCATGTTAGTTTCATGGTTTTCAAAGAAACAAAATTCAGTTACTACTTCAACCATGGAAGCCGAATAGTGACAACGGCTAGTTGTTGTGCACGATTTCTTTGGATGAAGCAACAACTTGAAGATTTTGGTTGCAAATTGCATAACATTCCTATTCATTGTGATAATACAAGTTCTATTAATTTGTCTAAAAATCATGTGCATCATTCTAGAACAAAGCATATAGACATTAGACATTATTTCTTATGTGAGCATGTTAGCAAGAGTGATATTGTGCTTGAATTTATTAATACTAATCACCAATTGGCTGATATTTTCACTAAGCCTCTTGAGAAAGGAAGATTCTACTATATTCGAAGAAAGCTTGGAATGATGGATGCAAACCAGGTATGATTCATCATTTTATATGATTGTTTTTACATGTGAAATAGATTGAGATGATGTGTTTTTATGCACATATTGAGAATTTGTGTAAGTTGATTATGATAACATGCATTGTGTGATTGTCTTAGCATATGTCAAAATATAACTACACTTACATAATCTCATTAGTGATTTGATCCATCAGATTGCAAAGATAAAAGGATTGGAATTCTGAGTTAGGTACTCAAAAATCTGCTTTTGCAACAACCTGTATAGAGTAATCTATACATGCTTCTCTAAAGGGGACCGATAAGGTACATTAGATGATGGACTTAAGAAATACTAAATGGCAAGTCTTCTCACGAAGATGGAGAACATATTCAGTTCTCATGTAAGACTTATTTTTGTACTTTTAAAATATGAGAGACATATGATTGATAAATGCATGATTGAATGTTGGAATGAATGGTTTGATTGAAGAAAAGTCAAAATGATACAATTTTGTGGTTGATATCAATCTTGACACTTTTTCTCAAATATTGAAACTCCTAAGTGATTGAAATATCAAAAACATTGGTTGTTAGTGATGTTTTGATCAAATGTGCAATTATAGTCAAATTTTTTTCAAAATATCTGACTTGGAATGATCGTGCCTATCAGTGGAACGATCGTGTGTGTTGATTGCTTTAAATCAGTTTTCAAACATTTACGCATGCGTGTGCCTTATCTCGCGAACGACCATGCATCGAGTTAAGATGCCCTAACCCTAATATAAAACATTAGCGAAACAATCATGCTCAATAGCTGCACAACTGTGCCTCGTGTTTTCTACATAAAGGTTAGTTCATTTTTATGGTTAACGCCAAAAACTTTTCAAAATCCTTTGAACTCAAAATATCCCTAAAAAATCCTCTCCAAATCACTTCTATCTCATCTTAAATACTTCCAGTCAGCCAACCGCCACGAGAAGGACAAGAGGAACTGCCAAAAGAAGCAATGTGCCCTTGGTTGAAGATCTAAATAGACCGAATGTAGTTATTTTCAAAGATTTTGAGCAAAAGAAGCAATTCAAAGAAATGTATCTTGGACGTGCCTTGGAATGGAAAGTGTTAGGAAGTCTAGATTTGCTTGAACCAATTGTGGAATGGATAGACAACTTGAAGTTGTCAAGATTGATAGAAATTAAGATGGATGGTTATGAGCACCTCATGTACGAGTTCTTCAGTAGTTTAGAAGTGATTGAGAAATATGATGGTGAGAATCCTCCTTAGACCATGATGTTTAGATTGAAAAATACGGAGTACAAAGTGACTCTTGCCATGCTTGGAGAATGGTTAGGATGTTAAGCTAAAGGGGTGATTGATCCTCCCAATAACTAGGATATTGACAAGGTTTGGAAAATGGTCTTTGGCATAGGAAAGTTTAGCCCCCATTTGTCCAAATCTACAAAGATAGTGAATCCCTCCACCAGAATCTTCCATAGGTTCATATCTTACTCGATTACTACTAGAAAGAGGACAAATGTCCAAGTTACAAAAAGGCATTTCTTGACATTAGAGGCGGTTGTGGCCAAGAAGCAAATTAACATCCCTACTTTGCTGATAAAGAGGTTGGGAGAGACTCGAAAGGACCTTGGTGAGATTCAGTTTGGGATGTTTATCACTTTCATCTACACCAAGCTGAACTTGAACTTCTCTGAAGAGCACAATGCTAGAAAAGTGGAATTTGGTTCCTTTCACCTCATTGATGGTTCCATGTTGCAGAATATGCACATGGTGAAGTCAGTCGGCAAAGACAAATGGGTATTGGCTACTGACAAGGGAAAAAGAAAGACAGATGAGGGTGAAGAAGAAGAAGAAGGGGAAGCTAGAGATAACTCAGACAGCTCTGATTCTCTAGCTGCAATCATGCTAAGGAGGAAAATTCCAAGGCTTGAGGTTGGCCCAAGTGAAGTTGGACCAAGCTCTACTCCTTCTAATGAGGCTAACAATTAAGCTGAAAGAGTATCTTGATCTAAAGCTTCGGGACATTGATAATCAGCTCAAGGGAATAAAAAAGGTCCTATATTCTCTGGCCTAGTTGATGGATAAACTTCCACCATTTCCCCTTGCACCATCCTCACCTCACAATCCTTAGCCCTTTATGTTTTTGTTTCATTGGTTTTTAAAACTTTTTAGTGTCTTTTATTTATTTTTGTTGCACTTGGGAAACATCAGTGTCCTTTGGACACTTCTCTTTATGTTTGTATATGGCTCTTATTTATCTATATATCAATGCAAATGAATGTGTGTTAACTAATTTCTTTTCATGTGTCTTAACTCATTTCTTTTCATCATGGCATCATTGCTATAGTTTCTTTTTGATGATAACAAAAAGGGGGAGAGAAAGATGAAAATTGAGTTATTGAATTGTTGATATTGTTTGAATATTGAAGTGTTGTTATTATTTTGTTGAATATTAAAGTGTGATAGTGGGATGATGTGAATGATTTTTTGATATGAATATTGAAATGTTGTATTGTGAATGATTTGTTGAAATGAAGTTAAAGTGTTGAAGGATATATATGAAAAATGCTATGGACACCGACGCTTTACACCAAATTTTTACACCGAACGATGTGTCCACTGAATTAGGTGAGCCACGTATCATGTTAACAAATATTTCGTGAATGAATGGTCGTCCATCAAATATGGACAACCGTCCATTATTATTGGATGACCATTCATTTGAAATGGACTCCCGTCCCTATTATATGGACGACCGTCAACCTAAAATGGATGCCCATTCATAGTTTAAACTAAAAAAATCTGGCCTAAATTGTTTATGGACGCCCGTCCTCATAAGAGAACGGGCGTCCATCTTTTAATATTAAAAAGTTTTAAATTTTAAATTTATTGAATGAATTAATTGTGAATCCTAATTGAGTTAGTGCCTTATTCTTATGACACTTATCGAATTACTTTGAATATAGACACAAATTTAATGAAGATAGTGATATTTACTTTTAGGATTGAGACTCAAATGTTGTAAAATTTTTTAAATCAACAATGGACAGGCGTTCATCTAAAAGGGACGCCTGTCCATTGAATATGGATGTCCGTTCATATATGAACGGACATCCATAATTTTTGTTTTAAAATTTTTTTATTTTAAACAGTGGACGGACGTTCATTCTAGGTGAACGCCCATCTATATTATATAAACGGGAGTCCATTGTTATTTTCTTATGGACGGGCGTCCATTATAAATGAATGACCGTCCAATAATCACAGACGCCCATTATTTTGCTTTTAAAATTTTTTGGATGGGCATCCATCTAATAGTAAATAGACGCCTGTCCATATAAGATGGACGGGGGTCCATTATTTTTCTTTTAAATTTTTTTGGACAGGCGTCCATCTTATATGGACGCCCGTCCATAGTAAATGGACATTCGTCCATATAATATGAATGGGAGTCCATTAAATATGGGCGGGTGTCCATAAATGTTGGACGACCATTTATTCACGAAAGACTCCAGCGTGGTTGCGTCTGACTGGTTGCCATGTCCTTCAGTACAAAAATTCGGTGAAAAATTTCGGTGTCCGTAGCATTACTCATATATATATTGCACTACAAGAATTTAGGCTTCTCGCAACTAAATAAATTGTCACTATAAATATCAAATTTGTGACCATTTCGCTAATGTGAAGAATTGTATTAGTCACCAGGTTGGTCACATTAAGCTCGTACTCTTAAGTGTATGGTAACGAAAAAGCGTTTGGTCACCATAGCTTAAGTATTTATTCTGACAATAATAATTTGTCACTATAAACTAGTTTATTGTGATAAATTATTTGTAACAATAAAAGACAATTTTTATCACTACAAGTAATATTTTGTCACAATTGATTTACATTTAAAGACCAAATGATAAGCTTTATGGTGAGAAAATAATATATTATGACGAAATTGATTTTGTCAAAATTGTGAATAATGATTAAATTATTTTCTCATAATTTTGATAGTGACCGAAATTTATTTGTCATCGACTTAATTGTGACAACATTTATTTTATCACATGTTTGTTTATATGGTAATATTATTTGTAAAAAATTGTATAGTAACGGAAATAATTTTGTAAAAAATTGTATAGCATGACAAATAACTTTTAATACAAATACTTTTACATGATAAATTTTTTATTGTGAAAATAATATAGGCGTGACAATATTTTTTGTCACCTCAATTTACTTTGTTTCTCTATCTTTGCATAACCCTTCTTATATATTTTTTGGGTAAAAGGTATTTATATAAAGAATAAAAGAATGAGTCCAAAAAGAGGACCCCTACAAAGTCAAGTTCCTTGGACAAGCCCAAGCAACCAAGCCAAAGAAAACAAAAAAGGTAGCATGGATTTACATTCCAAAAAAGCCACGAAGCAAGCCTCAAAGTGGACTACACAAATTGACCAGCAACACAAAAACCCAACTGCACATGCTATACACAAAGGAACCATCCACCCAAAGAACCGAAAAATTCTGCACAACAACCACTAAAATCCTGCTTATATACGCAACCAAAACAAGAAGAAAAGGAGGGAGCAGCAGCTAGCAATCTGTAAATAATTCCCCCGTGAAAATAGCTCCAGAAAAGGTTCTTATCAGCGGCGAGAAAAGTCTTCTTCCAAGCCTCCAAGGTTTCAACATGGTAATATTGTGAGACTATCAAAATTCTTCAATCTTGATAAATAATTATCAAATTCTCAGACTAGAGCTATTATATGAGAAATACTTCCGATTATGGAAAAATCCTCATATGAATATGGAAAAGACTGCAATTCAGTTAGATTCCATATCCAAGCAAGCAAGTTTCTCTCTCTATATATGGAAGCACTTTAAACCTTTAAACTTGATAATCTCCTTTCTTTCAAAGGCGTCGTATTGAAACTTGTATCATGAACTATGTATAACGGATACCATCAGAGGGGGAATGGTGGTCCAATAAAATTGCAGAAAAGGAGAGAGTGAAGAAATTAGAATATGTTATCATCTAACTCTTTAAACATAATTCTTCTGCCTTACATTTTACTCAAAGAGAAAGCCAGCAAAACCTGACAATGTGGCCGTTCATGGACAGAGAATTAAGGGTCCACCAATAGATTTTCACCCTCCCACCTTGTCCTGCCATAAAAAAAAAAAAGCAACATTATTCACCATTTTGCTTCACAAAAAAATCATGAATTTCGCACTAGTGACGTCACATGTGCGCAACCAACGGTATGATTTTTTTCAATTAAATGCATACCTGTAGAGCTTTTATGTTTTAAGGAGTACAGACGATGAACCAAAACCTGATATTTTTGAGTTAGAAATTTAGAATATTAATGGCGTGTATCACCTATGAACAAACAAAGCCTCCTTAAAAATTCATATATATATATAACAAGTAACCAGTGTAACAAAAGAATTAACGTGTATCACAAACAAATTATCATCAAATTAATGATATTGAATCAAAGTTGAATCCAAGAACAATGGATTCAACAAGTAATATGATTTTGATTACAGTGAATCATAATAAAAACACCAAAAAACATGCTGAAATTTTGTCTCTATATTTCCACAATTATATATTACTGCTCAATAAATTCCATTTTCCATTAATTTCTCCCACGCAACCAATGCAATGCACCATATAATCAATTTAAACGCAATATGCCAACTCAAATGAAAAAATTTTAAGTTGAAAACGCTAGAGAATCAGTATATAAGCCTTAAAAATCAAACCTTCAAACGAAATTTCACGTTATACAAGTGGTTTCACTTTCAAACTATAAAAATAAGTTAATTTCAAAGCACCTTTACCATGATTAAAACACAAAATTAGAAGTTTACCTGCGCTCTAAACTGTTTGATAAATTCCTCAGGTCTTTTAATATCCTCAACCATCTTCTTCTTATTATTATTCTGTCCGTATTTTCCCAACTCTAGCTGAGCTTTTCTCGTAAGGGCCAAAGATTTACTTTTCCTTTTCTTCAACACTGTCTCTAATATATATATGCCAAGGGCTTTGCCTCCTCTTCTGCTATCTCTATTTCTATCGGCGGCGGCGTACAAATCGGTGGCAGCGACGCGTGTGGGACAACCCAGGGTGGAGTTTGAGTTCTGTTTGAGGTTTTGAATGGAGTTAGAGACCTTGATGTAGGGTTTTGTTTCGAGCCAGATGACTATCTTTATATATATGCTCGTAGTTTGATACCTTCTTAGTTCTTACATAGCCGTCGCGTCCCTAGTGACAATCCCTAGCCAGATGACTATTCTGTTCACAGTTGTAACAAGCCCCTCCGCCGCTGCCCTTCCTCTTCTGCCTCCGTACCCACTACCGTCGCCATAGCCTCCACCACCGTCCAGTTCGCACCAAGCCTGGAATAGCACAGTGCGATTCCGGCAACCAATGCACCCTTAAACCATTACTGCAACAAACAAAAATCTCCAAACGACACATTATGTTAACCCAATATATTTACTTTTGGATGTTTTGGGTTGTTTGCACGTTTTTGATCGACTTAGAGTTTTAGGTTGAGTTCAAGGCCTTCTGTGAAGTTAAATTAGACATCTCAAGATTTTTAGAAAGGTTTGGTTCATCAAATTTCAAGTTCGTTTGGGCCTCCAAATGTTGGTACAAAGTCAGAGCTGAAAACTGCAATGAATCCTAATTCTCCTTTGTTGTTGATGCTTGGCCTTCAGTTTGCTCTAGTTTGGGTTATGTGTGTTGGAAAAATGGCTCATTTAGCAAATCACATGGGGTTAGAAGTGATAATGGAAAAAGGTTTAGGGACTTATATGTAATAGGCCAAAATGTTAGTTTGTCCCACATTGCTTAGGAATGAAAAGTGGCAAACTTTTGGGGCCTATATATAAGGACCTAAATCATTGTTATTTTGTATCCCAAGTTGTAATTCCATTATACTTCTTTTGTTTAGGGTTCTTTCTTTAAGGAACCTTTAGGTTGCAAGTTTTGTTGTATCTCCCCTTTGTTTTGGGTATTTGTTGTATTGCCCAAAAGTTTGTAATATTGCCCAAAAGTTTGTAATATTGTTTGAAGATAGTGGAGTTTTCTTTAGCAATGCCCGAGGACGTAGGTTTCAATACCGAACCTCATTAATTCCTGGTATTCTTTATTTTTCCATTTAATTTTGGCTATTTATTTATGCTTTACTACTTGTTATTATTATATTCAATAGCTAGCGTTAGAGTTTATGTTTCCGTTGCACAACAATGTGCTGTCCCACGAAGTTGCTTATTTTCTTATTTTATTTTTTGGGTGTTGTTTTTACGTTGATGGAGGGTTGGTTTCCCTGGCTTATGTTTGTGCATTCTTTTTGGAGGAATTGCCCAAGGGGCTGCTCTGCTAGTTGGTTAGTGCAGATTCTCGATTTTTGTTTGATCTAGCGTTGGGCTTCTGTCCTCTTTTTGGTTGGGTGCTTGGCCTATTGCCTATGCTGGTTTGGTGGCTCTTTCTATCAGTTCAGTCAGTTGCTTGTCCAGACTCTTCGGTGTTGCTGCTTTGCTCTGCTTGTTGGCTGGTCATGTTTTTTGTTGGTGGGATTGCCTTTTTCTCAGCTAAAGAGTTCTTTTTGCACAGTTGTTTCTTGGTTGCTTTGAGTTTGCATAGATTTTTTTTCAGGTTATAAGTGCCTCCAACATGAGTCCTTTTTTTTCCTGGACTTTATGCTTGTGCATTCTTGGTGGATAGGTATTTTGCAGTTGTGGAGGTGGGTTTTTTGGTTAGGGTTGCACTATTATGCTGGTTTATTGCTTTTGTGGTGCTGGGTTTTTCTTGGCTATTTTTTGTGGCTGTTGTTTTTGTACAACTTGAGCAGTTGATCTGTTTTCTAGAAGTCCTGCATTTTTTTGCTGCTGTTCTTTTTGTATAGATCTTTTTTAGCCTAGTTAGGTGATTGTTATGGATCGTAAATCTGTGCCTTTCCTCTTGTTTTGTTTTGCTTGGTTGCTTGGGCCAGTCCAAGGGCCTTTACTCTGTAAGAGTCCTTTTTTAGGGATTCATTATTTCATTCTTTATATATTACCTTTACCCAAAAAATAATATAGATTAGCACTTTGCATAATTGCATTGATTGAAGAAACCCTCTTGTCTTTAATTTCAGAATATGCAATGGCTGAATTGATTTATTTTTATAATTTTATCTTTGATGTGAACGTGTAATATAGACATTAATATTTAACATGTGATCCAAATATTAAGTCTACAACATTAAAGCCGAAAATGGTACATAATATTTACATTTATAAAATTATTAATAATTTTGTATTTTTTACAATTTTTTGCCCTTTCGACTTTTAAAAAATAAAAATTAAAGGAGACCATATTATATTTTTTTTAGCAAAATTTTGTCACAAAATATCACATTTAATTTGACTCAAATATTTTGTCACCAATACCTCCATTATAACATTTATAAATGATATATATATTTTGTAATTGTAAATAATTCTTTTGTGACAAATTAGTTTGTAATTATAACATGTATTATTAAATATAGTGACTAAAGTTTTTAATGACAAATATGTTTGTCACGATAAACAATGTATCTCGATGCTTAAATTTTGACTCAAACATTTTGTTATTAATACCTCTATTTCAGCATATATTATGACAATTTCGTTTTTGTAATAATAAATAAATTCTTTTGTGACAAAATAATTTGTAGTTATAGCATGTATAACTAAATATAGTGACTAAAATGTTTTACGACAAAATATGTTTGTCATAATAAATAATTTACCTAGGTGCCAAAATTTTGCGCCAAAAATTTGTGACGAAATATTATGATAAAAATGTTTTTCTTGACTACATTTATTATAAGTCCCTTTATTGTGATATAATATTATGACAATGTTTTTTTTAGTCACTATATATTCTCTTTGTCATACTTAATGTGATGTTTCTTTATTTTGTCATAATAACTATATTACTTGTGACAAAATAACATTTTATAAAATTAATTTTGTCACAATATAATATATTTCTTGTAGTGTTGAAGTGCATATATTGCTTTGTGTTTATTACTAGACCTAAGAATATGCTTGGTGAAAGAGGGAGCATTTGTGCTCAAGTTCATGTTTAGAAAATGCATTTTGGGAAGAGAGTTCTCAATTTAAGGGGGAGTTCTTCTTGTTAGAGTATGTGCACTAGAGCCAACATTGTATCTCTTGTAAACTCATATTTTATATGAATAAAAGGAAAACACTTCTTTATAAGCTATATACTATAGTATCTATTTATTGTATGTAAAGCAAATAGTATATATCCTTAGAAAGGTTGAAACCAGTGACGAGGGTATTAAGTATTATAAATCTTAATTGTGAGAGTCCTATGAGCACAAATGGTGGCCCTTCTTAAACCGTCCGTAGTCATAGTATAAATCTTACCTAGGTCACAAATTATACGGAGAGACTATCATCGCGTTGAATGACCCTATCGAAAGATAGTGATAAGTCTCACATATCGAGGTTGTGAGCATCAACCTGATGCAATGCATGGGTGCTTGCTTGTAAAAGTCCACTAGACTGATCCATCAGAGGATTCCATACAAGATGGTGGTGCATGTGGTCCTTTGACTTGAGATCACCAGAGCACCATGTGTAAAAATCGATGTGATTTGACACCAACCTAACATTGTCTCTCTTTGGGATTACTAGAACAGTGGTGATTGGTTACATTGGGAAGTACATTATGGCTATGGTGGATCAACAAATGATTCATCATTCCTAGTTACAGAAGACCTTATCTTAACGAGATATTTGGTTAAAAAACTATGACTACAAAGTCGTGGACACAGTGGAATCAAGTTGGTGCTCAAATCCAATCTCATATGGTCGTCAAATTCAAGAACCAAATATACATGTCAAGGTAATAGTTTTGAGGTAGACATTACTTCTGTACCTCAAACCTTGATGAGATATAAGATGATAAAATAGATCAAATTGCACGATAACCAAAGCACAGACAAGGGAAGCTTCATAGCTGAATCTTTGCTTACTAGTGAATCATGATGTCTTGCTAGAGGCCAATCTTGACTGGTGTACAAAAACACTAATTGGCTGATACCTAATTAGTTATTGGGACACTGCCAACAAAGTAGAAAGTCTTCGGGTCACACACAAAGAAGGTAGTTAAGTGAAGAATGGAGAAGGACAATCTTGTCCTCGGGCCAAAAAGGGTATTTTGGTAATTTGGGAGTCCAAGAGCATTTTCGTCATTATGGGCGAAAAGGGCACTTTGGTAATTTTGCTAGGGTTGATGCCATTATCCAATATTTATATTGGAGGAATTTTGGCAAAATTATATTCATATTAATTTTTATTAATATGAAGGAATATATTTAATTTAAATTATAATCCAAAATTAAATATGATATATATACAGTAAAACCTCTCTATAGTCATAATGTTGGGACTAACTAATTTTATTACTATAAAGAGGTTATAACTTAATGGAGGTGTAGTTACAAAAATTATAGTTTTGATTTCTTATTTTATAATTCATGTTTTAGTAGTACAGTATTAGGATTTCAATTCATATTTTAGTAATATTAGAATTTCGATACAACGTTTCAATTGCCAACTTTTGAAACGGATAAAAGATCGTTTCTTAGAACCAACAAAAATAAGTGTCATTGATGGAACTGTAAATACAGTTGATGCATGGTCAATTGATGTGAAGTCACAGACAATTGTCAATGGTTTTAAGTGCTACAAAATAAGGACCACTAATGTCAATGAATTGTAAGTTATAAATAAAGTGGATAAGGAGAATAAAAGAGTCACTATAGAATTGAGTGATCAGATTCGACAAATTCACTACACTAATTGAATGGATATTAACGTCTTCTTCGATTATCCAAATGAGCAACAAATCGTTTATACTTTAACCAAAGGAGAAATCATTGCTGCAATTAGACAAGAAGAGAAAGGAAATAATCCTAAGGATAATAGTACGGAAATAAAAAAAGTCTTGTGCTATGAAGCTCTAAACATGCTTGAGAAACTAAAAATATTTTAGCTTCAACAAGAAGGTATTCATGCTAACTAGCTATTACGTACTCGTAAGGTAAAAGATGTGATAACAACTTGAAACATAAATCATTGTCCCAAACAATTTTAAATAAATATTTTATTTCATTTTAAACCTTTAATTTTACATAATATATATATATATTTTGTAATATACAGATAATTATTACTATGTAGAGGCAACTTTCCTTAAGGCGGGAATTAGAAAAATTATAACTTATTACAATGTAGAGTTTATTCTTATTTATAACTATCACAAATTGGGACTAGAATTTTTTATGATTATGTAGAGTTTATTCCTATATAGAATATCACTATAGAGAGGTTTTATTGTGTATATATATATATATATGGGGATTAAATAAATAGAAATATTTATTTAATTAGAATATATATTTTATATATAGGAATTAAATAAATAATATTTATTTAATTAAAATTCATATTTAGGAGAATATCTTAAGAGATATTCTTATCCCTAAGATAAAGGATTGCAATCCAATTCAAATTGGAATTAAGGAGATTGCAATCCAAACCAAATTGGAAATCAAGGATTCATAATCCTTGTAGGATTCTAGTTTGGGGTTGCTTATATAAAGGGACAATGGATTTTAATTATTAAGAGATTTGAGAGAGAACTCTTTTGAGAAAAAATTAATTAATTTTTCTCCCTTTCCCAAATAGCTCACGCCTAAACCCTAGCCACCAAGAGAATTTTATTCTCTTAATTTCCGCCTCTCTTCCTTAAGCTCTAAGATTGGTCTAGCAATTAATCTTAGGGTGATTTCAAGCCTTCCTTTGTGTGGATACCGACGGACTCAATCCTATGTTGATAACAATTAATCATAGATCTCCAGAGAAGGAGCCGCCAATGAAGGTATTATATTAAACCTTGTATGGTTTTGATTTAATTTTATGTTGATTATCATGTCAAAATCATGATCTTGGGTAAAAGAGATCATGCCATGGCAAGATTTTTCTTTCTTTTTTTTTTTTTTCTTGTTTTTTTATTTTTTAAAATTCCATGCTTGCCATGACACAGTTCCTTCACTTCTCAAGTTTTGGTTTATGAAAAATGAATTTTTGGATATACGTTGTTATGCTTAATTGAAACTCAATATTTGTTTGGTTTTGTCATCAATAAAAAAAGGGGAGATTATTGACCTCTCTTATGTTTTGATGCGCCAAAACTATCCAAAAAGTTGATTGAACACTAACCATAACAAGCTAAGGTATGACACAAGTCATAACCAAATCAAAATAGTTTTATCAGGTCGTACATTCATGTGCCAAGAAAGGTACGACTGTGCGCAAGCAAGGCACGACCGTATGCAAGACAAAAACGCCCATTCCATAAGAGAAAGCTGCCTAGATGATTGTGCACCTTCGCACGACATCATTCATCAAGGTCGTTCATCATTCTACCAACCTGAGTGGCACTCACATGACCATCCTGCAATCTTGCATGACAATCCTATACGACCATGCCTTCAAGTAAAAAAAGTCAAGATAATTCAAATCCAGAATCCTTTGCGCTCTTGACTTCATTTAAATTGGTCAAAGTTAAAACTCAAAGTTCAAAATTGGAACGATCGTTCCTTATGATGGAATGGCCGTTTGTATCTAAAGAGTTTTGCACAACATAGTTCCATGAAGTCGTTCATGCTTCTAGAAAATTAAGTGGATTTGGAAGAGCATCTAGGTGTACCCGTTTCGTGCGTGTGGTGGAATGACCATGCGTTGTCCTTGCACAACCATACGATGTACTGGAACGACCATTCTAATTACCATAGATCTAAAAAATGTGACTGTTGCATCAGGAACGACCATTCGTGATTATGGAACAACCATACCTCTAGGTTTTGTGGACTTTATCAAAGTACATTAAATGTTGCAACGACTATCTTTTTAAGGTTTTAAAAGCTCGTCGTTTCTAGGTTATATGAGAGAGAAGTGATCAAAACAACATTGTCACATAATCCCTAGAGCTCAAGATCCCAATCAAATACTCTCACTTGTACCCATTTTGTAAATCCTTGGGAGTTAACTTGTTCTTATTGTGTGTATAAGCCTACATTGAAGAGGCAATCATCCTTAGTGGCGAAATCTTGTAAAATTAGGTGCAATCTTGCAAAATCTACGTGTGCGAGGCAAAAATCCTTGTGAAAACTATTGTATTGGCGAAATCCAATTCTAGTGGAACTTCAAGGATGTTGCCTTTAAGAAGAGAATGTAGGAGACTTGTGGATATAGCTCTGAACCACTATAAATCCTTGAGCATTTCTTTCTCTCTCTACTCATTATTATTTGCATTGTTGTTGGTTGAGCATCATTTATTGCACTTGCTTTTGCATTCATTATTCATACTTATTGTTTACAAGTTGAATGCATTTATTGCTCTCTTTGAGCATATTTATTGTTTATTTATCTTAGCGTTATCTTTATCATTCTTGGGTTGTTGAGTTAAGTCATTGAACATTGTTTTTATATTTGCTTTCATTGTATTGATTAGTTCTATTCCACAAACATTTTTATTGATTCCTATTCACACCTTGCCCATTCTTGGGTTGTTGAGTTAAGTCATTGAACATTGTTTTTATATTTGCTTTCATTGTATTGATTAGTTTTATTCCACAAACATTTTTATTGATTCCGATTCACACCTTGACCACCCCCCCCCCTCCCCCCCTTCTTTCTTTCTTCTAGAAATATTAAGCCATATTTTGGGTTTAACAAATAGTCATATTTGCTCTATCTGTTAAGAATTTACAGAATAATTTAATTTGATCGAACCACTTAACTCAGAAGCTTGCATTTTCAAGTATAATAAAGTAGGTGTAGAGCCCGCGTGTTGGATGGGTATGTTTATTTCTTGTATTTCATGTGTTATTGTTAAAAAATTAAAAATGGCAATTTGATATTTAAATAATGGATTCAATGTATACAAATTTAATCCAAATTAGTAATATTAATTATTTGACAATTTTAAATAAGTATAAAATCAGAATGGAATGACATTCAAAATATTTTTAATTCATTAATCCATTTTGACCCACAATTGGGTTGGTGTCAGTGTGCCAAACCACCGGTTCAACCAGTTTAGTGCGAAAACTAGGTTAAACTCTTTTAGGGTTCCTTTCTTTTCCCTTATTTCATTTCTCTCTAATTCCTATACAAATTTCTCTCCTCTTTCTCCACTCGCGCATTTTCTCTTTCTTTATTTTCTTTTCTCTTCCTTCTTCCTTCACTATCACTGTCTCTCTCATTGTTCCATGTGAGAATAAGATCTTTTCCGCTTTGTCTTCTGGTACTATTATTGATTCTTTCGAAGATGCTTTCAGTGTTTTTCTGGAGCCTTTCTCATCTTTTGTTTAGCTTTTTCTAATAGTTTCAATTGTTGTTTATGAAATTTATTCTTAAACTGTAGTTTATATGATGCTGTACAGTTTTCTTTGATCGGCGATAGCACAAGACCATAACCCCAACTATTATAAACTTATTCAGATAAATGGTTTGGCAGCAAGGCATATTCCATATCAAAGGTAGCATATAATATATCAAATTAAAGCCCTGACTATCTAGTTTCCAATGCTTCAATCTGTTCATCAATTGGACTTTTATTGAGCAAGTTATGGCCAATTTACTATTGATTGTTTAGTGAAAACCGAGAAACAAAGGAAAGCATATTTTGGTGATAGAAACATCCTCAGCTTGATTCCATTCCAATACATGAATCTTTTCCCTATAAACAACAACAACTAAAATTAATTGATTTTGATATTAACATTGTGAAGAGATATGCTTTGTAACAACTGCTGTAAACTAGTACAATGCATGCATAATAACAATAGAAAATGGGCCCAAAACTTTTCTTTTTATTATATGTAATAAGTCTTTTATACACAAAGAGCATCATTTACAAAAAGCCATTATAAAAGACAAAAACAGGGGAAACAGTGTAGCTATTGCTCCTCGCTTGCCAACGCCCCTCCGACTGCATCATCACCTAGATCCTGCATCCATAAAGGAAAATAACGGGGTGAGCACAAAATAATGCTCAGTAAGTAAACCCTCTATCTGTTTATCCCCGTATGTATTTCTCTTAATTCTTTCCTCACATTTTCTGTTGTTTCCTACTAAACGTCATGGCCTCATCTTACCGGAGGTACGGCCAGATGGCGTTCACACAGCACCATCTCAATCTTCATGACTGTCGGGTGGAGTTCACACAGCACCAACCCGTTCTTAGTGACTACCGAGTGGGGATCACAAAGCACCTACCCGGTTTTCGTAACTATCGATGGAGACCACAGCACCTACCCGTTCCTCATGACTTTCGGGTGACGATCACAAAGTATCAACCTGTTTCTAATACCTAATCGGGATGATCACAAGCATCAACCCGATTCTAATAACTAATCGGGTGATGATCACAAAGCATCAACCCGATTCTAATAACTATCGTGATGATCACAAAGCATCAATCCATTCTCATAACTGTCGGTGATGATCACAAAGCATCAACCCATTTCTAATAACTAATCGTGGTGATCACAAAGCATCAACCCATTTCTAATACTCTTCTCATTCACTCTACTCTAGCACTTCTCATCTCTCTACCCTTAGAGTAGTTGCATCCAGAAAGTTCTATACTCTTAGAGCAAGTGCATCACAAAGTTTCCTACTCTTTCTTAAGTCACTTCTCAATGCACAATTAGTGCCTATGGATGGTTCATCTCCACTAATGCACTTATGGAAGCCAACATGCAATGTTGCAAGAATTAAGGTTCACTACTCATACTCAAACCTCTATTAGCGTTTCATCAAATAACTCAAGTGCATAAAAGCTCTACTATACAATAATTCTATGTCTTTCTCTAACCATCCAAAATGGGGAAAAACTCCCTCACATAGCCATAATTCCTGCACGAATGACACTTCCAAAAAGGATTTCTCAATATCCTTCAATTCCATCTCAAACTACCTTTCCAACCCACACTCACTTCTTATACTTGAATGTATGAACATCACAAAACAATAATAATCCATTTAAGACTCAATAACATAGCATATAACATGTATATAACATACATCCAAATTGTTATTAAACCCTAATCAAGAAAATTCCAAATCTCACTTGGGTTGGGATTTACTTACCTTGTATGGAGAGATCTCACTAGCTCTTCCTTTCTCTTGGTTTGCTTGACTTTTTCTCTACTCTTTAAAAATGACAAAAACCCTCAATATTCAAATAACTCAATATCTCACAAAACTTCACATCCAAAGCAAGAATCCTTACCTTAATGCCTTAGATTGATTCTACCCTAATCACTCGAAAGCCCTCTAAAAATCCTTGAACAAAAGAAAGGAATTTAAGAGGAAGTAAAAAGGAGAGTGGCGGTGGAGAAGAAGAATGAAGGTTTGCAATGACTTAATTCCTTTTAATGAAATTTTAGCACAAGCATTCCCTTTTACCCTTACTCTTCCTTGGGAATTCCATCTATCCTTTGATTCATTACAAACACACCCCCATATCAACATATTCTCCATGAAAATTCCTTACATTTTACTCCTAGTTCCTACTAATTGGGGTAGAATGGTCAAATTGCCCTTAGGGAAGAAAATATCTAAAACTTAACAAAAATTTTGGTTGGCACGTCGCCGCGGCGAGGAAGCTTCTGTCGCGCGGCAAAATGTCCAATAGCTTCCCTGAGGCTTCACACCTCTTCGCCGCGGCGAGGATTATTCTTCGCCCCGGCGAAGCCTGAAACACTAAATGTAACGCCCCACTTGAGGTGTTGTTATTGTTTCCTCTCCGCTCTTATTTGAAATTGGTTTTGGTAATATTGTTTGATTGAAAGTTGTGTTGATGTTTGCCCTGAATTTGGCTGAAAATAGAAGAAGTTGTGTATACCAAGCTTCGCCGGGGCGAAGAAGAATCTTCGCCGCGGCGAAGATGTGTTGAAACCAAGGGAAAACTCTCTGGACAGTTTCGCCGCGGCGACAGAAGTTTCTTCGCCGCGCACAGCCCGAATAAAATGTTGATTGAGTTTTAGATATTTTCTTCCCTAAGGGCAATATGACCTCTACCCCTAATTAGCAGAAAAGTGGGGAGTTAATTGTAAGGATTTTTCATGGAGAATGTTGTTGATATGGGGTGAGTTTGTAATGAACCAAAGGATATAGATGGAATTCCCAAAGAAGATGCAAAATGGGAATGATTGGTGTTATATCATTAAAAGGAATTAGAATTAACAAACCCCTCATTTCTTCTTCTCAAACGCAACTCTCCTCTTTACTCCTCTCATACTTCTCTTCTCTTTTGATCAAGGAATTCCAAGGGTTTTTGAAGTGATTTGAGTTAGAAAAGCAACCTAAGGCTTCCTAAGGTAAGAATCTCTACTTAAGTGTGTGATTTGGGAGTTTTAACCCATATGAAGTTTGAGGGTTTTCATTCTTTTGGTTAAGATTAGAGGGAAGTCAAGCTAAACAGTGAAGAAAATTTGTGATCTCTCCATAACAAGGTAAGTAAAACCCAACCCAAGTTGAGATTAAGAATTTCTTGATTAGGGTTTTGATGGAAATGAGAATGTATGTGATACACATGTGATAGCCATGATGAGGGTTTAAATAGAGATTTCTATGCTTTGTGAATGTTTACACCTTGCAAATATGAAATGGGTTGTTGGGTTGGCAGGTGTTGAGATGGATGAGGGTGTGATGGAACCCTTTTTGGAAGTGTTTTGTTTGACAGGTTTTTATGGCTTTGTGAAGGGGTTTTTCCCCATTTTGGATGGTTAAGAAAAGTTTTAGAATCTGGCTATAATAGAGTTTTATAGTGCACATGAGTTGTTTGATGAAATGCCTAATAGAGGTTGAGTGTGAGTAGTGAACCTTATTCCTGCAACATTGCATGTTGGCATCTCATAAGTGTATTGTTGAAGTTGAACCATCCATAGCACCTACTTGTACATAGAAAGTGACCAGAAGAGTAGGAAACTTTGTGTAAAATACTCTATGAGAGAGCTTAGTATTGTACAATTACTCTAAGGGTAGAGAGCATTGAAAAATGCTACAATAGAATGATTTAGAGAGTAGTAATGTTGGGATGATGCTTTTGATCATCACCCGACCGTTATGAGAATCGGATTGATGCTTTGTGATCATCACCCGAATAGCCCTTAGAGATGGGTCGATGCTTTGTGACCGTCACCCAATGATGATAGAAATGGGGTAGATGCTTTGTGATCACTACCGATTAGTTATTAATAAGTGGGTGAATGCTTTGTGATCATCATCCAATGGTTAGTAGAACGGGTTGATGCTTAGTGATCATCACCCGATATGAGAGAAGACGGGTAAATGCTTGGTGAACGTTACCCAAAATTCATGAGGAACGGGTAGGTGCTAGGTGATCTCCACCCGATAGTTAGGAAGAATCGAGTTGGTGCTTTGTGATCCTCACTCGGTAGTCACTAAGAACGGGTTGGTACTGTGTGAATTCCACCCGATAGCCATAGAGAGTGAGATGGTGCTGTGTGAACGCCATCTGGCCGTACCTCCGGTAAGATGAGGCCATGATGTTATTAGAAACAGAAATAGAATCAGAAATAGTATAAGGAAAGAATTAAGAGTTATTCTTACGGGGATAGACAGATAGAGAGTTTTACTTACTGAGCATTATTTTGTGCTCACCCCGTTATTTTCTTTTGTGGATGCAGGTTCTAGGTGATGACGCAGTCGGAGGGGCGTCGGCAAGCGAAGAGGAATAGCTATACTGTTTTCCCCTGTTTTGTCTTTTAAAATGCATTTTTGTAAACAGTAATATTTGTGTATAAAAGACATATGATTTCTAATGAAAAGAAATTTTTGGGGCCCAATTTTATATTGTTATTATGCATGCATTGTACTAGTTTTCAGTAGTTGTTACACTAAACTTCTTCTATTTTCAACCAATTTCAAGGCAAGTGTTCAACATATCACTCAAAGTCAACCAAACAATAATACTAATGAATCAACTCAAAAAGAGCAAAAGAAGAAGCATTAACTACGTACCTCAAGTGGGGCGTTACATGTTTACCAAATTGTTTTTCCTTAATTCTATTTGATTTAGAACCCTTAACCCTATTCTCCTGGCTAAAAATGAACAACAAACTAGTGACTTCCGTGACTGTGCCGTGGTACTGTGCTGTGACATAGTAGCTAATGGAAAAGGTGTGTCGTGGGACAGTAGTCGCTGCCCTTTTCCCGCATCATTCCACTGTCCTTCAAAGATGTTGATTTTTGAACTCGATAACGATGGAATTTGGAAAAGTTGTATGAAATGTAGCCTTTTGAATCAGATTTCCAATGGTCCAAGTATCGTTTTAATCCAATTTCTACAACTCAAAATATTCTCAAAATACCGAGGCATGCGTAAGCTGTAACGTAATCTAGAATCTTCTCTTTACTTCAACTTCCATAACTTCTTCAATTCAACTCCGATTCTTGATCCGTTTGTTTCCACTCGTCACCCATTCCGTTTCCAACATGATTCTTTATCTGAGCATAACATTTAAGCACTAGTGACCTGAAAAACACTAAAAAATACCCATGATCCTGTAAAAGGCAATTATGAAAATATTAAGCAACTTTACCAAATTAAGCCTAATTTCCCACAAATAATCCCCCAAAAACCACTGACTAAATGTGTATTTTCAAGCTCTTATCACAACCCCCAACCAGCTTCTTGCTAGTCCCTAGCAAGCTGAGCGATAGAACAAGTCCTTTAGCTTGAAAACACAAACAAAATAAAGTTTATATCTACACCATCCTAAATCACTTCCGTAGATTGTCACGGTTGCATTTAGCATATGCAACAAGCCTTTAAACCCCTAGGCGGCCCTAGTTGGATGAGTTATAGTCTCGTGAGGGTTTCCAACGATGATACTCACAAACATCCAAACCTAACCTCACCTAGACTCAAAACTAAAGACTCAAACAAACATTTTAGGATTCATACATATAATCGTCTCAAAAATTGTGTCAATGTGAACAAATCGAATAATTAACAACATGCAAATGCAAAGAATAAGTGAATTTCAACTACATTTTTGTTATTGACTCTCTCATAATCATTCACAAATGATTCATCCAAAAGCCCAGATGATTTTATGCATAGCTTCCATAGGCAAAGTATGAAAATAAAACAAATGTGCAATCAAACTCCATAGGCTCAAATTTCAAACCACTATCCACTAATGTAGAATCCAATCACCACCTCGGATCATTAGGTCTTTTTCATGGTTGTAACGTTAGGCTAGGGTAATGGTTTATGAAAGAACGGAAAGGAATTTTTAACAAAATGTAAGAGACTTAATATTTTACAGTAAATGACCATGAACAATCTCTTTCTTGCTTCCCTTCTCATTCACCCTTTACCCTTTCACATTGATTGAACTCTTCCTTCCAAAATTAGCACAAACCCTCATGTAATGTACCTCATTTCAAGTTTTTCTCCCCAGTTACTTCTTCCTACTTTTCTGCAAAAAAATTTTTTCTCCCTTTTTTTTTTTTTTTTTTTTTTTTTTTTTTTTTTTTATTTTTTTAAGGAAGATAGTAACTCAAAAAAAAATTTGTCTACCCCACCTTGCTTCTACTATCATCATTTTTTTTCCACCCCCAACCTATCTCATTGCACATACTCAGGTTGTAGTCCAAAAAATATATTCATTTTCTTCTACCACACTTCATTTCATAAGTTTTTCTTATAAGGTCACCCTAAATTAAGTCTCTCACAATAAAATGAGTCTGAAAGTGTTTTAGGCTTCATCGTCAAGGTGAGATATAGTAGGTTTACAACAAAAAAAAAAAATAATAATAATAAGGCTTACCAAGTGTATATATAGGCTCAAAGTTTTGACTAGGGATAAAATAATATAGGTTGGCTTGAAAGGCTCAATTATTCCAAAGAAAATTGCCTAAATCATATCCTAAGTAATGCAGATTCTAGGATTTCGCCTCAAGTGTTATCAAATGAGTTCTCGAGTTTATGCCCAATTTTCACAAAAAAATTATTGCCCATAAAAACACACATAAAACGTCTCTAAGTTTCCAAATTATTCAACCAATCAAACCCATTCCCAAGAGAGTCATAACTAAATGCAATTTTCATCTACTATCATCTTTACATTACGCAAAAGTTAATAAAATCTCAATGTTATAAATTCACTATCATGGTCTTATCACTGACTTATGTATGAGAACTATACCTAAAACAATTTCACCCAAAAGCTTTTAAAGAGATAATTCAAAACACCAAAAACAATTTGACCATAAGAAAATATTCCTTACCCCCAATGTTAGAGATGATCATTGTCCTCAATGTGTAGAGAGAACAACCACACTACCTTTCGTGCGCACATTTATGTGGAGATAATCTTGTGAAGGCATGCATATTGTTTGTTGTATCCAATAGTCATCAGGAATCTAATCCAAAAGAAAACAAACTATGTGCCATGCTTGACCAATTTAGAGTGCATAATGAAACTTATGGGTGAATACAAATGATTAACATGCCAAATCACACTAAATTTGTCACAACTTAAAACCTTAAACAACAATCCACATAAAACCTACATCAACCAAACAAGCCATATGAGAATCGAAACAACACAAAAAATAAAAGTACATAAAGCGAAGGAAATAAAATGGAATGCAACACATCAATTTTCCTTTTCCAACTAGAGCTCGTCTCATTGCTTATTCCTCCATACTTTCATCGGATGCCTCCTCATCGTCTCCTTCATCAGCCTCACTCGGACGATAAATCATCTCGCTCAATTTGTACCTTGAAGTGTCACACCCTGCTTGCTCCATTTGATCTCATTGCATGTTGAAGAGTACTTGAAATTGAGCATTCATCCATTCGGTTTGTTGACGTTGATAATCGCCTATGGTGTCCACCATATCATACAAACTCTCGTCTTGGTCCTTTTGTGGAGCTTTTGAGGATGAAGCACCCGCTGATCTAGTTAGCTTTTCCTGTCTTATTGAGAGTTTGTTCATGTACTTATAAGTCAAACAAATGCTAGGGTGAATCATCTTTTCTCTCGAAGTATGAGGAACTCCCGCTTGATGACATAGTGTCGTGACAAGTTGCAGGAAGGAGTAGCTCATTTTAAGATTGTTGGCACAAGATAACATTTGAGACACAATTATGTTACCCACATTCATCTGCTTCTTTGTCACGATACAGTAAAGCAAGATTCCCCTCACTTGATCCATAGTACTATTGTGGGTTTTTGGCATCAATCTTGTGTTCATGAAATATTGCCACACACGAGTAGCATTGCGAAGATTTCATGCGAAAAATTTCTTATATCGGTCACCTACCATGACCCACGCTACTTGTCCCTTTGTCAATCTCCTAATTACCTTGTCATAATCAACATTTTTCAAGTACTCATATTCGTCCTCTTCGACTTGTGGCAATTCATAGTATTGGTTAATTGTCTTAGCATCAAATTTTACCTCCTTTCCTCGAACTCTCATTTTCTCATTGTAACTGTCGGGTAAGTTAGCATAGAATTCTTCTACAATTGGAGCAACGGTTGACGGGGGTGTTTGAGTGAATTTATTCCAACCCAATTTCTGTACTATGTCAGTTATTTCTTCTACATCACCATCATCAAAATTCATGCCCCTTTCTTGTATGAAAGCCTCACTTTTTGCTGAGCATTGTCAAACCTTCCCGTAGCTTTTCCACTCACAAACTTAGGATCATGCACTTGACTACCCTGCCCACCTCTCACTTTTCGCTTGGGAGCTATCTTTGGAGCCATGAAAAATATATATTCATTTTTTTAGTTTTCAACGCAATGAACAACCACAGTCCACTATTGGACAATCACCTAATTCTTCAACTAAGCTTGAACTTATCCCCCTTAAACATCAATTTTTCCAGCAGCAAAATAATTTCAAGCAAAGTCACCACACCCTTATTCCAACATTTTCTCAGCCACGAATTTGCACCCAAATCACCAATTTTTCCATCAACAAAAAAAATTCCAATCAAAGTCACCACCAATTCAAATCATCAACACCACAAATGACAATGAATGATCGAAAATCCACACAAGAACATTGCACATCACCCTTATTCTAAAATTTTCTCAACTAACGAATTTACACCCAAAATCACCAAGCAATCTTGCCATATCAAGTTATAGGAAGCCAAATTCATGAATATGGAGTATAGAAATACTTACTTGTGTTGGAAAGAAACTATCTTGCTCATCAATTCCACCAATTTCTCTTGAAATTGAACATCCCCAATTTCATAACCCTAACTTCACCAAGAAAATTTGCTTGAATTTACACTAGAAATCCTTGCAAAAGAGGAAGAAAAATGAGAATGAGAATGGGATTTAGGAGAAGGATGAGTTTTTGAGTTGAAAGAAGTGAAAAAGTGGTGAAAAAAACGCAAAAAACGCAGCAACAGTTTTTTTCTCTGTTTATGGCATGGCTGTGGGTGACGAATTGTTAGGTTTTGCGCGCTATTGTGCCACAGCACGATAGCTTCTGCCTAAGTTGTGCCGCGGCACACACACGTTTTAATTTTTTTTTTTACCAAAAACAATATAAAAAAAAAACATATATAAATAATAAAATAAATAAATGCATGGAAAACGAAAACGAAAATGAAAGAAAATAAAATAAAAGAAAAGTAATTTAAAACATGGGTTGCCTCCCACAAAGCGCTTAGTTAACATCTTTATCTTGACGCCTTTTTATGTTCACTTTGGCTCGTGGAGAAAAATCGAAACTCTGTCTTCTGATTCATGCTCAACATAGGGTTTCAATCTTTGTCCGTTGACTTTGAACGTCCCTTTCACCGGATGATGAACTTTGATGGCCCCATGTGGAAAAATCTTACTTACAATGAATGGTCTGGACCATCATGATCGTAACTTTCCTGGAAAAAGTCTAAGTCTCGAATTGAATAACAAAACTTGTTCTCCTATTCTAAACTCCTTTTTCACAATGTGCTTATCATGCCAAAGTTGGTCTTCTCTTTATAGATCCGAGCACTTTCATATGCTTTGTGGTGAAATTCCTCCATCTCATTGAGTTGCAACAATCTCTTCGCACCTACCGCCTTTGGATCAAAATTTAATATCTTCATAGCCCAATAAGACCTATGCTCGAGCTCAACCAATAGGTGACATGCTTTTCCATATACTAACCTATATGGCGACATTCCAATTGGCGTTTTGAAAGCTGTTCTATACGCCCATAGTGCATCATCCAATTTGGGGGACCAATCTTTCCAAGAGGCATTCACAGTTTTCTCTAGGATTCTCTTCAACTCCCTATTAGACACCTCCACTTGCCCACTTGTTTGTGGATGATATGGTGTTGCAACTCGATGTGTAACTCCAAACTTACTCAACAATGTCTCGAATTGTCGGTTACAAAAGTGAGCTCCTCCATCACTAATGACAGCTTTAAGCATGCCGAATCTTGTGAAGATATTCTTTTTTATGAACTTGACTACGACACGAGCATCATTGGTCAGTAGTGCCATAGCTGCCACCCATTTTGAGACGTAATCTACAGCCACAAGAGTGTAACGATTAGAAAAAGAAGATGGAAACGGTCCCATGAAATCTATTCCCCATACATCAAATATTTCCACTTCTAAAATGTTACTAAGAGGCATTTCGTTTTTCCTAGAAATATTCCTAGCCCTTTGACTCATATCACAAGCTCGAACATAATTAAATGCATCTTTAAAGAGAGAGGGCCAGAAAAATCCTGATTGAAGAACTTTAGCGGCCGTTAGTGTCGCTCCAAAATGCCCTCCGACCTCTAGAGAATGGCAATGTTGAAGTACATTCTCCATCTCCTCATCTGGCACACATCTCTTGACCATTTGATCAGCACATTGCTTGTACAAGAATGGATCCTCCCAAAAGTAATGTTTCAAGTCGGAGAAAAATTTCTTCTTCCTTTGGTATGTCATTCCAGGAGGTAGCACCTTCTTTGCTAAGTAATTGGCGATGTCAGCAAACCAAGGTCTATCTTGTACTGCAAATAATTGCTCATCCGAGAAATGTTCATTGATAGGCTTTTCATCACTTTGATCGTCTTCCCTTCTTTCCAGTCGAGATAGATGGTCCACTACTTTATTCTCAGTTCCTTTCTTGTCTCGGATTTCCAAGTCGAACTCTTGAAGAAGTAACACCCATCTAAGCAATCTTGGCTTGGAATCCTTCTTTGCTAGAAGGTACTTCAAAGCTGAATGGTCGGTATGTACGATGACCTTTGTACCTAGCAAATAAGAACAGAACTTGTCAATTGCAAAAACAACAGCTAAAAATTCTTTCTCTATCGTAGCATAATTCAATTGTGGTCCCGTCAATGTCTTACTAGCATAGTAAACAACATGCTAAATTCTACCTTTTCGTTGCCCTAATACAGCACCTATTGCATAGTCACTAGCATCACACATTAATTCAAAAGGTAATTCCCAATCGGGCACAACAATTATAGGTACATATATCAATTTAGCTTTTAGGCACTCAAATGCTTCTAAACACTCTTTAGTAAAATTAAAAGGTGTATCCTTAGCTAATAAATCACAAAGAGGTTTAGAGATTTTAGAAAAGTCCTGGATAAATCTCCTATAGAAACCAGCATGTCCAAGGAAGCTTCAAATGACTTTCACAGAATTTGGGGGTGGTAACTTCTCAATGACCTCCACCTTTGCTTGATCCACTTCGATCCCATTGATGGAGATTTTATGGCCTAGTACGATTCCTTCTTGTACCATGAAGTGACGTTTCTCCCAATTTAGTACTAGATTGGACTCCACACATCTCTGCAAAACTAAAGAAAGGTTAGATAAACAAGAGTCAAAGGAATTACCTACCACAGAGAAGTCGTCCATAAAAATCTCGATAGAGTTTTCACCATATCCGAGAAGATGGACATCATGCAACGTTGAAAAGTGGCCGGTGCGTTACAAAGTCCAAAGGGCATCCTTTGGTATGCAAATGTTCCATATGGGCATGTGAATGTGGTCTTTTCTTGGTCTTCCGGTGCTACTACAGTCTGATTGTATCCTGAGTATCCATCTAGGAAACAATAGAATGCATGGCCTGCTAATCTCTCTAGCATTTGATCGATGAACGGAAGTGGAAAGTGGTCTTTGTGTGTCACAGAGTTAAGCTTTCGATAATCAATGCACACGTGCCACCCTATCACCGTTCTTGTTGGAATGAGTTCATTGTTGTCGTTTTGCACCACAGTCATTCCTCCCTTCTTTGGTACAACTTGGACCGGACTTACCCATGCACTATCCGAAATTGGGTAAATAATTCCTGCATCTAGCAACTTTAAAACCTCTTTCTTCACCACATCTTGCATTGCTGGATTGAGTCTTCTTTGTGGTTGCACCATCGACTTGTAAATTTCTTCCATTAAAATCTTATGCATGCAAATTGAGGGGCTTATACCTTTGATGTCCGCAATTGTCCATCCAATAGCTGTCTTGTATGTCTGTATCACCCTCAATAGCCTTTCCTCCTCTACATCACTCAACGAAGCATTAATAATAATAGGATAAAACTTTGAATCTTCTAAAAATGCATACCTTAACTGAGATGGAAGTTGTTTGAGTTCAAGTTTCGAAGGCTCCTTTGGTGATGAATTGGAGTGACTTTCTATCGTATTAATCTCAAAGAACTTCTTAGTGGGCGGGGATGTCATTGATGGTAGAGAGTTTAAGAAACTTAAACACCCTTTCAACTCTTCTCTATCCACTTCATCTTCATTTGTTCTCGCATGAACTAGACAATTCTCTAAGGGGGAGCTTGGGTAATTTTCTTCCATGGTTTTGGCAATGACATTATTAAGGACACTAATTTCAAAACAAGTATCGCCCTCGGATGGGTACTTCATGGCATCAAACTCATTAAACTCTACTTGTTCATCCTCCACTTTTAAGATTAGCTTCTCCTGGTGAACATCTATCAAAGTTTTACCCGTAGCTAGAAAGGGTCTTCCTAGAATTAGAGGTACTTCCCAATCTTCTTCCATGTCAAGAACAATAAAGTCCACTGGGAAAATCAACTTATCTAGCTTGATCAATACATCTTCTACTACTCCCCTCGGGTATTTTATAGACCTATCAGCTAGTTGAAGATGGACTGTGGTTGGTTTTACTTCCCCTAGGCCTAGTTTCTTATAAATCGAAAATGGCATGAGATTAACACTAGCCCCTAGGTCACATAAAACTTTATCAAAATGAATATTACCTATTGTGCAAGGAATTATGAAACTCCTTGGATCTCTGAGCTTTTGTGGTAATTTCTTTAATAGCAATGTGCTACACTCTTCCGTAAGCATCACCGTCTCATGTTCTTCAAATATCCTCTTTTGGTGATAATCTCCTTTAGAAACTTTGCGTACTTTGACATTTGCTCCAACATGTCTACAAAAGGAATGTTAATATGTAAAGTTCTAAACATGTCCATAAACTTACCGAATTGCTTATCCAAGCTTTTTTCTTTCGCACTCTGTGAGGATACGGGAGTGTTGAGTCATTGTTTATCGAAGTTTGGGCATTTTTGACATTTTTTTCTCTTGTGCCCTTTTTATCTTCTTCGAGTTTTTTCTTTGTTTCGTCTTCCTTCCTTACCTCCTTTAACTCCTTACCACTTCTCAATATGATAGCATTAACTCTCTCCTTTGGATTCTTCTTTATATCGCTTGGCAATGTCCCTTGAACTCTTCCCGCTAAAATACTGTGGATTTGCCCAATTTCAGTCTCAAGGTTCTGAATAGAGGCTGATTGATTTTGAACTAGGACGTTAGTCTTCTCAAACCTCTTGCTTGTCTCTTCAATGAACTTGGTCAACACATTCTCTAAATTAGATTTTTGCTCTTGAGGTTGAAAAACAGGAGCCTGTTTTTGCTCATTATTGTTGCTCCATGAAAAATTCGAGTGTTTCCTCCATGCTGAATTATATGTATTTGAATATGGATTCCCTTGCCCCCTTTGAAAATTATTGATGTAATTGGCTTGTTCAGGCTGAGCAAATGGGTTACCTTCTTGGCAATCCTTCGATGAATGATTTCCAACACAAAGGTCACATATTAGAGAAGAAGATTCAATAGCATTTACCTTTAGAGCAACTACCAATTGCTTTTGAATGGCGGAGAGTTGAGCAGCCAATGCAGTGTAACCATCAACTTCATGCACTCCCGTTGCTTTCCTCGTTGAATTTCTCTCTAGAGTCCTCATATAGTTATTGTTCGCCATCACCTCAATCAAATTGTATGCATCCTCTGGCGTTTTATTGTTCAAGGCTCCCCCACTTGCAGCAACAATCATAGCTTGAATAGTTGGTAGCAACCCTTGGTAGAACGTTTGCACTTGCGATCAGAGTGGTAAACCATGGTGAGGGCACCTCTGTAAGAGATCCTTATACCTTTCCCATGCTTCATACAATGACTCTAAATCTTGTTGGTAAAAGTTTGTAATCTCACTCCTCAGCTTGGCAAACTTTGCAAGTTGAAAATATTTAGTGAAGAATGCTTGAGCTAACTCGTTCCAAGTTGTGATGCTCCCAGATGGCAGAGAAATCAACTAAGCCTTGGCTTTATCCCAAAGAGAGAATGGGAAAAGCCTTAGCCTAATTGCGTCATCGGATACTCCATTATGCCTGAATGTGTAGCATAACTCTAGAAAATTTGTGACATGCAGGTTGGGATCATCAGAAGGTAGCCTAGTGAATTGGACTGACTGCTGAATCATTACAACAATTGCTGGCTTAGTCTCAAAATTATTCGCTTGAACGGGTGGTCTCCTGATGCTAGAATAGCACCCATTAATAGTAGGACTAGAGTAGTCCTTCAATGCTCTTTGAACCACTACTTCTCCTCCTAAGGTATCCTCATTCTCATTCTCTTGATTTCCCATACTGGGGTTGACAATTCCTGTGTTAGCCATTGATTTTTCAGATTCAGCTTTCCTCTTTTCTTTCCTCAACTGTTTAGCGGTTCTCTCGATCTCAAAATTTATTGGATTAAGATTACCATCACCACTTGAACATAAGCTCTCCAGGATCTAAAACAAAAACACACGACAAAATAAGCAAAACAGAACAAATAATAAAAATAAATAAATAAAATTAACTTCAAAACAAAGATAAAACAAATCAAACTAGCAACTAAATAGTTCGTAATGATATTGAAAAAAAATAATTCCCTGGCAACAGTGCCAAAAACTTGTTGTAAATTTTCGCAAGTGTACGAAATCGTACAAGTAATAAAGTGTATAAAATACAGATATTGAACCCAAGGGAATTACTATTATCAATTACCAATTAAACTATCCTATTACTATTTGATCAATCCAAATTTTATCAAGGAAGCCTAAATCAAATAAAGAATTGAATTTAAAAAGAAAACTGAAAAGAGAACAATTAAAATAAACCTTTGGGTAAAAACAAGATGACTAGACCTAGGGCATAGACTTCACACCAACTCTTATTCATGTGTATCGATCTCTCATGCTAATTTTATTAAGCTCTTCCTGCAGGTCAAACTCCCTAAATTTCTAATAACTTTCTCTCGAACAATTATCAAATTAACCCCTAATTACTAACCCGAACTATCTGTAATCAGATTTAAGCAATTGGGGATCAGTACGCTCTATGGAATTTACCAAAACCTCACAAGTCGCGGTAACCTATCTCTAGCGTTCGCTCAACCTATGGTTTTACTACCGTAGACCAACTAAGTATCATCTCTCGATCTCAACTTAGTCCATTGGTTCATTCAATTCTTGGGCCCTTAAGAATCGAAAGCATTAGGAATAATAGTGAAACTTAGGAAGAATTCTTAATACAAATTAATAATCAAAGATCAATACATAATTAAGAGATTGGGCTACATCTTAGCCCTAGAGAATAAAATTAGTTCATAATGAACATGAAAGAAATAATCATATTTATTGAAACATTCCTCATGAGTTTACAAGAAAAGAATAAGGAAAACTTCTCTATATTGTGAATCAAAGCTCCAGAACTTCTGTTACTTTTCTTCTCTCCAGATTTTTCTCCCTTTCTTCTCACCAAAGAATCCCCTAAATAATGCTAAAAGACTTCTATTTATATCCCACAAGGGTTAGGGTTTGTTTTTCCTTAATTCTATTTGATTTGGAACCCTTAACCCTATTCTCCTGGCTAAAAACGGACAACCAACTAGTGACTTACATGACTGTGCCATGACTTACATGACTATCCCACAAGGGTTAGGGTTTGTTTTTCCTTAATTCTATTTGATTTGGAACCCTTAACCCTATTCTCCTGGCTAAAAACGGACAACAAACTAGTGACTTCCATGACTGTGCCGCGGCACTGTGTTGTGGCACAGTAGCTACTGGAAAAGTGTGCCGCGGCACAGTAGCTGCTGCCCTTTTCCCGCATCATTCCACTATCCTTTAAAGATGATGATTTTTTAACTCGATAACAATGGAATTTGGAAAAGTTGTAAACCTATAAAATGTAGTCCTTTGAATAAGCTTTCTAACGGTCTAAGAATTGTCTTAATCCTAGTTCTACAGCTTAAGATATTCTCAAAATACAAAGGCATGCGCAAGCTGGAACGTAATCTAGAATCTTTTCTTTACTTCAACTTCCATAACTTGTTCAATTTCACTCTGATTCTTGATCCGTTTATTTCCACTAGTCACTCATTCTGTTTCCAACAAGATTCTTCATCCGAGCATAACATTTAAGCACTAGTGACCTGAAAAACACTCAAAAATACCCGTGATCTTGTAAAAGGCAATTACGAAAATATTAAGCAACTTTACTAAATTAAGCCTAATTTCCCACAATTAATCCCCCAAAAACCACTAACTAAATGTGTATTTTCAAGCTCTTATCAATACCCTTAGTTGAATTTTACTAGAGTTATCTTGAACAAGTGTGAAGAAAAATCTTTAAAACTTCACTAGGGGTAAAATGATCATTTCACTCTTAATTAGTTGAAAGTGTGGGGAGTGAAAAGAAGTAGAATTACATGGAGAATGCAATGGAAATGAGGACATTATTGTAAGTGAGTAAGGGACATAGATGGAATTTCATAGAAAGTGCAAGGGCAAAATGGGAATACATGCTTATATTATTTGATATAAGGTTTCATTTGAAGGAACCCTAACCAAAATGCAGCCCTTGTTCATGCCATATTCTCCCCATTTTCTCTCAATTTTTTTCACTAAATTTCAAAGGGAAATCATAGGATTTGGGTTGGATTTTCATAGATTTTCAATCATAAAGCATCCTAAGGTAAGATTCTAGCAAAAGGAGTGTGCTAAACTTTAAAGTTGTAAATTCTTATGGTTTTTATATTATCTAGGTCCAAGAGGAAGAGATTTAGAGCAAAAGGGAAGTGATCTCACATATTCAAGGTAAGTAAACCTAGTTTGAACCTTAATTTGAGCAAGACTTGTGTTGAATGAATTATTGCATGTTTGTATGTGATGATATGAGAGAATTATTGGCTTTTTTTTTTTATATTTAATGATGTGTAATTTCCAGCCATGAGAAGTAGTGTATGGTTATGTGATGATTTGGTGAAGTTATGGAAGAATTAGTGATGGAATTTTTGAAGTGTAGAGAAATATTGAAAATGGACAGGTTTGATGCTATAATTATTGAGTTTTTGGCTTACAATTTGGTGGAATTAGACAGCTGTCGAAGTGTAGCCAACATGGTAGTTGCATGTGCACATGAAGTGTTTGATGAAAATCCAAAGAGAAATTGCATGCATGAGTTGGCTAAACCCTAATGAAGAAATGGTTAGAGAAAGACAAGAATTGAAGTTTGATTGTCTATTGTTGATATTTTAACATGTTTTCACAGGGGAGAATGGTTAGGAAAGGTTAGGGAGTAAGTGGAGGTAAATAGGTATGGAAAAGCCTTAAAGTAGGCATGTTACCAAGGTAGCCCTGTCAAATTGGTGACCTTTTAAGTGATTTTTGGGCATCTTACCGATCGAATTGGGTTGAGACCTAAACATAAGAGTTGTAGCCCTTTCTCTAAGATTTAAAATGAGACCAAGATCATAGCAATCTGACATGTATAACTTGAGATATACCTTATTGAATATGGCCTGTGCAGTATGACTACCTCAAAAGTGCTTCCAATTTATTAGTTTGTTTTTAGTCTAATAATCTATGATTGATTTCAAGTATGGTAATGTTGTTGGTAGAAAATACCAGTTCTCTAATGATATTTTTATATGCCATAATGTATTCTCACATTCTCACATTTGCATTTAGAAAGAATAGCAAAGAATGGGCATATTTCCATGCACATACACATGTATGAGAATATTAAAGAATAAAGAGAAAGAAAAGAAATTACATGTAGAAGTATTATCTAAAGAAATATAATTAAAGAATAATTCAAATCTGAAATTTTACTTAAAGAAATATAAAAAGATAGGAGAAGAGAAGGTTGTTGCGATGGGGAACCCGTGAGTGACAGAGAAGAATAGCCCTACATGCACGCCGCCTTTAGTGAGCGGCCTCAGAATAAGAAAGAAGAATTTGTACAGTTTGTTAGAAGTGCATGTGGATGAGAACTATACCCAATAGAGCATACCTATATGCACGCGACCTTTAGTGAGTAGCCTCAGAATTAGAAAGAAGAATTTGTATAGTCCTTTTGAAGTGCATGTAGATGAGGACTGTACCCACTCACATGGCCAGAGTTTCGAATCCATGCCTCAACCGAGTCTGATTGGCAAGAAAGAATAGAAAGAAAGAAAGAATAGAAAAGAAAAGAAAAGAAAAGAAAAGAAAAGAAAAGAAAAGAAAAGAAAAGAAAAGAAAGAAAAGAAGCATAGAGAGAAATACAGAGAAAAGAAACAAAAAACAGAATAAGGAAATAGAAAAACAGAAAAGAAAGTGTACATCTTATGCATTTGTGCATTTGCATCATACCTGTAATATACTGTATAGCTAGTAATTCTGTAAGAAATATAAGATAAAATCCACTAAATAACTTTTACAAACATATATACATAATGTAATTCCGAAAATTCTAATTTTTAATTCATATAAATATATACACAAGATACTGATATACTTTAGAAAGCATGAGGTAAGCTTGAACAGTGCCACCGAAACTCCTCCACTTCTTGACGTCCCAACTGGTGATAAATCATTTACTACCTGCAAAATAGTAAAATAACGAAGTGAGCGTTAATTGCTCAGTAAGTAAACCAAACTGTACTACTATGTTTCCTCCGTTACTCATGTTCTGATTTTTTCTTTTTCTCACTTTATTCTTTGATAATATTCTTCATTTTCTTCTGTTTCTATTTCTCTTATGCTGTATCTCTTTCTTTTCTTCTCTGTTTCTCTTTCTTTTCTTCTCTGTTTCTCTTTCTTTTCTTTCTTTTTTCTAGTTTGCCAATCGGACTAGGTTGATGCATGGATTTGGAACCTTGGCCATGTGAGTGGGTACAATCCTCATCTACATACACTACTCACAGACTGTACAAGTACTGTATCTCTCTGTTTTGGCCACTCACTCATGGCGGCATGCATGTAGGTATACTCTACTGGGTACAATCCTCATCCACATACACTACTCACGGACTGCACAAATATTGTATCTCTCTGCTAATGCCACCCGCTCGTGGCGGTGTGTATGTGGGCATCTCTGTCACTCACGGGTTCCCCATCAGAAAAACCTTATATCATAGCATGATATAGAAAGAGAATAGAAAGAGATACTATACACATTTCAACATGAATTTCCAAGCTATGGAAATTCTACACTTACATTCTTTAAAAACATACACTTTCCATATATAAACATATTACACATAGCCTCCATGGTCATTCATTACATCAAATATATATGTTCATACAATCATTAAATAATCACAAAGACCACTCATTTAAACATGGTTCACACCCCTTTAAGCATCATTTTCATACTTGGAATCAATCATAGATTATTAGACTACAAATAAACTAATAAAGTGGAAGCACTTTTGAGATAGTCATTCTACATATGTCATATTCAAGAAGGCGTATCTCAAGTTATACACATCGGCTTGCTATGTTCTTTGTCTCATTTTAAAGCTTAGAGAAAGGGCTACAACTTTTATGTTTAGGACTCAACCCAGTTTGATAGGTAAGATGCCCAAAAATCACTCAGAAAGTCACGGATTTGACAGGGCAACCTTGGTAACATGCCTACTTTTAAGGCTTTTCCATACCTATTTACCTCCACTTACTCCCTAACCTTTCCTAATCATTCTCCCATGTGAAAACATGTACTATTTTAAAAACCCATGACACAACTAATTCCATTGATTATCATCAAACTTCAATTTTTGCCTTTCTCTAACCCTTTCTTGATTAGGATTTAGCCAACTCATGCATACAATTTCTCTTTAGATTTTCATCAAACACTTCATATGCACAAGCAACTACCATGTTGGCTACACTTCCACAACTCTCTAATTCAACCAAATTGTGAGCGAAAAACTCACTAATTATAGCATCAAACCTGTCCATTCTCAACAATTCTCTACACTTCAAAAATTTCAACACTAAATCTTCCACAACTTCATCAAATCATCACATAACTATACACTACTTCTCATGGCTTGTAACGCCCAACATGGAGGCACATGATTTAAATTATGTTTTTTAGCCCTTTGTTGATTTTTGTTAAAATTATTTGAGAATTAAGTAAGGAAAGAATCAAAGAAGGAGAAGAGTTAAGGGATTTACTTACTGAGCAGTTTTATGTTCACCTCGCTGTTTTTCCATGTTTTTGCAGGAAATAGGTGAGCAGCGGTCAGAAGGGAGTCATCAAGCGGAGAGAATTGGCATTACTGTCCACCGTTACTAAGTTTTTGTACTTGTTATTTTAGCATATGTAAAGAATTATATTTTATAAGTAAAGAAAAATTTGGGCCCAACTATTTTCATATGTTAATTATGTATGTTTTCATTGTATATGTTATAAAGTATATAAGTAGAAAGAAGTCCTTACATGGCTAGAATTTATACATCATTAAACATAAAAAACAGTCAATAATTCTCTCATATCATCACATACAAACATGCAATAATTCATTCAACAAAAGTCTTGCTCAAATTAAGGTTCAAACTAGGTTTACTTACCTTGAATATGTTAGATCACCTCCTTTTTGCTCTAAATCTCTTCCTCTTGGACCTAGATCATATAAAAATAATAAGAATTTAAAACTTTAAAGTTTAATCACACTCCTTTTGCTAGAATCTTACCTTAGGATTCTTTAGGATTGAAAATCTCCAAAAATCTAAACCAAATCCTATGATTTTCCTTTGAAATTTTGTGAAGAAAATTGAGAGAAAATGGGGTAGAGGTGGCGTGAACAAGGGCTGAAGGTGTGTTAGGGTTTCTTCAAATAAAACCTTATATCAAATAATATAAGCATGTATTCCCATTTGCCCACTTACTTTCTCTAAAATTCCCTTTATGTCCTTTAGTCAATTACTAAATACCCTCATTTTTATTAACTTCTCCATGTTATTCTATTTATTTTCACTCCCCACTCTTTCATCTAATAAAGAGTGAAATGACCATTTTACCCCTAATGAACTTTTAAGGAATTTTCTTCAAATTTGGTAAGGTAACCTCAAAGAAATCCAACTAAGCGTATTAGGGCATAAGTAAAATTACGTACCTTAATGTGGGCGTTACAATACCTATGCATGATACCATGCCTACTATCATGAGTAGTGAGAAATTAGAAATAGAGAAAGAACAGAGAAGAATAGAGAATGATGATGTAAGGAAAGAAATTCAGAATATGAGCAACGGAGAGAGAAGAGTAGCATAGCGGGTTTACTTACTAAGAAATTAGTGGTCACCCCATTGGTTTCAATGTTTTTGTAGGTAGTATGAGAGATGCGGTTGGATGGAGCGTCAAGAAGTGGAAGGGTCTGGCAACACTGTCGAGTTTATTTTTGAGGAATTTTGTTAACGTACAGTTTTGTATATAAAGAAAAATTAGTTATGGGCCCTTTATTTTATACTCATCTACATGTATATTTTCTTAATATATAGATTTTAGTGAGTTTTACTATTTATTTTACGAGTATGCTAGCTAGAGCGAGAAAGCATTACATTTTTGGTATCAGAGCAAAGGTTTTGGGAGTTTTTTATTAGAATGATTTGATAGTGTGCCTCTCCCCCCGCATTAACATCCCGTAGCCGACCGTTGTAAGTTATTTCTTTCCTTACTTATAGTAGATGAGTTAATTGAGTTGATTAAAAATGTTGGTGTTATGTAGATGAGACGTAGAACTCGCGCAGGCAGTGAAAAGGCAATGAGTACAGGTGAACCTTCCAACCTGTCAGAATTTACTCCCCCTGTCCTTGATGAAGCGAGGATTCATAATATTATCTAGCAAGTCTTGGTAAAGAATTAGGGAGGCTCTATACCAGAGAGAGTTGAGACCACGGTTATGGTACCGACCCCCAAAGAGGAAAGAGAGAGGTCCGTACCCCCAATACTAGTCAACATCAGTAGTCAGAATTCAAGGGTACGACAGACCCTATAGTGGCAAAAGAGTGGTTTAGGTCCTTGGAGCATACGACGACACTTTTAGAGTTGATGCCCCCAATAATAGAGAGGTGGGAAATAAGAAAAGATTTCAACCCAAGAAGAACTGGAGGGATTGGCAGAAAAAAAGGCCGAGAATTGTCTCATTAAGATAAAGTTACCAGATGGTGTTAGTGTGGTAACTAAGGAGATGCTTCTAGGGGAGTCCGTAATGATCCATAGAAGGGAGTTGCCAATGGATTTGATAGTGTTTGATATGCTCAATTTTGATGTGATTAGGGGCATGGATTTCCTAGGGAGATTTGGAGTAGAGATTGATTGTCGGAAGAAGAAAGCGAGATTTAATCTTAATGGTTGTGATAAGTTTAATTTCGGCGAGGGTCACCAGCTTAGTATGTTAATTAGCAGTGTAAATGCCAGAAAGATGCTAAGAAAAGGGTGTTCTGGGTATATTGCCCATGTAGTGCATAGTAGTGATGTCCTATAACCAGAGATTCAGAATGTGCCAGTAGTCGGGGAGTTTTTAGATGAATTTTCGGAAGATTTGCCGGGTTTACCTCCGGAAACAGAAGTGGAATTTAGCATAGAATTGGCACCAGGGACAGCACCAATTTCTAAAGCCCATTACTGGATGGCCTTGGTTGAGCTTCAAGAATTGAAAAAGCAGCTTCAAGAACTCTTAGACAAGGTTTTTATTCGCCTAGCCATTCTCCTTGGTGTGCTCCAATTTTATTTGTAAAGAAGAAAGATGGATCCCTACGAATGTGTATAGATTACAGAGGGTTGAATAAAGTAACAATGAAGAATAAGTACCCGTTACCTCGCATAAATGATTTGCTTGATCAGCTGAAAGGAGTAGTTGTGTTTTCAAAGATTGATTTGAGGTCGGGTTATTACCAAGTAAGAGTTGTAGAGCAAGATATTGCCAAGACTGCTTTCTGGACTAGAGATGGGCATTATGAGTTTGTAGTGATGCCTTTTGGGTTAACCAATGCCTCAGCAGTCTTTATGGATTTAATGACCTGGGTGTTCCATGATTGTCTTGATCGATTTATAGTAATGTTTATTGATGACATCCTGATTTATTCTAAGACAAGAGAAAAACATGAAGAGCATTTGAGATTTGTGTTGCAGTGATTGAGAGACGAGAAGTTGTTTGTCAAATTTTCTAAATGTGAGTTTGGCTAGATCAAGTTATCTTCCTGGGCCATACTGTCTCTAAGGAAGGCATATTAGTGGATCCTAGTAAGGTGAAGGCAATTCTAGAATGGCAAAAGCCGAAGACAGTAAAAGAGGTTAGAAGTTTCTTAGGGCTAGTAGGCTACTATAGGCGGTTTGTAGCCAGATTTGCTTAGTTGGCTAAGCTGCTTACAACTCTTACCAAATAGAGAACACCTTTCATATGGTCGAATGCCTGTGAGGAAAGTTTTCAAGAGTTAAAGAGAAGATTGACGACAACTCCTATTCTTGTGTTATCATAGGAGGGTGTAGATTATGATATTTATACAGATGCCTCATTTCAGGGACTTGGTGCAGCATTGATGCAGTTGGGTAGGGTAATAGCCTATGCTTCTTGACAGTTGAAGGAGTATGAGACGAGATACCTTACGCATGATCTAGAGTTGGCTATTGTAGTTTTTGCACTAAAAATATGGAGGCACTATTTGTATGGAGCAAAGAGCAACATTTATATGGATCATAAGAGCTTGAAGTACTTCTTTACCCAAAGGGAGCTGAATATGAGGCAAAGGAGATGGTTAGAGCTGGTAAAAGATTATGATTTTGAAATTAAGTATTAGCCTGTAAAGGCCAATGTAGTAGCCGATGCCTTGAGTAGAAAGGCCTACTTGTCACAACTCACAATGCAGAAAGAATTAGTAGAAGAGTTGTGTAAAGAATAGATAGAGATGGTACCAGGAAGAGTTGCCAGGTTAGAAATTCAATCTACTTTACTAGAAGAAATTAAAGAAAAGCAAGTCGTCGACAAGTGGTATCAGAAAATGAGTCGACAAGTGGTGATAGTAGACAAATTAACCAAATCAGTGCATTTTCTTCCAGTAAAGCACAATACCACTCAGATCAGTTGGCCAAGATCTACATCAGAGAGATAGTTAGATTGCATGGGGTGCCCAAGACAATAGTATTAGATAGAGATTCCATATTTGTTTTAGTTTTCTGGACTAGTCTATAGAGAAACTTGGGTACCAGGTTAGCATTCAGTATAGCTTACCACCCACAGACAGATGGCCAAACTGAGAGGACCAATCAAGTGCTTAAGGACATGCTAAGAGCGTGTTGTATGGATTATAAAACAACCTGGCATGAGATGCTACCATTGATAGAGTTTTCCTATAATAAAAGTTACCAGTCTATAATTAAGATGGCACCTTATGAAGCCTTATATGGTAGACGATGTAGGTCCCCACTGCATTGGGATGAAGTAGGAGAGAAAAATGCTCTAGAAACAGCTCTTGGGCCCGAGATCACTCAAAAAATGATAGAAGATATCCAGCTGATTTGACGTAGAATGAAGCAAGCTCAAGAAAGACAAAAGAGCTATTTAGATTTAAAGAGAAAAGATGTGGAATTTGAAGTGGGTGATAAAGTGTTTATTAAAGTTTCCCCCTATAAGCAGGTATTACGTTTTGGCTGTAAAGGAAAGTTAGCACCTAGATACATTGGCCCTTTGAAGTGTTGGAACGAGTTGGAAAGGTAGCTTATAAACTGGTGCTACCACCAAATATGGACAAGGTGCACAATGTGTTCCATGTTTCGATGCTTCGAAGATATGTCAGTGATCCCTCCCATATACTAAAAGTAGAAGAAGTGGACTTAGTAGAGAATCTCGTTTATGAGGAGCAACCAGTACAGATCTTAAACAGAAAGATTAAAAAGCTCCGAAACAAAAATATTCCATTCGTAAAAGTCCTAGGGAGGAATCATAAAGTAGAAAAAGCAACATGGGAAGTAAAGCAAGATATGCGGAACCGCCATCCCGAATTGTTTGTTTGAATTTCGGGGATGAAATTCTTATAAGGGAGGAGAATTGTAACGCCCACATCAAGGTACGTAACTTGATCTATGCCTTCTTGAACAAGTGTGAAGAAAATTCCTTAAAACTTCCTAGGGGTAAAATGGTCATTTCACTTTTAATTTGTTGAAAGTGTGGGGAGTGAAAAGAAGAAGAATTACATGGAGAATGCAATGGAAATGAGGACATTATTGTAAGTGACTAAGGGACATAGATGGAATTTCATAGAAAGTGCAAGGGCAAAATGGGAATACATGCTTATATTATTTGATATAAGGTTTCATTTGAAGAAACCCTAACCAAAATGCAGCCCTTGTTCACGCCATATTCTCCCCATTTTCTCTCAATTTTCTTCACTAAATTTCAAAGGGAAATCATAGGATTTGGGTCGGATTTTCATAGATTTTCAATCCTAAAGTATCCTAAGGTAAGATTCTAGCAAAAGGAGTGTGCTAAACTTTAAAGTTTTAAATTCTCATGGTTTTTATATGATCTAGGTCCAAGAGGAAGAGATTTAGAGCAAAAGGGAAGTGATCTCACATATTCAAGGTAAGTAAACCTAGTTTGAACCTTAATTTGAGCAAGACTTGTGTTGAATGAATTATTGCATGTTTGTATGTGATGATATGAGAGAATTATTGGCTTTTTTTTTTTATATTTAATGATGTGCAATTTCCAGCCATGAGAAGTAGTGTATGGTTATGTGATGATTTGGTGAAGTTATGGAAGAAATAGTGATGTAATTTTTGAACTTTAGAGAAATGTTGAAAATGGACAGGTTTGATGCTATAATTATTGAGTTTTTTGCTCACAATTTGGTGGAATTAGATAGTTGTGGAAGTGTAGCCAACATGGTAGTTGCATGTGCACATGAAGTGTTTGATGAAAATCCAAAGAGAAATTGCATGCATGAGTTGGCTAAACCCTAATGAAGAAAGGGTTAGAGAAAGACAAGAATTGAAGTTTGATTGTCTATTATTGATCTTTTAACATGTTTTCACAGGGGAGAATGGTTAGGAAAGGTTAGGGAGTAAGTGGAGGTAAATAGGTATGGAAAAGCCTTAAAGTAGGCATGTTACCAAGGTTGCCCTGTCAAATCAGTGACTTTCTATGTGATTTTTGGGCATCTTACCGATCGAATTGGGTTGAGACCTAAACATAAGAGTTGTAGCCCTTTCTCTAAGATTTAAAATGAGACCAAGATCATAGCAATCTAACGTGTATAACTCGAGATATGCCTTCTTGAATATGGCCTGTGCAGTATGACTACCTCAAAAGTGCTTCCAATTTATTAGTTTATTTTTAGTCTAAATCTATGATTGATTTCAAGTATGGTAATGTTGTTGGTAGAAAATACCAGTTCTCTAATGATATTTTTATATGCCAAAATGCATTCTCACATTCTCACATTTGCATTTAGAAAGAATAGCAAAGAGTGAGCATATTTCCACGCACATACACATGTATGAGAATATTAAAGAATAAAGAGAAAGAAAAAAAATTACATGTAGAAGTATTATCTAAAGAAATATAATTAAAGAATAATTCAAATCTGAAATTTTACTTAAAGAAATATAAAAAGATAGGAGAAGAGAAGGTTGTTGCGATGGGGAACTCGTGAGTGACAGAGAAGAATAGCCCCACATGCACGCCGCCTTTAGTTAACGACCTCAAAATAAGAAAGAAGAATTTGTACAGTTTGTTAGAAGTGCATGTGGATGAGAACTGTACCCAACAGAGCATACCTGCATGCACGCCACCTTTAGTGAGCGGCCTTAGAATCAGAAAGAAGAATTTGTACAGTCCATTAGAAGTGCATGTAGATGAGGACTCTACCCACTCACATGGCTAGAGTTCCGAATCCATGCCTCAACCGAGTTCGATCGGCAAGAGAGAATAGAAAGAAAGAAAGAATAGAAGGAAAGAAAGAATAGAAGGAAAGAAAGAATAGAAAAGAAAGAAAGAAAGAATAGAAAGAAAGAAAGAATAGAAAGGAAGGAAAAGAAGCATAGAAAGAAATACAGAGAAAAGAAACAGAAAACTGAATAAGAAAATAGAAAAACTGAAAAGAAAGTGCACATGTTATGCATTTGTGCATTTGCATCATACCTATGCATGGTACCATGCCTACTATCATGAGTAGTGATAAATTAGAAACTGAGAAAGAACTGAGAAAGAATAGAGAAGAATAGAGAAAGATGATGTAAGGAAAGAAATTCAGAATATGAGCAATGGAGAGAGAAGAGTTGCATAGCGGGTTTACTTACTGAGTAATTAGTGCTCACCCCGTTGTTTTAAATGTTTTTGCAGGTAGTAGAAGAGATGTGGTCGGATGGAGCGTCAAGAAGCGGAAGGGTCTGGTAACATTGTCGAGTTTATTTTTTAGTAATGTTGTTAACGTACAGTTTTGTATATAAAGAAAAATTTGTTATGGGTCCATTATTTTATACTCATCTATATGTATATTTTCTTAATATATATATTTTAGTGAGTTTTACTATTTATTTTATGAGTATGCTAGCTAGAGCGAGAAAGCATTACATTTGGGATGCCAACATTTTCAATAGTTCGACAACACAAGACTATAACCTCAGTTATTATTAACTTATTCAGATAAATGGTTTGGTAGTAAGGCAGATTCCATATCAAAGGCAACATATAATATATCAAATTAAAGCCATGGTTGTCAAGTTTCCAATGCTTCAATTTGTTCATCAATTGGACTTTCATTGAGCAAGCTATGATCAATTTACTACTGACTGTTTAGTGGAAACTGACAAATAGAGGAAAGTGAAATATTTGTGTATTTTGGTGATACAAACATCCTCGGTTTGATTCCAATCTAATACATGAATCTTTTCCTTGTAAATAATAGCAACAAAAATGAATTGATTTTGATATTTACATTGTCAAGAGATATGCTTGCCGAATTGTTGAGACCAAATATATTGTTGAAACCAGGTAACATAATGCGGCAATAGGCAACCGATGATGTCATGGTGGAATGATATCATATCACATAAATATAAATAGTTATTTAATGAGAATGTGAAATGTCTGTATTTATGTGAGTATGAAGGGACAAACATGAATCTATAGACATTCTCATTTGAATAAACAAAGTTTTAATTGACCTTTGGGATGCCAATATTTTCAATAGTTCGACAACACAAGACCATAACCTCAATTATTATTAACTTGTTCAGATAAATGGTTTGGCAATAAGGCATATTCCATATCAAAGGCAATATATAATTATCAAATTAAAGCCATGTCTGTCTAGTTTCCAATGCTTCAATTCGTTTATCAATTGGACTTTTATCGATGGCTAATTTACTACTAATTGTTCAGTGGAAATTGAGAAACAAAGGAAAGCGAAATGTTTGTGTATTTTGGTGATGGAAACATCCTCGGCTTGATTCCATTCCAATACATGAATCTTTTCCCTATAAACAATAGCAACAAAAATCAATTGATTTTGATATTAACATTGTGAAGAGATATGCTTGCCAAATTATCGAGACGAACCATATTGTTGAAACCGAGAAACATAATGTGACAATAGGCAACCGATGATGTCATGGTTGAATGGTATCATATCATATCATATCACATAAATATAAATAGATATTTAATGAGATTGTGAAATGTTTATATTTATGTGAGTATGAAGGGACAAACATGAATCTACAAACATGAATATATAGATCTTCTTATTTGAATAAACAAAGTTTTAATAGACCTTTGGGGTGCCAAAATTTTCTATAGTTCGACAACACAAGACTGGAACCTCAATTATTATTAACTTATTTGGATAGATGGTTTGGCAGTAAGGTAGATTCCATATCTAAGGCAACATATATTATATCAAATTAATGTCTTATCTGACTAATTTCCAATGCTTCAATTCGTTCATCAATTGGACTTTTACTGAGAAAGTTATGACCAATTTACTATTGATTGTTAGTGGAAATCGAGAAACAGAGAAAACCAAAATGTTTGTGTATTTTGGTGATAGAAACATCCTCGACTTGATTCCATTCCAATACATGAATCTTTTTCCTATAAACAATAGCAACAAAAATTAATTGATTTTGATATTATTTGAATAAACAAAGTTTTAAGTAGACCTTTGGGATACCACTATTTGATACCATATCTATTTTACTAGAATTTGAAGTGCCTAATGTTATCCAAATTCAACATATAATATATCAAATTAAAGCCCTACCTATCTAGTTTTCAATTCTTCAATTTGTTCATCAATTGGACTTTTATTAAGCAATTTATGACCACTTTACTACTAACTGTTAAGTGGAAACCGAGAAATAGAGGAAATCAAAATGTTTAATTAATTGATTTTGATATTTACATTGTGAAGTGATGTGCTTACTGAATTGTTGAGACCAGCTGTATTGTTGAAGCTAGGTAACATAATGCGGCACTAGGCGACAAACGATGTCATAGTGGAATGGTATCATATCACATTTTCAAAATATAGTTTAGCAACACAAGACTATAACTTCAATTATTATTAACTGATTTAGATAAATGGTTTGGCAGCAAGGTAGATTCCATATCAAAGGCAACATATAATATATCAAATCAAAGTCCTGTCTGTCTAGTTTCCAATGCTTCAATCCATTCCTCAATTGGAATTTTATTGAGCAAGTTATGACCAATTTACTACTGACTGTTCACTGGAAACCGAGAAACAGAGAAAAACGAAATGTTTGTGTATTTTGGTGATAGAAACATCATCGGGTTGATTCCATTCCAATACATGAATATTTTCCCCGTAAACAATAGCAATAAAAATTAATTGACTTTGATATTAACATTGTGAAGAGATATGCTTACCGAATTGTTGCGACCAACCGTATTACTGAAACTAAGTAACATAATGTGGCAATAGGTGACCGACGATGTCATGGTGAAATGGTATCTTATCACATAAATATAGATAGATATTTAAAGAGAATGTGAAACGTTTGTATTTATGTGAATATGAAGGGACAACCATGAATCTATAAACATGAATCAATAGATCTTCTTATTTGAATAAACAAAGTTTTAAGTAGACCTTTGGGATGCCACTATTTGATATCATATATGTTCAACCAGAATTTGAAGGGTCTACAATTATCCAAATTCAGCATATAATATATAATCAAAACCATGTATGTCTAGTTTCCAATGCTTTAATTCGTTCATCAATAGGATGTTTATTGAGCAAGTTATGATCAATTTACTACTGCTTGTTCAGTGGATATTGAGAAACAGTGGAAAGCGAAATGTTTGTGTCTTTTGGTGTGTAAAATGTTAATTGTGTGTCTTTTGGTATGTAAAACGTCCAGTGAACATGGATAACATTAGATGTTCTTAAATTTGACTCTTAAGTTTTCTTTTGAGTAGTAATATGTGTCATTAATACTAATAAATATCAAACATCAATTGCATTAAGCCACATGTAACCAAAAATCCTACACATCAACATATCCCACATCATCACCAATTACACGCAGCCACATGTCAAACAATCTTCCAACATGTCAAAATCCAACAATTTTAGAGATTTAAAACTCCTACAGGTCAACCAATCAAGCCATGCTTCAGGATTATAAAGATATATAGATAGATGGTTTGAATACCAAAATTAGTGTATCTTAAAATGGTTGAATTTAATTAGAAAATAAATGACAATTTCACATAATAAATAAAGGCAGGTAAAATTAATATGACTATTCAAAATACATGAATCCAAAAAGAATTATTTTGTTCAATAAAATTGCAACCAAAAAAAAAAAAAAATCTAATGAATCGTTATGGCTTTGTTGATATAAACTTTATTTTCCACAATTGTTATGCCAATTTTTGTATTAAACTATAACACTTGTTACATAAACAATATATAATCATTCTTCAATACAAACGTCTTGAAATTTTTAACGCATAGATTAAAAGCGAGTGTCTAGTCGTTCTTTAACAAACCCAATCAAAAGAGAATGACTAGATGCTCACCTTTGGTCCGTATATTAAAATTTTCAAAATATCTGTATTAGAGAATTTTCGTATATATATGTAAAGTTTATACACCAACTTTACATGAACTTACTTTAATTTTTTCATATAACTAGTCACATCATTCAATTTAAGTTATACATAAATTTTATTTTAATTTCATTTTTTTAACATTTTACATATGCAATAATCTTATGATGTATTTTACGTAAGTTTCTATGTATGGGTTTGTCTTATTTCGATGTGGAATTGTGTATATAAATTGGATATTACTTTAAAATTTGAATAAAACTAAAATAGACTTGAGTAACGAAACAAAGATACGATAAAATATAGAAAATAATTAAGTTAATTTATTAAGGTCATGGATTATATTGAATCGAAGACTAAGAATTTGAGTCATAAAAATGTGATAAAAATTTGTGTTACAATAAATTTAGCCCTTTATAATTAGATAAAAATTTACAAATTGGAAACGGTGAGAAATTGTCCTTTAGATGTTCTTTTAACATAAGCAAAATCCAAATTAAAAAAAAAATGTTCATATTTAATAATTTATTTATTTTTATATATATTATAATGTTATAACACTTTTTTTTAGATGTATTTTAAAATACTTTATTATTTAGCAACGGTGAAAATGTATTTATTGAAATGTTAGACATATTGTTTATTACATACATATTTGAAATGTATTTAAAAGTTTAATATTTAAAATATTTTAATTTCGTTGGAAAGAAATGAACAACAATTTCACATAATCAATGGAATATATACATGTAAAATTAATGTGACTTATTAACTATAAAGATGATTTTCATCACAAAAATTAGACGTTATTTAAAAATAATATATACTGAAATGTAATGGCAGAACCTCTCCGCCTGTGGCCATTGGCATTAGCAACACCTAGGAGTCTTATGTTTGAGTCGCAAGAGAGACACATGTTACATATGTGCAATTACCTTGGTCCATTGCGTTAAGATTTCAACAATATTTCCTTAATATTTCAGGGTCTTCTTTTTTTGTCAGTTTTAGGATACTCATAATGTCCTTGAAATCCTATAATATCATAATTATGTCTGTTTATTGTAATTGACATAATTAGGAGATTATGTAGATTGTATCCTCCCTATAAAAGGTCAGTAACTCTTACTGAATTAATCAATTTCAAACAAACATGCACTAAAGGCTATATTTACCAACTAAATTGCTATTGGTCGGGCAAAGAGGATTAAAATTTTGGGGTCCGCATGTTCCAACTTTTGGCGTCTAAAGTTAATTTTCTGCAACTATTTTGCTAGTCACAGAACAGGTTGCTTTAGTGACTAATAAATTTAGTTGCTATTTTTAGCGGGTGATTTTTCCCTCCATAATTAGACAATTTGTATATAAAATATTATATTTTGCATCTACATTATTGGTTACAGAAAACAATATTTTGCAACTAGCCCTTACTAGCTAAATTAGTTGCGAATAATTAGGAATTTATTAGTAACTATTATGATTAGTTACAGAATAATGAAATTACCAAAATATCCCGAATTTGGACAATAATTACAAGGGGCCCAAGGTATTTTTAGCAACAAATGTTTGTGTTCATATTAACAATAGTTGCAAAAAATTATATACAGCAACTAAATTCGATTTAGTTGCCAATTTAAGTTGAAAAATTCATGTTCCACCCAAATTATTTGTTCCCGCCAGACCTAAAATATAGGCAACTAAGACTAATTCTTTTGTGACTAAATGTTTAGTTCCAATACTTATTTGCCAAATATAATTATATTTAAAAATTAAACAACTAAATAAAAGCCTTACTTTTTTAAGTTATTTATAGAAAACCCTAACCTATATAAAGCAAGCCATTTTTTCCCAATCCCTAATCTCTTTTCCACGCATCTTCATTGGAATCCCTAGCTATTTCCCCAAATTTCCCAAACGCAGAAACTTACCTCATCTTCTCGACGCATCTTCATCTTAATCCCTATTTCCCGAATCTCCCAAATGCAGAACCTCGCCTCATCTCTTCTCCACACATCTTCATCTTTCAATTGATCTTCTTGGCTTCCTTCATTCATCCAATATGAGGCAGTCCCTAACCTCCTGTAAGTACATATTTTGGTTCTTTGGTTCTCTCACATGGTAACATTGAATCTGATTTCAAATATTGAGAAGCTGATGTATTTTCATGTATTGACATTACATTTTGACATAATAATTAGTTCTCAATGATACTTGAATTTTGTTTGATAACTTGTGAATTTATAGGCATCATTTCTTTGTTGACTTAGAGGTCTTATTGGCATCTTAGACTTTAATTTCCTTGTTATGGATTTGGGATTTTCTGCAACACTTTGACTAATTCTTTCCACCATGTCAGTAGAGAAACATGATAAGTTTCCAAGTTGGATTATAGCCCTTTACCTGCATTGGATGGCAGTGAGGGGCAGGTTGAGAGTATTAAATCTGTCATAGATTTTTGAAAGAGAATGTTTAAGGCGGAATTCCTTGTGGGTCTATTCTTTATGCCAAAATGTGTTGTCAAAGTCTGTTGGACAACAAGTGTTTCCACATTTGTTAGCTCACACCTCATATATGAAATAAGAACATCTAAATCTGTCATAGATTTTTGAAAGAGAATGTTCAAGGCGGAATATCTTTGTGGGTCTATTCTTTATGCCAAAATGTGTTGTCAAAGTCTGTTGGACAACATGTGTTTCCACATTTGTTAGCTCACACCTCATATATGAAATATGAACATCATATTTATGGACACAAACTTAATAGCCACCCAACAGGATAATAAAATATATGAATTTGGGATATAGCATATGACTGTGAGTTTAATATGATCAGTTTTTACCTGTGATTATAGTTTTGTTAATTTTTGTGCTATTGGTTCTTTCAAATGGTTGATAATAGGCCAGGAGATTTTGCATTTGTAACATTGATGAAATGGGAGATTCTAATGTTAATGTCTGTGCACGCAATGTAGTTGTGTGCACGCAATGTCTGTCATGAATTCTGAAAAAAAAAAAAAAAAGTAATGTCTGTAGCAAGTGATACATTACTTCGAAGTTCAAAAGAACATACAATGATATTCACATTTGATCATGAGATAAGAGAAATTTAGGATATAGTTCCCATAAACATACAGCAAAAACGATCCTCAAAACCACAAATAAATGAAATGAAAATTTCCAATTTTTTACTTAAAATATACAATGCTCTAAGGTCTGTTTGGAAGCCCAAGAAATCAAAGGAAAATGCAAAACACCATCTCCTTTTATACTTACAATTCAAGCTCAACAAGTATTCTATGTTGATGATTACAAACTTGGGACTAATTGGAAAGTGGTTCGAAAAGCTCAACATAGAAACCTATGGGATGTACAAGAGATGATAACACAAATGAAGAAGAGAAGCATGTTGTTCCTGTACAAGAAGATGAGTTTGACAAGGGACATTTCATTAGAAGTGATGTTTATCCAGACTTGGTTGATGCAACAATTACACATGTTGGAGCTAAAGTAGTGGGAGATGATGTCAATGTTGATGTTGAAGAAGAAGATGATACGTTGATTGATTATGTTACTGATATTGAAAATGATTTAATGAGTGATAACAACTTTTGATGATATGATTGTATGCTTATATGCACTCTTTATTGATTATATGTATGTTTAAATATAGTTAATGATCTAATTTCGTGAGATTAATGGTATAAAGTGACTTAAATCTTACCAGCTATTTTTTCTCTTATGTTGATGTTTTTCGAAGATGGCTCCTGGTATAAGAAGGACCCTACCTAGACATGCAAATGTTGTTAAGATAAGTCAGAGTGCTGAACCGACTCCTGAAACTGCTGCAAACACTGGTAAAGTTATGATATTGGTTAACTTAAGCATACTGAAATAATACTTGGGTTTTAGGTATTGTCTCCAATGTTTGCTTAAAATTTAAGAATCCATTTTACTTTACCAACATGTAAACAGTCCTTGTGATAACATGTTATTTACTAATGATGCGTTATTTTTTATTTTGTAGGCAATATTGTGGCAAAGAACGTGAGAGGGAAGACTAGAGGAGTCGGATGTGAAAGACTCATACAAACAGCCAAGTCGAAGTTGCATTTAGACTTCGAAAAAGAAGATGGAGTGCCTACTAGAGTAAATGCATCAAAGTTGAGTACTGAGGTAGGAATAGTTGCGAGGAACTATGCCCTTGTTAGAGTGCTTACTTGGAAGAATGTTCCCAACGATGTGGAAAAACAAATGATTGCTCGTATCATGGTAATGTCTTTCATATCGTTATCCATATTGTCATACTTCCTTATGAAAATAATATATACTGCCCATATAAGTTTAATGCATGTACATTATTGCTGAATTCAAACCAAGTTTGACATCAATGTCACGGAGCCCTATGTACTCAAATGGCTGAAGCACAAACTGTGTAAGAGATTCAACAGTTTTCAGAGTGCCTTACACAAGAAATTCAAAGCATATGCTACTAAGGAGGAAGCATTACAGAATAGACCTGAAGAAATTAAAGATCCCGATGATTGGATATATCTTTGTGACCTTTTTCTAGTGAAAAGTTTCAGGTAAGGTCAACATCACTTTTTATGCTATTATATAAGTATTGTATTTTAATATTAAATTTTGTGGTGTTAGGCACGGTCAAAAACTTATTCTGAGAACCGGTTGAAGATGAGGTGTAACCACCATGGTGGTTCAAAGAACTTTATTTAGCACAAAAGGAAAATGTATTTAATATTGTTCACGTATACAAATATACAACTTTGTTTCACTGTTTACAAATTTTATTTCAATTTATGGTCAATGACCATATAAACTGTTAAGGCAAACCAACTTGGGGAATTTGTCGGTCCTATACAATTATTTCATGACACTCGTTGGAGCACTGAGAAAATGTGGATTAAAGAACAAGCAAGAGAGCTATATGTAAGTTCATCATCTTTGAATTATCGAAATAAGGTTGCTTTTGTTATATGTTATGTGTTGTGATCAAGAGTAGTGAAAAGGAGTAGCTTTTTCCTAAACATAAATATGCTTCTTCTTTGTGTTATATGTTCTAATGAGAGGAATCTATGTTAGTATGAAAAAAAGCATGGAAATTGTAGTATATTGCATATTTTCCATTCGTGTTTGAATTTTGAGTTATGTATAAATATAATCCATATTCTATGTCCTGAATACCCCATTTCCTTCATTTTGGATGTAACACTTTGAAACGAGTTAATAAGTTTTATTATCTTGATTATTTACTTTTTAATCCTTTTTAGTTTAATTTCTTGAAATCACACCCCTAAAATTATCACAACGTAAACATTAATTCGGACATATTGCACATCACTTTGGCGTACCAGACACTGAAAAACTTGGAGAATCTTTCAAGAGGAGATTGGAAAAACTATCTCCACAAGAAAGGCACCCCACTATTGCCTAATTCCCACGCCATCTCCAAAAAATCAGTTTCATTAATAGTAACAATGCCATTATATTTAGCACCTTTGCTGCAACTTTTGTTTTTCTTGCTTTATTCTCTGGGATTCCTTTAATTCAAGTTCATTAACTGTTAATTTCTGTTAGCTTGTTTTTAAACTTATGTAAAAATTTAACTTTAAAATTTTAAACTAGGGAATTGAAGTTTAGATTGATGATTTGTGAGATACTTGCTTTTCTACTCCATAAATTTGATTTTTGTTTGGTGCTACAGTACATTCTGTGAAGTTTGAGGAGTAGTCTTTCTTTGCTGTTGTTATTTCATAAGTTTTTGTCAAATATTTTATACCCCAGAATAATTATAATTTATTTGTAATAATTTAGTTTCTTGCTTGACTTATTGATTATGCATTGAATTGATGGTAGGAAAAAATGATAGAGCTACAAGATGAAACATAAGCAGGGGAAAGTGAAAAAACAGAAGCAGAAATATGTGAGGAAGTTCTGGGTAAAGCTTCTAGATTTAACCAACATTTTGCATTTTCACAGACTCAACATCATGATACTGCAGCAGAAGCAGCGTTAAGGCGCATAGTGCAACAACAAGAAAATAAGATTAAATAGTTGGAGGAGTAGCTCATCTTATTTGATCAACAAAAACAGAAAATAAAAATGCTTGAAGAACAACATTTTCAAATGTTGGAGGTGCTGAAGCAGATCACTATAGCAGCTACACATGCCCATCTCCAACTGATTAAGAGTTCTCCTCATCTGCTACAGCTATTTCATGAACCTCAACTAGTGACACTTGAGATGCTAACAATATTGATGGTTAGTTTTTTGTTATATGGGCAGTAGATATTTTGACATAGGGGTAGGACCAGCTTTTTGGACTTTTTAGGATTGCTTGCATATATCCTTAGATGGTGTACATAAGGTGGGCATTTTGTTTGTTAGTTATGCACAGATATATATATGAAAATATGATATTTGATGTTAGTGATCAGATTTTTATATTGTGACAATTATTTTGTTGATGTTGAATGTATAAACTAGGTCATTTACGAAGAGCAAAAATAATGCTCTTAAATGTTAACCAATTACCTATTAAATTATTAGTTGTAGAAATAATATAGCAGCAAAGACTAATAAATAATATCTGACTAAAATAATTAGTTTTCAAAACTCATATACAATCGGTTACTATATTATTTAGATGCAAAAAATTAACTTTAATGACTAAACATTAGTTACAAAATGTAAGAAATCAAGTTGGGTATATACATTTCCCCACTAAAAATGAAATGCTTTTGCCACTAATTATTTTCTCAAAGAAAAAAAAAAAAAAAAACACATTTTGCAACTAATTTCATAGTAGTGAAAAGTAATTTATCATATTTGGATTCTACATTCAGGATCTAAAATTATTGGAACTAATCACTAAATTTTTGTCACCAAAAGATTTATTCGTCCACTAATTAAATAGTTGCAAATTTTTTTTACAAAATTACCCTTACACCTTCAGCGTCTAATTTTTGTGGCATTTGCAGCAAATTATTAGTCACTAAAAGGTATATTTTGCAACTAATTGATTAGTCGTGATACAATTTTACCAAATTACCCTTGCACATGTAGCATCTAAGCGGGGGACTATTTCAACCAGCAATTAGTGACTAATTTTCTAGTCGCCAGAAAAAAAAAAAAAACTTTCTGTGTCTAACCAACTTTTTGGAAGCCCATACTTTCTGCAACAGCGATTTTGTTACTATGTGGTGACTACGAAATTTAGACGCCCAAGACATTTAGCGTCTAAATTTCACTGTCAGCGTCTAATTTTGCTAGATACGGAAAGCCATTTTTTATGTAGTGATGGTATCAAAGCAAGGTTCTCTGATCTAAATAATTGCTCATCACAAAGCAATTGCCAGAATATTTAATGGCGAGTTATCATCCCTCCAACTGCCATTAAGTCAAAAAGGAGAACATGACTGCAACCCAAACACTAAACTCAATCAAACCCAACCACCATTTTTGGCCGCTGCCATTGCAAATAACTGAGTATCTAGAAAAAAAAAAAAAAATTCCAATCAAGGCCAACCACCAGTCCTAGCTACTACAAACAACAAAATGGCCAGGAAAAATCTCAATTGAAAACTAATCCAACCTTCAACAACCAAGCCGCCATCATCTCTAGTCAACCGGGAAATAATCCTATCACCAACCAAGCCGACGAGTCCTTGTGCAAATCACCGATTTGCTCTTGCCTCGGGTACGCTGGAGAAAAAAAAACATGAGGTGACACCAAAAAAAAAAAAAAAAAGAAAAAAGAAAGGAATCGTCGCTGACGCATGCAGAAAAACTAAGTCGATGTCGTCCCGATCTGGTGTTGCTGTCGCCAAAGAAAAAGCCTAGTACATCGATATGTTGCTGTTGCCCACCTGTCATTACCTTCTATTAATGCTAGAGCTAACGCTGCCGATCTGTTGCTATCAGAGCTAACGCCATCGATCTTTCACTACCATCTCCGATCTATTGCTCATCTTCTGCCATCACCGATTTACACTGTTGATCCTGTTAGAGTAGGTGCCCTAGAGCCAATCAATTATTATAAAATTGACTCTGTAATAAATGTTTATTTATCAATAAAAGGCATATTCTACTATATCACGTAAATCATATTATATGTATTGATATATGTCTTTAGGATGGTAGTATCGTGACGAGGGTATCAAGTGTTTCAAATCTTGATAGTGAGAACCCTGTGATCACATATGGTGGCCATTCTAGAAACGTCCGTAGCCCCAGTATTATTCTGACCAAGGAAATAGGTAATATGGTAAGGCTATCATAGTTTTGAACGACCTTGTCGAAAGGTAGTGACTGATCTCACTTGTCAAGGTTGTTTGCCGATAACCTGGTACAACACATGGGTGCTTGCTAGAGGCAAGTTCACTGGACAGACCCACTAGATGATTCCATATGGATGGTAACCCCAGTGTATATGGAATAAATCCTCTAACAGATGGTGGTGCATGTGATCCATAGACTTGAGATCATCGGAGCGCCTTGTGCACCAATTGGTGTAGTTTGACACTAGCCCAACGTAGTTCTATTCAGAGCTATCAATACTGTAGTGATTGGCCACATTGAGAAGTGTATCGAGACTATGGTGGACCAACAAAGGATTCATCACTCCTGAGTAAGGGAGAAGTTATCTCACTAGATAATTCAGTAAATGGCAATGACACTAAATTTGTGGCCACAGTGGGATTGAGTTGATGTTCAATCCAATTTAATATTCCTATCATTGGTCCAATATCTAAATACAAACATGTCAAGGATATCTGAGGTTGATACTATTTCTGTACCTCAGTCTCGATGAGATAACAGTTGATGAAAAGATTTGATTACACGGTAACCATCCCATTGACAAGATGCGGTTTTGTTGAATTCGAATCTATGGGATGGCCATGATGCCTTGCTAGCGGTCAATCTTGATCTATGTGTAGTGAGACGATTAATTGGTGTTAATTGCGATACTACACACTGCCGATATGATGAGGAGCCTACGAGTCACACACTTAGAAGATAATTTAAGAATCAATTTGTGAGAAGGGTATTTTCATCTTTTAGGATGAAAGGGTATTTTGGTAATCTCACAGTGCAATTAAATTTGCTGAGGTTGTTGCCTGTATTTAATTTTAATATTAAAATTAAATTAGTGAGATTATATTTAAATATATCTCTGTTTATATTTTAATGAATTATTATTATTAATTAAATGTTAATATATTATTACATATTAATTGATTTTAATTATAATAATAATTAATTAATTAAAATACCATAAAGGGTGTGTTTGGTTGTAAGGGTGAACTAGGGTTAGAGCCCATGGCTATTCCTAAGTGGAATAGGGTTTTAATTGTTGCACTATATAAGTGAAACTTAAAATTAAAACAATAGGGAATTATTCATTCAATTAAAACCCTAGCCACCCTATCTCTCTCTCTCTCAAGAGAAAACTTTTCTTGTTCTTCTTTCTTGATTCTTGAAGCCCTTAATTGTTCTAGCAAAATAATCAAGGGTTCTGCGGATTATCTTCATGTGGACTTCCATGAGTGTGATCCTACTTTGGATTGATTAGAAAAAAATCACGTGAGTAGTAGACGTAAACAATAATTGTGAACAGTAGACCGTGAACAGTACAGTGAACAGTGTTCCTGTCCGAAATCAGAGATATTCGAAGGAGCCTCCAAACGTACGTAAGTATTCTAATCCTTGAATGGATTTACTTTATACAGATTTTGTTTATAAACATGTAAACGGTATAATCTATACTCAGATCTAAGCAGAGAAAGGTAATTGATTTACCGATTGAATTTTTGTTTTCTGCTGCGTATGGTAGATCAATTACTTACAGACCCTTTTTTTTTGTTATCAAAAATCGAGGGAGGAGTTTGTGAGTTTGTCATCGTTCTCCCCTTGTATGGAGAAATTCTACCAAAAAGCTCGGTTCCAAATTTTGCTGAAACTTCAACGATGGTAGCTCAGAATAGAAGTCAACATGCACAGACGAAACCCGGCAAGCCCAACAATAATTTAAAGAGAAGTTATACTTTTGCTGTTGTAGACAAGGAAGAAGAAGACGAGCAATCCTCAATAATTGTGGCTATTGCTTGAAATAATGGTAAGTCTTTACATATGTGTACATCTGTTTCTAATATTGCATGGATAATTGACTCTAGTGCTACAGATCATATGACATTTGATTCTAAGCATGTTTTTAACCTTAAATCATCCTCATGCAAATTTGTTTCTACTGCCAATGGTGAGTTAACTTGGGTCATTGGGGAAGGATCAATAATTATGAATAACACTTTACCCATAGATTATGTTTTAGTTGTTCCATCCCTAAATTATAACTTGTTGTCAGTCTCCCAGATAAACAAGGCCTTATCTTGTGTAGTGGTTTTTTGGCCTGAATTTTGTGAGTTTAAGAGCATTCAAATAAAGCAGACGATTTGTTGTGGTATTAGACGAGGACATTTGTATTACTTGGATTTAGAGTCAAAAAGTTCTGTTAGGTTACAGAAGGCTCTAATAGTAGATTCCTCTAAAAGGGATAAACAAAAATCTGACATCTAGTTATGGCATCAACGTCTCAGACATGCCTTGTTTGATCACTTGAAGAAACTTTTTCCAAGTTTGTTTGAAAGAAATGATATTAGTAACTTCCATTGTTATGTTTGTGAAATGTCAAAAAGCCATCGGGTCTCATTTCCAATAAAATTAAACAAAAGTCCAAGTCTTTTTATGCTTATACACTCTGATGTTTGGGGGCCATCACAAGTTACTACTTGAGGTGGATCTTGGTGGTTTGTTATTTTATTGATGACTATACAAGGATGACTTAGGTCTGTCTAATGAAATCCAAATGGGAGGTTAATTCAGTATTTCAAAGATGTCACAAAATGATATGTAAAACCCCTCTCCAGTCAGGTATCTTCTGAAAATCCCTCAATGAGAATCCAGGGGATACATGTCTAGAGAACGAGTTGTATTTAGAAAAACCTGTGTAAGGATAATAATAATTATAATATCCAAAACATTTATATAAGATGTCATGCAGGATCCAAACTTATAATTTCAAAAACTTTAAGAATTTATCTGCGTTACACAATCAAAACATATTTATAGGGTGGAAGCTTCCAAAAGTGTTTCACAAACATTTATCATTTACATTATTTACATCAAGATAAAAACATCAAGATGACAATAAATAATCTCTACTCACGTGTAGCCCCGTTGTCTCTACCATCCTTTGCTTCTAGTCTACCTGCAAAGCAATCAATAATGAAAGGGTGAGTGCTAATCACTTAGTAAGGAATGATCCTTTTCATTCTAAATGTGCTATTTGACCTTCATTTAAACATATTTGTTAACACACCACTTATCTTTCACATCTAGGTATACTTCCTTTTTCTTACTAATTTATATGCTTTTCATCATTTCATCCCATGGCTATATAAACATCAATGTGTACACATACAAATAAGTATGTTTACATAGTACACACACATCACATGTCATGATATAACATCTAAATATCATCTAACATGAGTACAAATCATCTCATGATGTAAATAACATCATAACTCATGTAAGGCAACTAAATGCATATGACTCTTTTAACGTCTAGTCGATTGGACTTTCCTTAGCATCTTAAGCACTTCATATCATCTAGCCTCAAATTCATCTAGAACTCATATCATCGGGAGGTGTGCTTACGTGTTATTTAGCATCTAAAGCATATATTCATCTTTCCTCAACCGAGATACGAGGGTATGCTTACACGTTTTCCATCATGTCTATATGCATGTCTAACATCTTATGGCATGTAAATACATATTTTAGTGAGCTTAAACCTTTTGATTAATCTATGGATTATCAATACATTTACATTACTTGTTGCTCACATTCATCATCTTAAAACATGTATTGCATTGTATCTTTATGCCATTTCATAACATTAATCATGCATTCACATCATGACCATGTTTATCTTTCAAAGATCATATAACTAATGGATAAACATTAGTACATCGCTTAATCACATCAATATATAATCAATTCATAATCATAAGAATTAATTATGTTAAATCTTAAACTTTAATAACTAAAAGCTTATACTTTAGGCCATCTTCCATCCATTTCCTAAACGAATTGGCTCTTGGCCTAAACATAAAAGTTATAGGACTATGTCTTAACTTTCTAATGCTTCAATAATCATCTCATTTCAATTTTTATAACTCAAGTTATGGTTGAAATATTTAAGCATGCTTAACATAACCCCTAAACTTACTAAATCTGAATTTTTCATATTAAACTATGCCACATCAATTCCTATTGACAATTAACCAGTAGGTCAACTTATGGATCAAATAAACCTCCCCTTAATAGTCTTTAACATCTTAAAGGAAGTGTAAAATCTCATTCCCATAATCATCCATTATTGTTATAACATTGTAAGCTAATGCAAACAACACCTCAACACTTCTAATAGCAACCATTCAACACCATGTGGCCCAATACTACAAGTTTTGCCACAACAACATCAATACTTCATTTTCTTCAATTAAACATAACAACTCTGTAACACCTACTGAAAACTAGTACAATGCAGCAATTAACAATGGAAAATTTGGCCCAAAAAGTTTCTTTTCATTACAATACATGTCTTTTATACACAAAGTACTGTTTACAAAAGTGCATTTCAAAAGACAAAATAGGGGAACAGTGTAGCTATTGCTCCTCGCGCGCCGACGCCCTCCAACCGCATCATCACCTAGAACCTGCACCCCAAAGGAAAATAACGGGGTGAGCACAAATAATGCTCAGTAAGTAAAAATCTCTAACTGTCTGTCCGTGTGTGACTCTTAATTCTTTCCTTTTCTAATTCGTTTCTATAACATCATGGCCTCATCTACCGGAGGTACGGCCGAATGGCGTTCACACAGCACCATTCACTCTCTATGGCTATCGGGTGGAAGTCACACAGTACCAACCCATTCTAGTGACTACCGAGTGAGGATCACAAAGCACCAACTCGGTTCCTCCTAACTATCGGGTGGAGATCACCTAGCAACTACCCGTTCCTCATGAATTTTGGGTAACGATCACCAAGCATTTACCCGTCTCTAGTCACTATCGGGGGATGATCACAAAGCATCAACCGCTCTACTAGCATTGGATGATGATCACAAAGCATCAACCTACATATCTTTAACTAATCGGGTAGTGGTCACAAAGCATCTACCCATTTCTATTACTCATGGGTGACGATCATAAGCATCGACATCTCTAAGGGCTATTGGATGATGTTCACAAAGCGTCAACCGATTCCCATAACGGTCGGGTGATGATCACAAAGCATCATCCCAACTATACTACTCTTCTAGCTCATTTGTTGTAGCATTTTTCAATGCTCTCTACCCTTAGAGTAATTTTACTCACAAGCTCTCTACTCATAGGGTATTTCTAAACACAAAGTTTCCTACTCTTCCTTAGGTCTCTTCAATGCATATAACAATGCACATGGATGATTCATCTCTACTAAGCACTTGTGAAATGCCAACATGCAAAGTTGCAAGAATAAGGTTCATTACTCACACTCAATTTCTATTAGAGCATTTCATCAAACAACTCATGTGCACCATAAAACTCTATCATAGCCAGAATCTAAAACTTCTCTAACCATCCAAAATGGGGAAAAACCCCTTCACAAAGCCATATAACCTGTCAAATAAAACACTTCTAAAAAGGGTTCATAAACACCCTTCAAATCCATCTCAACTACCTTGCCAACCAACAACACCATTCTCATATTACAAGGTATTAACATTCACAAAGCATAGAAATCTCTATTCATACATCACATATGGCATATCACAGTATTTCACATACACACATCATTACTATTAAAACCTAATCAAGAAATTTCATAAATCTCAACTTGGGTTGGGTTTTACTTACTTGCTATGGAGAGACTTCACCAAATCCTCTTTCACTTGGTTTCTTGACTATTCTCTCTACTCTTAACCAAAAGAATGAAAACCCTCAAATTTCAATATGGGTTAAAACTCCCAAATCACACAACTTAAGTAGAGATTCTTACCTTTGAAAGCCTTAGGTTGCTTTTTATACCCCCAAATCACTTCAAAATCCCTTGGAAAACCGATCAAGAGAGAAGAAGTTGAGAGGAAGAAGAATGGAGTGCGCGTTTGAGGAGAAGAAATGAGGGGTTTTGTTAATTCTAATCCCTTTAATGAAATGTATAACAAAGCATTCCCATATTGCCCTTACTCTTCTTTGGAATTCCCTCTATATCCTTTGGTTCATTACAAACTCACCCCCATGTCAACACATTCTCCATGAAAAATCCTTAAATTAACTCCCCACTTTTCCTGCTAAAAAGGTAGAAAGGTCAAATGTCCTTAGGGAAGAAAATGTCTAAAACTCAACCAACATGAAATTCGGCCGTCGCCGCGGCGAAGAACCTTTGTCGCCGCGGCGAAAATGTCTAGAGAGTTTCACCCTTGGTTCAACCCATCTTCGCCGGGCGAAGATTCTTCTTCGCCCCGGCGAAGCTTGGTACACTCAAATTCTTCTATTTTCAACCAATTTCGGGCAACAATCAACATAACATTCAAACAAACAATATAACAAAAACCAACTCGATTAAGGGGAAAGAGGAAACAATAACAACGTACCTCAAGCGGGGCGTTACAATTCTCCCCCCCTAAAAGAATTTCGTCCCCGAAATTCAAACAAATAACTCTGGGAAACGATCTGCATGTCCGTCTACTTCCCAAGTGGCTTCTTCCACTTTATGATTCCTCCAAAGGACTTTCATAGCGGAACACTCTTGTTCCGAAGCTCCTTAACCCTTCGGTCTAAAATCTGAACGGACGTTCTTCATATACTAGATTCTCTGCTACTTCAACGTCTCATGCTCAGGATGTGGAGGGGATCACTTACGTACTTTCGTAGCATCGAGACATGGAAGACACCGTGCACCCTATCATGCTAGGTGGTAGTGCCAACTATAGGCCACTTTTCCCACGTTGCAAGATCTCAAAAGGGCCTACAAAACTCGGTGCTAACTTCCCTTTGGTTCCAAAGCGCATAACTCGCTTTAAGGGGAAACTTTCAGAAACACTTTGTCGCCCATTGGAATTCTACCTCTTTCCTCTTCAAATCGGCATAACTCTTCTGTCGATCTTGGGTTGTTTCATTTACTTGGATCCACTTCACATCTTCTACTAGTTTCTGAGTCATCTCTGGCCCAAGAGCGATACTCAACTCGTCTCTTCACCTACTTCATCCCAATGAAGCGGAGACCTACACGTCTACCATACAAAGCCTCGTAAGGCGCCATTCTAATTGTAGACTGATAACTGTGTTGTAGGCAAATTCCACTAATGGTAACATCTCATGCCAGGATACTCTATAATCCATGCAACAGGCTCTTAACATATCCTCGAGCACCTGATTCGTTCTCTCGGTTTGGCCATCTGTTGAGGATGATAGGCAGTAACTGAATGCTAAGCGGGTACCCAAACTCCTCTGTAAACTTGTCCAGAAGGCTGACACAAATCTGGAATCTCTATCTGATACTATAGTCTTGGGCACACCATGCAATCTGACTATCTCCTTGAGGTAAATTGAGCCAACTGATCTGTAGTGGTACTTTCTTTACTGGGAGAAAATGGGTGACTTGGTTAATCTATCCACAATCACACCATATAAAATTACATCCTTTCTGCACTCTGGGAGACCGTGATAAAATCCATTGAAATGCTCTCCCATTCCACTCTGAATACTCAATGGTTGGAGCAACCCGGATGGCCGTTGATGTTCTGCTTTCACCTGTGGCAGGTTAGGCATTTAGCCACAAACTGCGACGTCTTTCTTCATAACTGACCACCAGTAGCCCTTCTTTACACCTGATACATCTTGGTTGCTCCGGATGAGCGGTGTGACGGTGTGTCATGAGCCTCTATGAGGATTTTCTGTTTCAACTCCTCATTTGGAGGAACGCACAACCGATTCTGAAATAGAGGACACCACTCTCACAGAGAACTCTGATGTCTGCCCTCATGCACTTGCTGAACTATTTTCTGACCCCACTCATCAGCCATTTGCTTTCTCCAATTTCTCTAGTAAAGAGGACTGTACACACAGGCTGGCAATTCTTTCCGGAACCACCCAATCTGTTCCTTAGACAACTCTTCTATTAACTCTTTCTGTCTGGTAAGCCGGAAAACATGAGCTTTTCTACTCAAGGCATCGGCTACTACATTGGCTTTCCTGGTTGGTACTTGATCTACAATCATAATCCTTGACCAGCTCTAACCACCTTCTCTGCCTCATGTTCAACTCTTTGAGTGAAGAAGTACTTTAGACTCTATGGTCGTGTAGATATTACTCTTCACACCATAAGGTAATGCCTCATGTCTTTAAGCAAAGACCACGGCTGCTAACTTAGGTCATGCGTAGGGTATCGGTCTCGTACTCTTTCAATTGACGAGAAGCATAAGCTATAACCTACCTAACTGCATTAACACCGCACCAGTCCCTGCAAAGAGGCATCGGTATGATGTCATAATCTACACCCTCCTGTGGTAACACTAGTACAGGAGCTGAGGTAACCTTTTCTTAACTCTTGAAAGCTTCTTCACATGCTGCTGACCAAACAAAAGGAGTGTTTCTGCTTGGTAAGAGCTGTCAACGGTTTAGCAACTGGGCGAATCCTGCTACAAATCGCCGGTAGTAAACGCTAAGCCTAAGAAACTCTGATTTCTTCACTGTTCTCGGCTTCTGCCATTCTAGGATGGCCTGCACTTTACTCGGATCACCGAAATTCCTTCCTTCGACACGGTATGAACCAGGAATAATACTGGTCCAGCCAAAACTCACACTTGGAAAAACTTAGCACACAACTTCTTTTCTCTCAGCGTTGCAATACTAATTCCAAGTGTCTCTCATGTTCTTCTCTTGACTTTGAGTAAATCAGAATGTCGTCGATGAAGACAACAATAAACTGATCCAAGTACTATGGAATACCCGGTTCATCAAGTCCATAAAAAGCTGGGGCATTAGTCAAGCCAAAAGGCATCACTACAAATTCATAATGCCCGTACCTGGTACGAAAGGCAGTTTTAGCCACATCTTGCTCAGCCACTCTTACCTGGTGGTACCCGGACCTCAAATCAATTTTGGAGAACACTGTGCACTTTCAACGATCAAAGAGGTCATCTATCCGGGGTAGTGGGTACTTATTCTCACTGTAACTTTATTCAACTCCCTATAATCGATACACATTCTTAGTGATCCATCCTTCTTTTTCACAAACAGGATTGGAGTCCCCAAGGGGAATGACTTGGTCGGATGAAGCCTTTATCTAAAAGTTCTTGGAGTTGCTTCTTATTCTTGGAGCTCAGCTGGGGCCATTCGATAAGGGGCTTTGGATACTGGTGCTGTTCCTGGTGCTAGTTCGATACTAAATTCTACTCTCTCTCTGGAGGCAAACCCGGTAACTCTTCCGGAAACACATCTGTAAAGTCTCGAACTACTGGCACCCCTTGAATCTCTAACTGTGGAACTCACCACTCTGCACTACATGGGCAATATAACCCGAACACCCCTTTCTCAACATCTTCCTGGCTTTCACATTACTAACCAGCATGCTCAACTGATGGCCTTCTCCAAAACTAAACTATATCCACTGTCGAGGTTACACTCGCCTTCTTTTCCGACAGTCAATCTCTACTCCATACCTCCCTAGGAAATCCATGCCAGAATCACATCAAAATCGGGCATATCAAAAAAATATAAGTCAACTGTTAACTCTCTACCCTGGATCACTAAGGACTCTCTTAACAAAATCTCTTGAGTCACAACATAACCCCATCGGGTAGTTCTATCTTAATGGGCTGAGTCGCTCTAGTAGGTTTCAAGCCTAATCTCTAACATCCATAAGATATAAACGAATGGGTAGCACCCGAATCAATTAACGATATAAGGGACTGCATGAAATAATAACTGACAGTAACGGCTGATGGACTGGCCTCTGCTTCCCTTGTGCCACAGTAAAAAACTCTGGCACTCGAGTACCTCCTGAACTCTGAGCAGTTGGTGGAAGAGGAGCTTTGCAATCCTCATCAGTGCCCTGGCTTCCGGCACCTATAGCACACTCTCTGATCCTTCAGACATCTCCCGGGTGGTTCTTCCCACACTTAGGGCAGGAGGAAACCCCTCCGTTCAAGGCCGCTTATTCTCCACTCCTTTCTATCTGTCTATATTGAAACTTCTTCTTCTGATTCTTCATGTCTTTACCTTTATCACCCTCATGTTTCTCTCTCTGAGGAGCGGAGGGTAGCTCCTTCGATCCTCCTGTCGAGGATCCTACGGGGAAGATTTTATTCTCAAAAATCTCCGCTTCATTGCCCGCCTCAAGGCCTCACGTAATTGCGAGGAGGGTTGGAGCTTGTCATAATATCCCGGGCTATCTCCGGCTTCAATCCATGCACAAACACTACCCTTCTCAAGGCGGAGTGCTCACTATTCCCGGTGCAAACCTTGCAAGAGCGTTGAACTTCACTGAGTATTCTTTCACAGCGCTAGTCCCTTGCGATGAAGACTGATTTCTTGGACCTTCTCATGAACTGGTCCTTGATCTATACTCTGCCTCAAACTCTTGCCTAAACTCTTCCCACGTCATTACTGTTGCGTCGTGAGTTCTTCCATCAATTCCCACCAAATTCGGGCATCACCCGAAACAAGAAACTCGCATACCGGATCTTCTCCCGGTCTGACATGGGAAATAAACCCGTGGCTCGTTCTACTGACCCAAGCCACTCCTCTGCTAATACTGGATCCGTAGTACCCTTAAACTCTGAGGGCTGATGCTGACTGGAAGACCATAAATCGGTCAACTCTGTTCGGTACTGGGGGAGGTACGGTTGCCCCTTTCGACAGGCGTAACTGACGGTGCTGTACGGGGGGTACAACTCTCCCCGGGTTTCAATCATAACTTGCTGAATTATTCCGGATTCATTCATCCAAGGGAAGGGCGTAGACTCTGGTGGGTTAGAAGGTTCTCCTCATTCACCACACCTTTACGCGATTTCGATAACTACGCCTCATCTACAAAATGATCACACTAATGAAATCAAGAAACAATTACTGTAAGGAAAGAATTACTCACACAGTCGGTTAGAGGAAGTCGTGGCGATGAGAATAGTACACTGTTCAATCCCAAAATCTTTTCTTGATACCAAAAATGTAACACCTACTGAAAACTAGTACAAGCATGCAATTAAACATGGAAAATTTGGCCCAAAAAGTTTCTTTTCATTACAATTACATGTTTTTATACACAAAATATTACGTTTACAAAGTGCATTTCAAAAGACAAAATAGGGGAACAGTGTAGCTATGCTCCTCGCGCGCGACGCCCTCCAACCGCCTCATCACCTAGAACCTGCAACACAAAGGAAAATAACGGGGTGGGCACAAATAATGCTCAGTAAGTAAAACTCTCTAACTGTCTGTCCCCGTGTGTGACTCTTAATTCTTTCCTTTTCTAATTCTGTTTCTATAACATCATGGCCTCATCTTACCGGAGGTACGGCCGAATGGCGTTCACACAGCACATCTCACTCTCTATGGCTATCGGGTGGAATTACACAGTACAACCCATTCTTAGTGATACCGAGTGAGGATCACAAAGCACCAACTCGGTTCCTCTAACTATCGGGTGGAGATCATAGCACCTACCGTTCCTCATGAATTTTGGGTAACGATCACAAGCATTTACCGTCTCTAGTCACTATCGGGGGATGATCACAAAGCATCAACCCGCTCTACTAGCATTGGATGATGATCACAAAGCATCAACCTACATATCTCTTAAACTAATCGGGTAGTGGTCACAAAGCACTACCCATTTCTATTACTCATTGGGTGACGATATCAAGCATCGACCCATCTCTAAGGGCTATTCGGATGATGTTCACAAAGCGTCAATCCGATTCCCATAACGGTCGGGTGATGATCACAAAGCATCATCCAACTATACTACTTTCTAGCTCATTCTGTTGTAGCATTTTTCAATGCTCTCTACCCTTAGAGTAATTTTACTCACTAGCTCTCTACTCATAGGGTATTTCTAAAACAAAGTTCCTACTCTTCCTAGGTCACTCTTCAATGCAATAACAATGCACATGGATGATTCATCTCTACTAATGCACTTGTGAAATGCCAACATGCAAAGTTGCAAGAATTAAGGTTCATTAATCACACTCAATTCTCTATTAGACATTTCATCAAACAACTCATGGCACCATAAAACTCTATCATAGCCATGAATCTAAAACTTCCTAACCATCCCAAATGGGGAAAAACCCCTTACAAAGCCATAATAACCTGTCAAATAAACACTTCTAAAAAGGGTTCATAAAACCCTTCAAATCCATCTCACTACCTTGCCAATCCAACAACCATTTCTCATATTTACAAGGTATAACATTCACAAAGCATAGAAATCTCTATTCATACTCCATACATGGCATATCACACAGTATTTCACATACACATCATTACTATTAAAACCCTAATCAAGAAATTTCATAAATCTCAACTTGGGTGGGTTTTACTTACTTGCTATGGAGAGACTTCACCCATCCTCTTCCACTTGGTTTCTTGACTATTCTCTTACTCTTAACCAAAAGAATGAAAACCTCAAATTTCAATATGGGTTAAAACTCCAAATCACACAACTTAAGTAGAGATTCTACACTTAGAAAGCCTTAGGTTGCTTTTTATACCCCCAAATCACTTCAAAATCCCTTGGAAAACCTTGATCAAGAGAGAAGAGAAGTTGAGAGGAAGAAGAATGGAGGGCTGCGTTTGAGGAGAAGAAATGAGGGGTTTTGTTAATTCTAATCCCTTTAATGAAATGTATAACAAAGCATTCCCATATTGCCTTACTCTTCTTTGGGAATTCCCTCATATCCTTTGGTTCATTACAAACTCACCCCCATGTCACACATTCTCCATGAAAAATCCTACAATTAACTCCCCACTTTTCCGCTAAAAAGGGGTAGAAAGGTCAAATGTCCTTAGGGAGAAAAATGTTCAAAACTCAACCAACATGAAATTCGGCCCGTCGCGCGGCGAAGAACCCTTTGTCGCCGCGGCGAAACTGTCCAGAGAGTTTCACCCTTGGTTCAACCCATCTTCGCCGCGGCGAAGATTCTTCTTCGCCCCGGCGAAGCTTGGTACACTCAAATTCTTCTATTTTCAACCAATTTCAGGGCAACAATCAACATAACATTCAAACAAACAAATATAACAAAAACCAACTCGATTAAGGGCGAAAGAGGAAACAATAACAACGTACCTCAAGCGGGGCGTTACAAACTCATAAAACATAAATGGCAATAACTTCATGTATAATGAATTCAAGGCAATAAATAAAATTAATGAGTTCAACTACACTTGCCATCAACTAATTCTATGTCTTAAAGCCTTAATTTGAGATTTCATTAAAATCTACAAACCCTAGCATTATCCCTAAAGTCATGGGAGGTTCTTCCTTGCTTTTTAAAGAATTCCCCCACCAAATCCTTTGCCTTTATTTTCTTTTACACCTTAATCCTACATATATAACATTATACCTAAACATCTACCTCAAATCTTCAAATCACATCAAAACTAGGGTTTTTAAATCCTTACCTTAAACCCTTCAATTTGAAGATCCAAGGCTCCTATCTTGTTCTTCTTGAGAAATTATGCAAAACTCCTTTAAAACTTAGAGAGAGAAAACTTGTTTCGTGGAAGATTTGAGAGAAAATGGAAGAAAGGTTGAAGAAATGATATCTCTCTTGGCTTGAACAAATTTCCTCTCATTTATAGGAAAATATTTCATTAATTTTCCAAAATTATGCTATTGGTCCAATTATTTTAATTGTATAACTCATTACTCTTTAATTCTTCATATAAGGGCATTTTGGTCTTTTGGCCCTAAACATAATTATTACTTAATTAATGCCATTAAATGCAATCAAGCCTACTCATCCTTGAATTTTGCAATGCTTATCCATAGGTAAAATAACTATTTGATTCATACTGTTCCAAATAAATTGACTATTTTGCCCTTAGTTGGATTTTTTGCTTTTTAACATAAAATTAACATCTAAATGACTATTTTGAGTTGGGAACATACCTTTGACGTCTTGGGTATTACATGATATGTACTCAGTATAGTGCACAGGTTCAAGTCCTCTAGAGTGACAATGGTGGGGAATATCAAAGTTCTGACCTCCAACAATACTTGGAAGCACATGGTATTATTCATCAAACGACTTGTCCCAACACACCCCAACAGAATGGTGTTGTTGAGTGGAAAAATTGGCACTTATTAGAGGTAGTTTGTGCCTCATTAATAGAAGCTCACATGCCATTATCTTTTTAGGGAGAAACACTCACTTCTGCAGCCTGCTTAATCAACCGGATACTTTCCAACTCTATTGAGTTTCAGACACCATCTCAGGCTCTTAGTAAAGCAATTAATGCTCCAATAGTCACAAAGTTACCATCTCATGTTTTTGGCTATGTACCTTTGTGCACCTACATAAACACCAACATAACAAGTTATCTCCTCAAGCATTGAAATGTGTTTTTGTTGGGTGTGGTGTTCATCAAAAGCAGTATCACTGCTACCATCCTCTAACTCGACAAACATTTGTTACAATGGATGTTGTTTTCCATGAAGACATCATGTTTTTTTCCTCTAAGTCTGAACTTCGAGGGGAGCATTGTTAGGAAGAAATTCAGACTCTTGAATATACTATTCAAAATGTGGAAAACGTAAGGAGCGAAAATTTGAATCTTACAGATGTTGGCTTAAAAACTAGGCATATTAACTAACAAGAGGAGGAAGTGGATGATGAAAATATAGAGGTAATTTCAAACCCGTCTGAAGAAACTTCATCTGAGTCCGAGTCTCTCGTACCTGATATTCCACAACCATCACTTGCTGAGAATATCCCTAATTTAGAGCTTGAACCAATTAGGAAACAGTTACCACCACATAGTACTAGAGGATTCCCAAACCATCATACAAACTTGAACTATCTAATAAGGTTAAATATGCCATGAGCCATTATGTGTCTAACCATCGTATGTTAGAATCAAATATGTCATTTGTAAATCAATTATTTGTTGTATCTATTCCTAACAGTGTGCAGGAAGCCTTATCTGATCCAAAATGGAAAGCTGCTATGAATGAAGAGATGAGATCGTTACAGAAGAATGAAACCTGGGAACTTGTTAATCGTCTACAGGAAAGAAGACCATTGGATGTCAATGGGTCTACACTATGAAGTATAAAGCTAATGGTATAATTGAGAGGTTCAAAGCTAGATTAGTAGCAAAAGGGTGCACTCAAACCCATGGGTTTGACTATACAGAGACATTTGCACCCATTGCTAAAATCAACACAGTATGTGTCTTGTTATCTTTAGTTGCAAACCTTGATTGGCCTTTACAAAAATTCGATGTGAAAAATGCTTTACTACATGGAGAATTGTTAGAAAAGATCTATATGGATCCTCCACCAGGGTGTATTTCACTAGATAAGCACATCCAAAAGGTATGTAAGTTAAAGAAATCTCTAAATGGGTTGAAGCAATCTCCAAGGGCATGGTTTGAGAGGTTCACAAAAGCTATGACATCTTTTGGCTGCCATCAGAGCAATTCAAATCATACACCATTCCTTAAAAAACAGCAAGGAAATATCACTTCACTTATTGTATATGTGGATGATACGATGGTTACAAGAAATGATCTAGAAGAAAGGAAGGCTCTACAAAAGTACTTGTCAAAGGAATTCGAGATGAAAGACCTAGGTTCTTTGAAATATTTTCTTGGAATTGAAGTGTCTTGATCTAATAAAGGTATATTTCTATCACAAAGAAAGTATGCCTTGGATGTGCTGCAGGAAATTGGTATGTCATCATGTCAACCAGTTGATACACCAATCGAAGAAAGGTTGAAATTAGGAGTTAAGACTGATCAAATACCAGTTGACAAAGGGAGATACTAGAGACTTGTGGGAAAATTGATGTACTTATCACACACTAGGCCATATATTGCTAATTCATTGAGTATTGTCAGTCAGTTCATGCATAATCCTGGAGAGCAACATATGAATGCTGTTACGTGTATTTTGAGATATATAAAACATGCTCTTGGAAAGGGAATCCTATTTACTAAAAATGAGGACTACCAAAATGTGAATGCATATACTGATGCTAATTAGGCTGGAGTAGTGGATCATAGACGATCTACTTCTAGTAATTTCACTTTTGTAGGCGGTAATCTAGTCACTTGGAGAAGCAAAAAATAAAATGTAGTGGCATGCTCAAGTGCTGAAGCAGAATTTAAGGGACTGGCACTTGGGATTTGTGAAGCTTTATGGCTAAGATTTCTCCTGCAAGATTTGGGCTATCAATCTAATCAACCAATCTAATTATATTGTGACAACAAAGCAGCATGTGACATTGCTCACAATCTAGTTCAACATGATCATACAAAACTGTTAGATTAGGTGCTCTAGAGCCAATTAATTATTGTAGAATTGACTCTTTGTAATAATGTTCATTGATCAATAAAAGGCATTTTATTCTATATCATGTAAATCATCATTGTATGTATTGAAATATGTCCTTAGAATGGTAGAACCATGATGAGGGTATCAAGTGTTTCAAATCTTGATAGTGAGAAACCAATGAGCACATATGATGGCTATTTGAGAAACGCCTGTAACCCTAGTATTATTCTAAAGTAAGGGCATAGATAATACGGCAAGGCTATCATAGTGTTGAATGACTCTATCGAAAGACAGTGACTGATCTCACTTGTCAAGGTTGTTTGGTGACAACCTGGTGCAACATATGGGTACTTGTTGTAGGCAACTTTACTGGACTGACCCACCAGAGGATTCCATATGGATGGCAACCCCAATGTCTATGGAATAAATCCTCTAACGAATGGTGGTGCATGTGATCCTTAGACTTGAGATCACCGGAGCGCCTTGTGCTCTGATTGGTGTAGTTTGACACTAGCCCAACGCAATTCTATTCACAGCTATCAATACGGTAGTGATTGGTTGCATCAAGGAGTGCATCAAGACTATAGTGGATCGACAGAGGATTCATCACTCTTGGGTACGGGGGAAGTTATCTCACGGCACAATTCAGTAAGTGACAATGACACTAAAACTGTGGCCACAGTGGGATTGAGTTGTTGCTCTATCCAGTTTATAATTCAGGTCATTGGTCTAGTAACTGAACATATAATATTGAGAGTAATCGAGGTTAACACTATTTCTATGCCCTAGTCTCGTTGAGATAATAGATGATGAAAGGATTGGATTGTATGGTAACCATATCATTGACAGGTAGCTGCTTTGCTGAATCTGAATCTATCGAGTGGCCATGATGCCTTGCTAGGGGCCAACCTTGGTCTGTGTGTAGTGAGACGATTAATTGGTGTTAATCGTGATACTGCACACTACCGGTATGATGAAGAGCCTACGGGTCACACACATAGAAGATAATCTAAGAGCCAGTTTATTAGAAGGGCGTTTTCGTCTTTTTAGGCGAAAGGGTATTTTGGTAATTTCACAGTGCAATTAAATTTGCTGAGGTCGTAGCCTTTATTTAATGTGTTAATAAAATTAAATAAGTGAAATATATTTAAATATGTGTTCGAATATATTTAAATGAATTATTGTTAGTGTAAATGTTAATATATGATAAATATATATTAATTGAATTCAATTGAAAAATAATAATAATAATTAAAATATCTAAATGGGGCTGTTTGGACATAGGGGCTGTTTGGGTTGGTGCCCAAGCCTATTCCATGATGGAATAGGGCAAAGTGGGCACTATATAAGTGCAACATTTTGTAAAATTAAGAAGAATTCATTTCAATCATTTGAAAAAAAAAAAAAAAAAAAAACCTAGCCCCCTTTTTCTCTCCCACGCCAGTTTTCCTTTGCTTGAAACAAAACTTGCTTGATTTTGTCGGTTCTTAAGGCTTAAAGAGGATCTAGCAAATCCCTTTTTAGTTCCTTGGGATTATCTTCGTGTGGACTAACGGTAGTTCGATCCTACCCTTAGATTGGTAGCGAAACCCATTCAGAGTTAAAGTTGGAAGAGCATCCAAATGTGGGTATGGTTTCTTAACTTTAAATTGATTTTCTGCAAATTTGTATTTAATGCATAGACTGTTAAAAATTTGTACCCTGATCTTGGTTCTAAGGAACGATCCATGTTGTTTATGTTTTTGTTTCCACTGCCATAACTTGATCGTTTCTTAACAGAAACATGTTGAAATAGATAGATTTTTCATCAAAGAAAAGCTGGATGAAAAGATTATTGAATTGCCCAAGATTCGATTAGAAGATCAATTGGCCAATATTCTTACCAAGGCTGTCTCCAAACATAATTTCTCACAAGTTTTAGACAAATTGGGCATGAGTGACATCTATGCACCAACTTCAGGGGGAGTGTTAAGATTTCAGCAATATTTCCTAAATATTTCAGGATCTTCTTTTTTTGTCAGTTTTAGAATACTCATAATGTCCTTGAAGTCCTATAATCTCATAATTATGTCTATTTATTGTAATTGACATAATTAGGAGATTCTATAGATTGTATCCTCCCTATAAAACATCTGTAACTTTTACTGAATTAATCAATGAATTGACAACACAATTCTTCAAACAAAAAATGGACTTGTAAGGCATCCTGTGGCCCTAAGGATTAGGTAGGCTCAGCTATCAATTATGCTCGGATATCTCAGTTACTAAAAAAAATGTAATGGCAAATCCATAGCTCATATAGACTTTTATTTTCCATAATTCTTATGCAAATTTTTATAGTCAATTATAAAAATTATGTATGAAATTAGTTCATTTTAATATATAATTAATCATATTATTCAATTTAATTTACTCATTATAACTTCATTTTTTTTTTTAACATTTTATGTGTAATAGTCGCATTTGGATTTTTCTTAATTTGATGTGGCATATTATATAAATTGGATAATTATATAAAAATATTTATTTCTTGTAATAAAAAAATTATTTCTCAACAAAGATTTTGCCTTTCCTAAAATGAACCATGTCGATGGCCAGTTTTTAATATATTATCTCAAATTAATTACATTCGTTTATAGAACTTTATCTTGAAAAATGTAGTTAAAGGGTTTACTATTATACGGTTTCCATTGAAATGTATAAAATTCGATCAACTTTTAAAATGTAGAAATAACATGAAATGCATTAGAGAATTCTCATGATTTATAAATATATTATGTTATTATTTTAATTTAATTTTTTAAAATATTTAATTATTTATTAATGGTATTACAAATATATATTTTTATTATAAATACATTTGAAAATAAAATATTTGAAACAAAATATCAAAAGAGGAGTTCTAAGTTCTTATTGCTTTTTACTTTTTGTTATTTCTCTTCGTGTTAGTTATGGTAAGGAATTAGAATCGAGTTCTGGGTACTCGAGTTGAAACCAATGGTATCTAGGGTGTATTTGTAATTTATGTAAACAGTTAGGAGTGTATTTGTAATTTTTACAAGATATTTTAATAAGTATATGAATATGATATTGAGTTTATATGACTAGATAACTCAAACAAGACCACTCAAAAATTTGTTAAAATAAAAGGGAAAATATTATTAAATAAAATTATGCTAAATTGAAGGGGTGTACATGACATATATATGTCCTACCTTGGTTGATTGACATGTAGGATTTGAAAAGCAGATCTCGAATTGTTCTATTTTGACACGTTGGATGTATGAGTTAATGAGAGATATTAATAACAATTATATAGGTGCATTGCATTGGTATTCCAAAGGTTCATATCAACCCAAACGTTTCTTGATTACACATTCTCTATCTATCTCTCAAATTAAAGTCACCCAATCGATTTAATTGCTCAAATATAATCAAGAGGTCTCATCTCTCTCCACTAATGGCAACTCTTACTATTACACCTCCGTGACTTCACTAGCTCTCCATCTCATATGCTGCCGCTCTATCACCTCTTCCATGCAACACCACAACCACCGCCACTCTCAATGATTAGAGAGCAAGGTTTGGATCTAGATTTGTTGACTAGATGATTGAAATCTCTTGATTTTCCACTTGGTGCTCGAGAAAATTTTGGATTCTCCCGGTAAACAAACGAATTTGTAATTTTTGAATCATATGTTCTTTATTGTTGTGAAATTGAGAATTTTGTTTGTGTTTTTGAGTGATTAGGCATTTTTCTATTGTTGTGAAATTGAGAATTTCGTTTGTGTTTTTGAGTGATTAGGCATTTTTCTATGGAAGTTTCTGGATTTTTGAAGATGAATCAATTGTATCATCATGTTATGCCTAAAATAAGGGTTGACATATGCTGACATCATCAAGCACCAATTAGAGTCCAACAAATTATTCTGCTGTCCTAAACATGACACATCTCCACAAGCAAAAGGAATGTAGTTGTCACAGACCCAAACCGACTCAAGATTTTGTGCCTAAGTGAATTTGGTTTGCACACCTGTCAAAGCCCCATTTAATTTAAGGATATTCTTTGGGTTCTCGACGAATGGGAAGGTAGGAAGGATCTTCACAACATGAGGCCACTTGTAAAAGTGTAATCATTATCTTAAGCTAAATAGGTATAAATAGGTAGCTCCCCCTCACAAAATCAGGATCGGATCTTTACGTATTCATCAAAGCAAATAACAAAGACACACTACTAGAAAGAGTTTGGCTTGACATTCTCTAAGAACACTTAGAACACCAAACACTTGTAATACCAGATCGTAGTTTGCGACCTCTTGTAAGCCTGTCTAACGATCAGAAAGCAATTTATATAAATGAACACAGTGGATGTAGGATTCGCTTTAAGCATCTGAACCACTATAAAAACTATCTTGTCAACTTTACTTTTACGTCTTTGTATGCTACTGTGCTCATAGTACCTCACCCACTCACCATAATCAGCTCACGTGTGATTTCTTAGCACTTTACACGTGTGAAGTCATTGGTGTCAAAATCAAGCAACAACAGTTGGGCGCTAGAAGGAGGGCTTGATTTCACATCAGCTCTCTATCCAGTAAACTTAACTAACTCGTCAGTTTCTCTTTCGAAGATCAACCACAAATTCTTATGGCTCATGGCTTCGAAATTGAGCGTACTAGCACCAATAACAATGAGGAAATTCCCCGCAATCAAGGAGCATGCCTTTGACCTCCCAGGCGGATCCTGTGTTAATCCGTTATTTGGAAAATTTTGATAGCACTCTCCAAATGATGAACCAGCTTTTAGGAAATGATCATACATGGCAGCAGAAAACAAAAATTATTTACATCATAGATCATTCCTCAGAACCAAGATCAGGGCACAAATTTATAGTTTATACATTAGATTAGAATCTGCAGAAAAATCAGTTTAGAGTTTAAGGAGGGCTTGATTTCACATCAGCTCTCTATCCAGTAAACTTAACTAACTCGTCAGTTTCTCTTTCGAAGATCAACCACAAATTCTTATGGCTCATGGCTTCGAAATTGAGCGTACTAGCACCAATAACAATGAGGAAATTCCCCGCAATCAAGGAGCATGCCTTTGACCTCCCAGGCGGATCCTGTGTTAATCCGTTATTTGGAAAATTTTGATAGCACTCTCCAAATGATGAACCAGCTTTTAGGAAATGATCATACATGGCAGTAGAAAACAAAAATTATTTACATCATAGATCATTCCTCAGAACCAAGATCAGGGCACAAATTTATAGTTTATACATTAGATTAGAATCTGCAGAAAAATCAGTTTAGAGTTTAAGAAATCATACACACGTTTTGAGGCTCCTCCTACTTGTCTCTGAACGGGTTTCGCTACCGACCCAAGAGTAGGATCGAACCGGCGGTAGTCAACACTAAGATAACCCTAACGAACTAAAGAGGGATTTGCTAGATCCCTTTTAGCCTTTAAGAACCAAGAACAAAATCAAGCAAATTTTGTTTCAAGCAAAATACACTTCAAATATTCTACTCAAATTATTTCTAAATTCAGCCAAATTTCACTTGGTCACCATCATACCAACTCCACTTCTCATGGCTTAAATCTACTCATCAAAAGCCATATACTTAACAATAGTATAATTCTCAACAATCAATCTCAAACTCATAAGCATATACATACATATCAAATCATTTGATTACTTAAATCTTAGCTTAGGTTGGATTTACTTACCTTATGCTTGAGTAGTTCCACAAGAAGCTCTTTATCTTCGGTAGACTTGTTCTTTCTCTCAAACCCTAAGCATAAACTTTATAAGAATTCAACACTTATACAAATCAATCTCATATTTATAACAAGAATCCTTACGTTTTGATGCTTAGGATCAAATCTCTATAAAAATCCAACCAAAAGCCCTTAATTTCCTTTAGAAAATTGGTGAAGAGATGAGAGGAATAGAGAGTGGAAGTGGTGTATGGGGTGTAAAGAATGGGAGGGTTTGTAAGGCTAAACCCTTATTAGCTAATATAAATAACTTTCTTTCCCATTTTGCCCTTACACTTTCTTGAAAATTCCATCTTTACCCTTTAATTCTTTACTCATACAACCCCATCTCCAATGCATTCTCTATGAAATTTTCTTACATTTCACTCTCCGCTTTTCCTACTAATTAGGGGTAGAATGGTCACTTTACCCCTATGGACAATTCCTCTAGAAACTTCTCAAGAAATTCAGTCAACTCTTCGCCCCGGCGAAAAATTACAGAGCGTACATTACCGCGGCGAAGCCTGTAACTCTCTAATTTCGCCAATCCTTCACCAATTTCAGGGCAACCAAGCATTATTCACAATATACAAACTTAACCAAAGACAAACGAACAACATTAAGGGCCAATAAGCATATATAAATGACATACCTCAAAGTTGGCATTACAATACTCCCTCCTTAAAAGAATTTTGTCCCCGAAATTTAGACGAACAACTCCAGGTAACGGTTCTGCATATCTTGCTTCACCTCCCATGTAGCTTCTTCAACTTTGTGATTTCTCCAAAGGATTTTCATTAAAGGAATACTATTGTTTCGGAGCTCTTTAATCTTTCTGTCCAATATCTGAACTGGACGCTCGTCATACACAAGTTTTTCTTCTAAGTCTACGTCCTCTATGCTTAGTATATGGGAGGGATCATTTACATACTTTCGAAGCATCGAGACATGGAATACATCTTGCACCCTGTCCATGCTAGGTGGTAGTGCCAACCTATAGGCTACCTTTCCCACTCACTATACTAATGTATCTCGGTGCTAAGTTTCCCTTGCCACCGAAATGCATCACCTGTTTGTAGGGGGAAGCCCTTAGAAACACTTTATCACCCACTTCGAACTCAATATCTTTCCTTTTCAAGTCTGCATAGCTTTTCTGCCTGTCTTGGGCTTGTTTCATTCTATTTCTGATCAACTGGACATCTTCTAACATTTTCTGGGTCATTTCTGGCCCAAGAGCTATATTCAACTCATCTTTCTCGCCTATCTCATCTCAATGTAGTAGAGATCTACAATGTCTACCATACAAGACCTCATAAGAGCCATCTTAATTGTAGACTGATAGCTATTATTATAGGCAAACTCCACCAATGGTAACATCTCATGCTAGGACATTTTATAATCCATACAACATGCTCTCAACATATCCTCAAGTATCTGATTCATTCCCTCTATCTGGCCATCTGTCTGAGGATGATAGGCAGTACTAAAAGCTAATCTGGTACCCAAGTTCCTTTGTAAACTAGTCCAGAAAGCTGAAACAAATCTGGAATCTCTATCTGACACTATTGTCTTGGGTAATCCATGCAGTCTCACTATCTCTTTAATGTAAATCTGGGCCAATTGATCCAGAGTAGTGCTCTCCTTTATTGGAAGAAAATGGGTTGACTTAGTCAATCTGTCTACTATTACCCATATAGCATTACACCCTTTTTGCACTCTTGGAAGACCTGTAATAAAATCCATTAAAATACTCTCCCATTTCCATTCAGGAATACTAAGTGGCTAATGCAACCTTGACGGCCTCTGGTGTTCTGCTTTCACTTGTTGACAAACCATGCATTTAGCTACAAAATCTCCAATTTCCTTCTTCATACCTAGCCACCTAATGAGAATGAAAAATGTCATATTTATCCCCTTAATGTCTAGTCTTTTATACTTATTTGCTACCTAAATATACTCATTATTATTCTATTTTGATTTAGGATGCAAATGGAGGCGTTAATTTCAAAACGGAACTAATTAAGTGAATTCAGACAGTTTCGACATTCTTTCATAATCTGGGCATAACTCTCTCATCCGAGCTCCGATTGAGATGATTCAAAATGTTTGGAACACTAAGAAAGAGATCTACAACTTTCACGTTTTGAGTTTGGAGAGATACTTGCTGCATCAAGGTTGTAATCGGGCTTCAAGTTGACGCACCTGCACTACCGACATTCTGGAACATTTTGCCTTGTCATGCAAATCAATTGGGCAGTTTATTATTAGAAGATTTGAAGACATGTGGCACGCAAGTTACAGCTCAGAATCACCACTTTCCTATTTTATTTTAGGACTTTATCTTATTTTCAATTAATTAGAATCAAATTAGGATTAATGTTATTTTAGGATATTAGAATATTTCTTTTAGGAGATTTAGTGGAATTCAAATACTGGAACTGGATATTTTTTAAGGGATCAGATTAGGTTTGGGACACACGCCTCTCTCTGGTCTTCTCTGTAATTTTCCTTTGGAATTTTTATGATGGCCATGAGAAGCTAATTTTTATAACTTGGTCGAAGGAAACAGAGGCCTCGAAATCAATAACTGTGAGATCTAATCGTTTTATTTCAGTGTTCAATTTTATGCTTGAGTATTGGAGTTCTTCTATGCTTATTTTCATGATTGTTTCATTTAATTGCTGGAGGCCTACTAGGTTATTATTTGTTACAATTACTGCTAAGTTAGATATCAAATCCGTAATTGTTTGATCCTCTAACTTGTGAGCAATTAGGGTATTATTTGACTGCGTCAGGAATTAGTAATCTTAAGAGGAACACTCGACTAAATTAAATACAAATGCTTGAGTTTTGTGTTGTTTAGCTTCACGATCTCTCTAATTCTTAAGGCTGCCATTAGATTAAATCTTTAGCGCTTGTCTAGGGTTGTTTAATGGTAAGATTAATTAAGATCGCTTGTTTCCTAATTAATTACAATTAAGGAGAGATAGGAAAATAGTTCCAACGATGAATATTCAAAGTAAGAATTGATTACTTTTGCATCAATGATCAGTTGTAAGATTACGATGGTGGATGTTGATGGAGACCAAGTTTCGATATATTAATTGTTTTCGAATTTGTTTTTTCTTTTGGCTAAGATTGTTTTGTTTTACTCAAAACCCCCCAGCCTTATTCACATCATCAAAAATTCGGCAGACACTCTCGTGGGAGACCCTTGCTTACCCTATTATAGTTCAGTAGTTAGGTTAGGAAGATTTTTAATATTGGTTGCCTACAATAGCACACCAGATTTTGCCGCCGTTGCCGGGGAGTGATTCTAGTTGATTTTTTTGTTTTTGTGTTTTTGTGATTTTTTATTGCGTTTTTTGTATTTTTTTTATTTTGCAGAAAAAAAAACTGAAAATAGTACTATCATAAGGAAAATTTGGTTGGTTAGGAGTGCTGCGAGATCTGTTTCGAAAGAAAAAAATTCTGAGCAACACTAGAAAGATTTCTAGCCTTACCTCTTAGGCCAAATTCGAATGTTTTGATAAGGTTTTTGGCGTTTTTGTGTTGGTCACATTAAAAAAAAAAAATTCTTTATTTTATTTTATTTTTTTGAATTTTCTGGTTGGTTTTCATTATTTGTCATTATTCCTTTATAAGATTCTGTGTTTTATGACAGGTCCTCTCATCTTGGTGATTTAGCATTTGACCCAGAAATTGAGAGCACTTTGCGCAGGTTAGGAAGGAAGCTCGGACAGATTCTGAGGCAAGCAATTTGATTTAGAAGAGAGGGCGGTCATGGCGGAAATCGAACTTTTAAAGGCTTGTTGCCCCTGATTTGAATCAAGCACCTTTATAAAATTTCCTATTTTAGATGCTGCACTACTTTTGAATTAAAATCTGGACTAAACATCTCTTGCCCACTTTTCGGTCTTACAGGTGAAGATCTCACCAAGCATCTAAAGGAGCTTCATGTGGTTTGCACGAGTATGAAACTGACGGGGGTGACCGAGGAGCAAATTAAATTAGAGGCTTTCCGTTTTCTTTGAAGGATTTGGCTAAGGATTGACTTTATATCTACCTCTGGAACTATAACCACATGGAACGAGATGAAGAGATTATTTCTGGAGAAATATTCCCAGCTTCGAGGGTGGCCAACATCCGAAAGAAATTTGTGGTGTAAGGCAACATAAGAAGAGTCCCTACATGAATACGGGAACACTTTAAGAAATTGTGTGCAAGCTGCCCCCATCATAGATTAGAGAGCTACTACTCTAGTATTTCTATGAGTGCCTTACATACGCTGATAGGAGTATGATTGATGCTGCAAGTGGAGGAGCTTTGGTGGATAAGACTCCCGAGGCGCAAGAGAACTTTGATGAATATGGCGGCCAATTCAATAGTTTGGTAGTAGGCTTAACCTTCCATCTAGGCGTGATAATGAGGTAAATATTTTTTCCCTAGAACAACAAATCTGAGTCTAACTCTCTTGTTCGTTAAATGGCTGTAGGTATGCAAATAGTGAAGGCTTGTGGAATTTGTTCAGTAGTAGGGCATCCAACTGATACTGCCCAACTCTTCAAGGGAGCAGTTGAGCAAGTGAATGCAGCAGGTGGTTTTCCTGGACAATCGCAAAGGAAGTATGATCCTTATTCGAGCACATATACCCTGGAGGAGGGATACCCTAATCTTGGCTATGGGAATCCACAAGTGAATCAGCCCCACCATCAAAACCACCCAAATTACTAGCAGTACAAGAGCCATACCCCTATACAACAACCGGACCAAACTGCTAATTCTATGTATTCTTTTGAAGAATTGTTAAGTCTCTTGCTACTAACACTTTGCAATTTCAATAGTAGACGAGGGCCAGTGTTCAAGTTTGGAGAAATAGATAGGGCAGATGGCAAACACAATCAGTAAGCTGGACGCACAAAGTTGGGGAAATTACCCTCTCAAATGGTGGTCAATCAGAGAAAATGCAAGTGCTATCGTCTTGAGAAGTGGTAAAGAGGTTGAGATTCCAACAAAGGCAGCCTTGTATCGTCGAAGGAAGAAATAGAGAAAGACGTCATGTAGATAAGAACGTTCCCAACGATGATGGTGTTCCTAAGCGTAATTTCCACCTCTATCCAATATAAACCAATACCCTTTTCCTTAAGCTTTGGCAGAATCTAGAAAAGACGAGAGTAGAACAGAGATTTATATGAGACTTTTGTAGATGCGAGGTAAATATTCCACTTTTAGATGCTATTAAACAAGTACCTCGTTATGCTAAATTCTTGAAAGAATTGTGTACACTTAAGAGGAAACGGAAACTAAAGGGGTGTGAAAAGGTGAGAGTAGGAGAAAATGTTCTGCAGTGATTCAGAGAAAACTTCCAGCGAAGTGCTGGATCAGGTATGTTTACTATCCCTTGTACGATAGGTAACACTAGGTTTGAGAAGGCCATGATAGACTTAGGAGCTTCTTAAATGTCATGCCATACTCTATGCTTCTTTGAAACTTGGGCCTTTGAATAAAACTGGTGTTGTGATTCAATTGGCTAATAGATCTAATGCCTATCCTAAGGGTGTAGTTGAGGATATTCTGGTAAAGTTAATGACTTAGTTTTTCCCACTGATTTTTATGTGTTGATATGGAAAATGGTGATCAAACTGCTTATTTTGTTAGGAAGAACCTTTCTTAAAAACATCTAAGACTAAGATAGATTTTCATAGTGGCATACTTACCATGGAATTTGATGGTGGAATTGTCAAGTTTAATATTTATGATGTCAGAAATATCCTGATGATGATGATGATAATCATGTTTATTCTATGATATGATTGATTCTTTAGCATAAGAGGTTTTTGACTTGATGGAGAAGACGGATTGGAAGTATTCTATTAGCAATCATCTTGAGAAAGAGAATGCGGAGTTTGCCTTGAGTACTGATTTGCAGGAAACTATTGCAGCGTTGAATGATTCTCAAATTTACAACATCAGTCAGGTAACGTTTCCTATATGGCATTACCAATTTTAACGAGAGCCTTTACCTTCTGTTTTGCAGGCTCCCATTCCAGTTTGAAGCCTCTCCCTAGTTACCTCAAGTAGTGTTCTTGGAGATGGAGAAACTTACCAGTGATCATCTCCAGCAACCGTGCATACAAGAAGAGAATCTTGTGCAGGTCCTTAAGGAGCATAAGACTGCAATTGGTTGGAAAATTGCAGATATTAAGGGAATTAGCCCGTCTACATGCATGCATCGTACTGCTTTGAGAAGGAGCAAAACTTTGTCACCGCAAAGAAGATTGAACCCCCATGATGGATGTTGTGAAGAAAGAGATCCTGAAACTTCTTGAAGTTGGAGTGATTTATCCCATTTCAGATAGCAATTGGGTTAGCCCAAAGGGTTCCTAAAAAGACCAGAATAACTGTTGTGAAAAATCAGAATGAGGAGTTAGTTCCTACCCGTGTTCAAAATGGGTGGCGGGTTTGTATAGTTACAGGAAATTAAATGTTGTAACCGCAAGGACCACTTTCCTTTACCTTTTATTGATCAAATACTTGAAAGGTAGCTGGTCATTCTTCTATTATTTCCTTGATGGTTATTTAGGTTATTTTCAGATTGCGATTGTGGAGGATCAAGAGAAGACGACTTTTACATGCCCATTTGGAACTTTTGCTAATCGCGCATGCCCTTTGGTCTTTGCAACGCTCAGCCACTTTCCAGAGGTTATGGTTAGCATATTTTCAGATTATGTTGAGCATATCATAGAAGTTTTTATGGACGATTTCACGGTTTATGGAAATCTTTTGATAATTGTTTGCATAACCTTACACTTGTTCTTCAAAGATGCATAGAAACTAACCTTGTGTTAAATTCTGAAAAATGTCATTTTATGGTAGATCAAGGTCTAGTTTTGGATCATGTGTTCATCTAGGGCATTGAGGTAGATAAAGCCAAAGTTGATATTATTCAATCTTTACCTTACCCCACTAGTGTGCGGGAAGTTCGTTCTTTTCTTGGACGTGTAGGTTTTTATCAAAGATTCATCAAGGACTTCTCCAAAATAGCATTACCCCTATGTAGTTGTTGCAAAAGGATGTGGTTTTTAAGCTCGATGAGGCATGTAAGTGGCGTTTGACAAGCTAAAGCAACTGCTGACTTCTACCCCAATATCCAGCCCCTGACTGGACATTCCTTTCGAGATAATGTGCGACGCAATGGATTATGCAGTAGGCGCTATTTTGGGTCAAAGGATTGGAAAAGCATCTCATGCCATTTATTATGCTTCCAGGATTTTGAATCATGCCAGAGAAATTATTCCACCACTGAGAAAGAACTTTTTAGCTGTTGTTTTGCTTTAGAAAAGTTTTGATCTTATTTGCTTGGTACTAAATTATTGTTTTTTCTGATCTGCAGCTTTGCGTTATTTGATGACGAAGAAAGAGGCAAAACCGAGATTAATAAGGTGGATACTTCTCTTGAGTGAATTCGATTTGGAGATCAAAGACAAAAGAGGGACATAAAATAGTGTCGCAGATCATTTGAGTCGTCTAGTTCACGTGGAGGATGAACTTCATTTGCAAGAAACTTCCCTTACGAGCAATTGTTCTCTACGAGTTTGACATTAACTTGGTATGCAAATCTTGTAAATTTTTTGGTTACTAACATCTTTCTCCTGGTTTGTCTAGGGCTCAAAGAGACAAGATCAAGAGTGATGCCAAATACTATGTGGGGATGACCCCTACTTATGGAAGCTTGTGCAGATCAAGTAATAAGAAGGTGCATTCATGAAAATGAAATTATTTCCATTCTCACCTTTTCATTCTTAGCATGTGGAGGTCACTTTGGAGCTAAGAGGACAGCGAAGAAAGTGCTAGAATGTGGTTTCTTTTGGCCATCTTTATTTCGAGATTCATACTCTTTTGTAAGTCATGCGATAATTGTCAAAGGACAGGTATATCCCAAAAGAATGAGATGCCACAAACCCCCATACTATTTGAAATTTTTGATGTTTGGGGCATCGATTTCATGGGACTGTTCTTGTATCTTGGTTATGTTATATTTTTCTTGCTGTTGATTATGTTCGAAATGGGTGGAAGCTAAAGCCACTAGGACTGATGATTTTAAAGTTGTTGCAGATTTATCAAGTCTAACATATATTGCAGGTTTGGAATTCCAAGAGCTCTAATAAGTGATCGAGGCACTCACTTTTACAATCGAACTATGGAGGCTTTGCTGAAAAAGTATCATGTGACCCACAAGGTGTCTACTGCCTATCATCTGAAACTAGTGGACAAGGGAAGTGTCAAATCGAGAGATCAAGCCATCATTGAGAAGACGGTCAATCCAAGTAGAAAAGACTGGAGTTTGCATTTGGATGATGCCTTGTGGGTGTATAGGACTGCATATAAGACGATTGGTATGTCACCTTTTCGTTGCTGTTTGGGAAAGCATGCCATCTTCCAGTTGAGTTAGAACACAAGGGTTATTGGGCAATAAGAGTTTTAACATGAAGATGGATGAAAGTGGAGAACACAGGAAGTTGCAACTACAAGAGTTAGAGGAAATTCGCAATGATGCAATGAGAATGCAAGGATTTACAAGGAAAAGACGAAGGCTTTCATGACAAGACGATCTCTAGGAAAGAGTTTAAAGTTGGTCAAAAAGTCCTTCTATACAATTCACGACTTCGTTTGTTTCCAGGTAAGTTGCGTTCTCGTTGGATTGGACCTTTTGTTGTTACTATATTTTTCCTCATGGTGCAGTTGAAATTCAAGTTTAGCAACTTCGAAAGTGTTCAAGGTGAATGGCCATAGACTTAAGACTTTCTATGAAGGTCTCTAAGAAGAAAATGTGGCAGATTGGACCTTGAGGATCCGACTTATTCAATTGAATAAGACAGCTTGAGTCGAGCCAACGAACAATAACAAAGGCGCTGCTTGGGAGGCACCAAGGGAGTTTGTTTTCTTATTCTCGCATTTTAAATTTTGGTTTTTTTGCCTTTTCTTTGCATTCATCTTACATTGGGGACAATGTCAGTTTTAAGTGTGGGGGAGGGGATTTGGTTATGTTTTAATTAAAAAAAAAAAAAAAAAATAGTTTTTTGTTTTTAGGAAGTTTATGCTTTAAGTCATGCTTTGAACGTCTAGTGATACATGAATAGTAACTTGACTTTGTGTTGAGCATATCTTGACTTAGGATGTTAGCAATATTTCATAAATAGAGTTAATCATATTTGAATCTTTGCAGTTTGAAACAATATGTCTTGAGAAGTTGTGTGGGACTTGGCGACGAAGCATGATTGAGGAATGTATAACAACCCTTAAAGAAAAAAAAAATGTTTCTCTTAAGCTATTCTAAATTTGGGTTTAAGCAAATAGGAAAAAGAAAAGAAAGGTATGTGGTGAGTTGAGATAGAGGGGAAAACGTACTCACTCATAAACAAACCATGAAATGAGATGGAGCATAAAATGCACTCATTCTTTTTCAAAACAAAAAGAAAAAAAAAAAGAAAAAAAAAAATATATCCTTAGTTTGCTACCCAGTTGTGTAGTAAAGAGAAACAGTTGAGAGGGAGTTGTACATGAATTGGTTGTGATTAGTTTCCTTGTTTGCATTGATTGATTGAGAGTAATTGTGGAAATGATGAAGAGAGATGAATGTCATTAACTCTACTTTATTTTATTTTGCTGCTTCCTAAGTTAGGTTGAATATCATGGATTAAATACTGTTGCTTATGCATAGATGGTGTTCTTGATATTGACTTGACATGATGGTGTTCTTGATATGACTTGGTGTAGTGTTTGTTTGAATTAGTTTGCCCGAGGACGTGCAAAAGCTAAGTGTGGGGGAATTTGATGAGAATGAAAAATGTCATATTTACCCTCCTTAATGTCTAGTCTTTTATAACTTATTTGCTGCCTAAATATGCTCATTATTATTCTATTTTGATTTAGGATGCAAATGGGGCGTTAATTGTAAAATGGAATTAATTAAAGAATTAGGACAGTTTTGACATTGTTTCATAATCTGGGCATAACTCTCTCATCCAAGCTCGCATTGAGATGATTCAAAATGCTGTGGAGCACTAAGAAATAGATTACAACTTTCATGTTTGAATTGGAGAGATATGATGGGAATGCAAGCATATTTAACCCCCTTAATGTTTAGTCTTTATATGTATTTGTTTCCTAATTGTACTCATTATTACTTTATTTTGGTTTAGGAAGCAAATGGAGGTGTTAATTGAAAAACGGAATTAATTGGGGGAATTCGGACAGTTTCGCGACTTCTTCGTATTCTGGGCATAATTCTCTCATCCGAGCTCCGATTGAGATGATTCAAAATGTTGTGGAACGCTAAGAAAGAGATCTAACTTTCATGTTTTGAGTTTTAGAGATACTGGCTGAATAAAGGTTGTAATTGATCTTGAAGTTGACACACCTGCATTGCCGACGTCCTGGAGCGTTCTGACTTTTATGCAAGTCAGTCTATTATTGCACATTTTGAAGACATACATGCTGCACGAAAATTACAGCTGGAAACACCACTTTCCTATTTTATTAGGACTCTATTTATTTTATTTCCAATTAGAATTAAATTAGGATTAATGTTATTTTAGGAGAGGAGAATATTTCTTTTAGGAGATTGAGTGGGATTCGAATTCTAAAATGGATTTTAAAAGAGAGATCAGATTAGGTTTTAAGGCACGACGCCTCTCTCTTCTCTTTCTGGAATTTTCTTCACTTGAGTTTTGTTATGGCCATGAGTGACTAGAACTTTTGTACTTGGTCGAAGGAAACGGAAACCTCATAACAATAAACTGTGAGATCTTTGTTTTTAGTGTTAAATTCATGCTGAGTATTGAAGTTATTCTGTGCATATTTTCATGATGATGCGTTTAATTACTAGGAGGCCTACTAGTGATTATTTGTTGAAATCTACTGCTAAGTTTGATATCAAATCCGTAATGTTTGATCCCTCCAACTTGGAAGCAATTAGGGTAGTAATTTGCGTGCGTCAGGAATTAGTAACTTACGAAGAACATTCAACTAAATTAAATACAACCGCTTGTGTTTGTGTTGTTTAGCTTCATCGATCTTAATTCTTAAGGCTGCCACTAGATTAAATCTTGAGCGCTTGTCTAAGGTTGTTTAGGGGTAAGATTAATTAGGATCGTTGTTTCCTAATTAATTACAATTAAGGAGAGATAGGAAATTATTCCAACGGTGAATATTCAATGTGTGAATTGATTATCTTTGCATCAATGATCAGTTGTAAGATTCGCATGGTGGATGTGACAGAGACCAAGTTCATCTTTTGCTGAATTCGAATTAAATTGTTTTTGTTTTGCTGAGATTGTTTTCTGTTTTTACACAAACCCCCCAGCCTTTTTCACATTAGAGAAATTCGGCTAGACACTCTTCGTGGGATCGACCCTGCTTACCTATTTACGTTCATAGTAGTTAGGTTCGGAGGTAAGGTTTTATTTGGGTGCCTACGACAGCACGCCAGATTTTGGCGCCGTTGCCGGGGAGTGATTCTAGTTGATTATTTTGTTTTTGTGATTTTTTTTTTTTTTTTTGCGTTTTTTGTTATATTTTTTTATTTTGCAGAAAAAAAAGAAAAGAAAAAAACTGTGAACAGTAGTACTGTTCCGGATGAACAGTAGTCTATTCATAAGGAAAATTTTGGTTGAGGTAGGAGTGCTGCGAGTGCCTGTTCGAAGAAAATGACGTTCTGAGAAAACTAGAAAATTTCTAGCCCCACCTCTTGAGGCCAAATTCGAATGTTTTGATACAGTTTTTGCCGTTTTAGTGTTTCTGGCCAATTTAATTTAATTAATTAATTTTTTTAAATTTTAGTTAGTTTTCAATTTTTGTCATTCATTCTAATTCTTATTAGTGTTTTGTTGTTATGACCAGGTCCTCTAACCTGGTGATTAAACATTCGATCAAGAATTGAAAGCACTTTGCGTAGGTTAAGGAGGAAGTTCGGAGAAATTCTGAGGAAGCAATTTGGCTTTTGATTCCTAATTTGTAGCAACTCGATATAGAAGAGGAGGACGTCATGGCTGGAATCGGACTTTGAAAGAGCTTGCTGCCTGATTTGAATCAAGCACCTTTATGCAAACGTTTCTGTTTTAAGATGCTGTGCCTAACTTTTGAGGTTAAATATGGACAATAACATCTTTGCCCACTTTCATGGCTTGCAGGTGAAGTCCTCATAAGCATTTAAAGGAGCTATGTGGTTTGCACGAGTATGAAACCTACGGGGGTGACCGAGGAGCAAATAAATTAAGAGCTTTCCCGTTTTTTGAAGGATTCGGCTAGGTGGTTTAGTATCTACCCTCTGGAACTATAACCACATGGAACGAGATGAAGAGATTATTTTTGGAGAAATATTTCGCTTCGAGGGCAGCCAACATTCAGAAAGAAATTTGTGGTGTAAGGCAGACAACAGAGAGTTACCTGAATACTGGGAACGCTTAAGAAATTGTGTGCAAGCTGCCCCCATCATCAGATTAGTGAGCAGTTACTGATCCAGTACTGCTACGAGGGCCTTACATACACTGATAGGAGCAGATTGATGCTGCAAGTGGTGGAGCTTTGGTGGATAAGACCCCTGAGGCCGTAGGAGCTTGATTGCAAATATGGCGGCCATTCTCAACAGTTTGGCAGTAGACTTGACCTTCCATCTAGGCGTGATAATGAGGTAAATGTTTCCCCTAGAACAACAAATCTCTAGTCTAACCTTCTTGTTCGTCAAATGGCTGTAGGTAATATCAAACGGTGAAGGCTTGTGGAATTTGTTGGTAGTAGGGCATCCAACTGATACGTGCCCAACTCTTCAAGAGGAGCCTGTTGAGCAAGGAATGCAGCAGGTGGTTTCCCTGGACAACCGCAAAGGAAGTATGATCTTATTCGAGCAATATAACCCTGGATGGAGGGATCACCCTAATCTGGCTATGGGAATCACAAATGAGTCAGCCACCCTCAAAACTGCCCAATTACCAGTAGTACAAGCAGCCATATCCCCTAGACAACAACCGGGCCAAAACTACTAATTCTGGTATTTTAGGATTAAGTCTTGAGCCACTTGTCTAGGGTTGTTTAGGGGTAAGATTATTAGGATCGCTTGTTTCTTGATTAATTACAATTAAGGAGAGATAGGAAATTAGTTCCAAGGTGAATATTCAATGTGTGAATTGATTATCTTGCATCAATGATCAGTTGTAAGATTCCGATGGTGGATGTTGACAGAGACCAAGTTCGTCATTTTGATTGAATTGAATTAAATTGTTTTTGTTTTTGCTAAGATTGTTTTCTATTTTACACAAACCCCAGCTGTTTTCACATCAGAGAAAATTTGGCTAGCACTCTTCGTGGGATCGACCTTGCTTACCCATTTACAGTTCAGTAGTTAGGTTCGGAAGGTTTTAATTCTGGGTGCCTACGACAGCACGCCAAGATACTCTCTGCATCAAGGTTGTAATCGGGCTTCAAGTTGACGCACTTGCATGGACGTTCTAGAGCATTTTGCCTTGTCATGCAAATCAATTGGGCAGTTTATTATTGGAAGATCTGAAGACATGTGGCACGCAAGTTACAGCTCAGAATCACCACTTTCCTATTTATTTTAGGACTTTATCTATTTTTAATTAATTAGAATCAATTGGATTAATGTTATTTTAGGATATTAGAATATTTCTTAGGGATTTAGTGCAATTCAAATATGAAACTGGATATTTTTTAAGGGGATCAGATTAGGTTTGGGGGGACACACGCCTCTCTCTGGTCTTCTATAACTTTTCCTTGGAATTTTCGTGATGGCCATGAGAGGCTAATTTTTATAACTTGGTCGAAGGAAACGGAGGCTCGAATCATAACCGTGAGATCTAATCCGTTTTATTTCAGTGTTCAATTTTATGCTTTGAGTATTGGATGTTCTTCTATGCTTATTTTCATGATTGTTTCATTTAATTTCTAGGAGGCCTACTAGGTTATTATTTGTTACAATCTACTGCTAAGTTAGATATCAAATCCGTAATTGTTTGATCCCTCTAACTTGTGAAGCAATTAGGGTTATTAATTTGCTGCGTCAGGAATTAGTAATCTTAAGAGGAACACTCGACTAAATTAAATACAAATGCTTGAGTTTTTGTTGTTTAGCTTCATCGATCTCTCTAATTCTTAAGGCTGCCATTAGATTAAATCTTTAGCGCTTGTCTAGGGTTGTTTAATGGTAAGATTAATTAAGATCACTTGTTTCCTAATTAATTACAATTAAGGAGAGATAGGAAAATAGTTCCAAAGGTGAATATTCAAAGTAAGAATTGATTTAATTTTGCATCAATGATCAGTTGTAAGATTCCGATGGCAGATGTTGACGGAGACCAAGTTTCGTTATATTAATTGATTTCGCATTGAATTGTTTTTATTTTTGTTTTTGGCTAAGATTGTTTTCTGTTTTACTCAAAAACCCCAGCCTTATTCACGTAATCGAAAATTCGGCTAGACACTCTTCGTGGGATCGACCCTTGCTTACCCTATTACAGTTCAGTAGTTAGGTTAGGAAGGTTTTTAATATTGGTTGCCTACGATAGCACACCACCACCAGAAGCCTTTCTTTAAGTCTTGATACATCTTGGTTGCTCCAGGATGATCATTGTATGGTGTGTCATGAGCCTCCGTAAGAATTCTCTTCTTTAACTTATCAGTAACCTGCTTTCCTTTAATTTCTTCCAATAAAGTAGACTAAACCTCTAACCTGGCAGTCCTTCTTGGTATGACCTCAATTTGTTCTTTACACAACTCAGCTATTAACTCTTTCTGTCTTGTTAGTCGAGACAAATAAGTTTTTCTTCTCAAAGCATTGGCTACTACATTAGCTTTCCCCGACTGATACTTAATCTCACATTCATAATCTTTAACCAACTCCAACCATCTTCTCTGTCTCATATTCAGTTCCCTCTAAGTAAAGAAATACTTCAAACTCTTATGGTCGGTGTAGAAATTACTCTTGGCATCATAAAGGTAATGTCTCTAAATCTTCAATGCAAAGACCACAGTTGCCAACTCTAAATCATGTGTAAGGTATCGTGTCTCATACTCTTTCAATTGATGAGAAGCATAAGCTATCAACCTACCTAACTGCATCAACACAGCACCAAGTACCTGAAGTGAGGCATCTGTATAAATATCATAATCCACACCTTCCTGTGGTAACACCAAAACGGGAGTTGTCGTTAATCTTTTCTTCAACTCTTAAAAACTCTCCTCACAGGCATCTAACCATATAAAAAGAGTTCTCTGTTTAGTAAGAGCTGTTAATGGCTTAGCCAACTGGGCAAATCCTGCTACAAATCGCCGGTAGTAGCCTGCTAGTCCTAAGAAACTTCTGACTTCTTTTACTGTCTTCGGTCTTTGCCATTCTAGGATTGCCTTCACTTTACTAGGATCCACTGATATCCTCTCTTTAGAAACAACATGGCCTAGAAATATCACTTGATCTAGCCAGAACACACACTTAGAAAATTTAGCATACAACTTCTTTTCTCTCAATCGCTGCAGCACAAATCTTAAGTGTTTCTCATGCTCTTCTCTTGACTTGGAATAAACTAGAATGTCATCTATAAATACCACTATGAACTGATCAAGAAAATCATGGAACACCTGGTTCATTAAGTCCATAAAGACTGTTGGGGCATTGGTCAACCCAAAAGGCATCACCACAAATTCATAATTCCCATATCTTGTCCAGAAGGTAGTCTTAGCTATATCTTGTTCTGCCACTCTTACTTGATGGTAACCTGACCTCAAATCAATCTTCGAGAACACTGCAGCTTCTTTCAACTGATCAAATAAATCATCTATACGAGGTAACGGGTATTTATTCTTCACTGTCACTTTGTTTAACTCTCTGTAATCTATACACATCCGCAATGATCCATCTTTCTTCTTTACAAACAATATTGGAGCTCCCTGATATGTTGTTACTATAACATGCAAATATAGCAAGTGCACTAGTTGCACAAAGTAATAAAGTGATGAGTGAGTATCGTTCCCACGAGGATTGGTTGCTAAGCACTGAATTTCCTATTAGTTTTCAAGTTGGAGAAACCGAATATTGTTTGGATTTATGGGAGAATATAAAACTTAACTGAAATAAAAATTTTCTAAATGTAAAAACAATTAAATTATGAAAGCAAGATTTAACACAAGAGTAATATCATTTAAAACAAATGATTAGGGTTTGACTTCATTCGGACTCTAAGGATTAATTCTGTGGATTATGCTACTTTTACACTCACATGCACGAATTGTAAACTGAATTCCCTAAGCTGTAAAACATACCTTCTCAGGCTATGAATTCCTACTTTTCCCTATTAATCTTCCGTACCCAACAAATTGAAGATTAACAAATCCAAGTTCATTAAGCTAATGGAATCCTAGATTGATTTCATTGTTTCTCAAATCTATCTCTAGCATTCATATTAACAATGGTGATTATCCAAGAAGCTCAACATGACTCATTTCTCAATCTCATCATGTTCAACAATTAAAATCAATAAAATTCGGAATAATCATACAATCTATGCAATAGAATATAAAGGCAACAATCATCAATTGATTAATCCATAGAAATCCCAATTACATAAAAACCCTAACCCAAAATGGGTTAGTTCATAACTAAATTAACACAATCAGCAAGAAAAACAATAAACCCAATAATCAACATAGTGAAATACAGAGAAAAGAGTAGAGATCTCCCCTAGTTGAAGAATCCATAATATTCAAGCTCAAATCTTCTCTCCAAATGTAAAACCTACTCTAACCCAGACGAAAACCAGACGAACCCCTATGAAAATGGCAAGGTTTTCCTTATATAGTTCCCCAAAAAACCTAAAACCTTTCCTAAAATAAAACTATGCATTTTGGAGAAAACAAAATTTCGCAGACTTCGCCGCGGCGACGAACTAAAGTGAGTCTCATGCCTAACATATTTCGCCATGGCGAACCTTTTTGGAAAATTCTGAATTTATAGAATTGCCCTTCGCTTGCTTCCTTGCTTGAATCTTCGATCTTCGATGCTTTCTCATGGGAACAAACTTCATAGTGCTTCAACTCTGCTTCAGAACTTTCCCAAATTCTGAGATTCACTTGCTTCTGGGTTCAGAAACTCCAATTCGCTCATTATTTGCTAAAAATGCACGTTTCGACTTGAAACATAAAATATATAGAATTAAGTAGCAATTCGGGCATAAACAAACAAAGAAGTATCTAAAATCCAGCCAAAAAGCCTAAATAAAATAGTATCATCCTCGGATTATCACTCCCTATGGAGAATGACTTGGTCGGATAAAGCCTTTATCTAGGAGCTCTTGGAGTTGCTTCTTCAATTCCTGAAGCTCAGCTAGGGCCATTCGGTAAGGGGCTTTAGAAATCGCTGCTATCCCTGGTGACAGTTCAATACTGAACTCTACTTCTCTTTTCGGAGGTGAACTTGGTAAATCTTCCGGAAACACATCTAAAAATTCTCGGACTACTGGCACACTTTGAAGCTCTAATGATGGGACACCGCTACTTTGCACCACATGGGCTATATACCCAGAACACCCTTTTCTTAACATCTTTCTAGCCTTCATACTATTGATTAACATACTTAACTGATGACCCTCTCACAAACTGAACTTATCTACATTATCAAGATTAAATATCGCTTTCTTCTTCCGACAGTCAATTTCTACTCCATACCTCCCTAGGAAATTTATGCCCAAGATCACATCAAAGTCGGGCATATCAAACACTATTAAATCAACTGCTAATTCTCTTCCATGGATCATTACGGACTCTCTTGACAGCATCTCATGGGTCAAAACACTAACCCCATCAGGTAACTCTCTTTCTCACAACATCAATTCTTTCTCTTTGTGGAGCGGGAGATGGTTCACTTGGTCCCGCTAGGATGAGCTTGTTTACAAAAATTTCTTCCCTTAAAGCCCGCTCTAAAGCTTCACTACAAGTTTTAGGGGCCTCACTCCTGCTATTACATCCCGGGCTATTTCTGGCTTTAGCCCATAAACAAACTTGTCTTTTCTCAACTCTGGGGTATTCACTATACTAGGGGCAAACCGTGCAAGGGAGATAAATCTTACCAAATACTTTTTCACTAAGCTAGTCCCTTGCTTCAAACTGATAAACTCTTGTATCTTCTTATGAACCCGGTCGACTATTCTATACTCAGCCTCAAACAATCTTCTGAACTCTCCCCGGGTCATCACAGATATATCGTGGGTATTCTTCATCAATTCCCACCAAATTTGGGCATCACCCTGAAATAAGAAACTAGCATACTAGATCTTCTCCCGGTCTGTCATAAAAAATAAAGCCGTCATGTGCTCTACGGACCTACACCATTCTTCTGCCACTAAAGGGCCTGTAGTACCTCTAAACTTTGACTGCTGGTGCTGACTTGGGAGCCTATAAATCAGCTCAATCCAATTCTGTACTGTCGGCAGTACCAGCCTTTCTTTTTCTTCTCTAGTGGTCGGTACTTGTATGGGGGTTTCAATTCTTTTTGGTTCAACTCTCCCCTGGCTTTCTACTAAGACTTGTTGTATAATTCCCTGAATTCTAGCTTCATCAAGAGTAGGGGGAGTAGGGTCTGGCGGGTTGGAAGCTTGTCCCCCACTCACAGTCTTTTTACTAATTGCTCGGGTTCTACGTCTCATCTACAAGACAACCACACTTAATCAACTCAAATAACACTTTAAGTAAGGAAAGAATTAACTTACAACGGTTGGCTACGAAACGTCAATGTGGCGAGAGTGACACACTGTCAAATCCCAAAATCTTTGCTCTAATATCAAAAATGTAATATCTTCTTTCTTCACTAATATACTTAAAAATTATACAAAGATAATATATATAAGTATAAATGAAAAGTAAATGGGCCCAAATTTTTCTCTTTACTTAACATATAATCATTTACAAATACAAAATAGCATATGCAAAAGCTTTAACAATGGTGGACAGTAGTGCCCTTTCTCTCCGTTTCTTGACATCCATCTAACCGCTTCTCAGCTATTTCCTGCAAAACATGTAAAACAATGGGGTAAGTGATAATCTGTGGATTATACTGTTTTGAGTAGACTTCTTAGTCGGATTTCAGATACTTTTTAGTTTATTTTGACCTGAATTGCTATTTAATTCTTTATATTTTGTGTTTCAGGCTAAAATGGATATTTTATACAAATAATGAGGGAATTGGAATTTTGGGACTCAAAAGTGAGCGGATCTCAAAGTTTGGGAAAGTTCTGAAGCAGAATGGAGCACTGTGAAGCTTGTTTACATGAGGAGAGCAGCGAAAATCGAAGATTCACGCAAAGAAACAAGCAGAGGGCAATTCTATAAATTCAGAATTCCACAGGAAGCTTTGCCGCGGCGAAGAGAGTTGCGCACGTGGATTGAGTTCACTTCCTCACCGTGGCGAGAATCCTTCTTCGTCGCGACAAAGTCTGGGAATTTCAAAACACACAGTTTCATTTTATGCATTTTTTCTAGGTTTTTGGTTTAGGTATAAAAGGGAAACTTAGTCATTTTTGTAGGGGTTTGTTTTTTAGATAGACAGTAGTTTTTATTCTTAAATTGAATTTGAGTGATTTTTTATTAAACAAAGTGCGAAGATTCGAGGTGAAACCAGTGGATTCGTCAATTGGGGAGATTCTTTTCCCTTTCTCTTGTGTCCATGAAGTTGAACTTGGAATTTTTCGTTTCTTTTAATTGTATTATTGATTTAGACATGAACTAATCTAATTTGGGTTAGGGTTTTGATTGTAGTTAGGAATTTCATGGGTTAATTGATTGAATGATTTTATTTTTATATGAACTTGCTTGATTGTGTGAATACTCTGAATTTACTGTTTATATGTGATGAAAATGATGAGATTGAGAAATGAATCATGTTAGGCTTTTTGGGTATTCACCATTGTAGTATTGGATGCTAGAGATAGATTCAAGAACCAATGAAATCAATCTAGGATTCTTGTGCTTAATGAGCTCAGTTTTATTAACTTTCAATTTGTTAGGTGCGGAAGGTTAATAGGGAAGAGTAGGAAAACATAGCCTGAGAAGGTATGTTGGACACTTTAGAGAGTTCGATACACTCAATGCATGTGAATATAAATTTAGTTTATGTAACACCACATGGAGGTACGTATTTAATTTATGTTCTACGCCTTTAGTTGATTTTTGCTAAGTTTTTGTAACGACCCATTCTCATAAAAACATGCATAGTAAAATAAAAATAAAAAGTTGGGCCCAAAATTTTTCTTTTATTAAACATATGTATTCTTTATACAAATATATAAAAGATTTGTAACATATGCAAAACTATCAAAATAGGGTGGACAGTGTAGCATTTCTCTTCGTGTGCCGATGTCCATCCGACTGTGTCCTCTCTAGAACGCCAAAACATAAGGAACAACTGGATGAGCACAAACAATGCCCAGTAAGTAAACCATCTACTCAAATATCCCCGTAACTCTCTCCTCTAATTCTTTCCTACCATTTATTGAGTCTTCTCTATACAACTCTCTATTCCTCTTTCTCATAATCTTTTATACTAACTCTCTTTTTAGTAAGTCACGGCCCCATCTGACCGGAGGCACGGCTGGGACTTGCTCCCACTCCCTGTGATTCTACCATTAGCCGATGGACTTGGTTATGCATGGATTCGGAACCTTTGGCCATGTGAGTGCATAGAATCTCTCAGGTAACTCAGGTATAGCCCTCATCCGCATGTACTCTACGGGCTACACCAATTCTCTTTCTGATACTCTTGCCGCTCTTCTATGCGGCGTACATGCGAGAATACTCTACCCGTACTCACAGGTTCCACATCGCACAACCTACTCTATTCTCTTATTAAGCACTACTCTAGCTTTTACTCTATGTGCTCATTCTCTCTTTCTCTTACTCTTAGAGTAGTCTAAACTCAAAAGTCTCTCTCTTTCTTCTCTCTTTTCTAGCGCACAAGAAAGCATAGTTAATGCACATAAATGACTCATCTCATAATGCATTTAGAAAAGCAACTATGACATGTAGCAACAATTAAGGCTTTCTACTCTACTTATGCTTCTCTTGAGCATTTCATTAACAACTCATGTGCAAAAACAACTCTACTAACTCTAACTTTTCTCTTGTCTTTAATCAACCAAATGGGAGAAAACTCCCTCATAACTCTAAATTTCCTGTCAAAAGAAAAACACTTCCATAAGCTTGTCAAACTTCCTCCAACTTCTATCAAACTCAACCCAACATCAAGCAAATAAAACACTTCTCATAACTCAATCATAACTAATTATCTCATTCAACAATTTAATGAATACACACTATATGTATATAACTCTACTCAAAAGAGTTCTTAAATCTCAAATTAGGTGAGTTTACTTACCTTATGAGAAAATAGCTTCTTTAACACTTCTCTTTCCTTTGGGAGCTTGCTTTTCTCTACAACTTAACCAACAACTACAACATGAGACTCTAATCAAAACATAATAAAACTCTCATCTAAGCAAAATCCTTCCTTAGGATGCTTTAGATTAAAACCCTATTAAAAGTTACTCAAAAAGGCTCTTGGAAATCCTTTGAAGATGAAGGAATTTGAGAGAGTTTGGAAAATGAAGGAGGCGTGGTGGAATGGGAAAAATGAAGAGTTCTCAAAGACTAAACCCCTTTAAATATCTCTTAACAACTCATTCTTCCCATTTTGCCCTTGCTTTTTCATGGAAATTCCATCCTATCTTTGATTCTTACAAACACACCCCCATATAAATGTTCTCCATGAAATTTCCTTACATTTTACTCCCCACTTTTCCTGCTAATTAGGGGTAAAATGGTCAAATAGTAACCAAGGGGAAAAATATCTAAAACTTAATAAACTTTTCAACCGGCACGTCGCCGCGACGAAGAATTTCCTTCGCCACGGCGAAACTGTCCAGTAGCTTCCCCCGTGGCTTAACACCTCTTCGCCGCGGCGATAAATATCCTTTGCCCCGGCGAGCCCTGTAACATCAAAACCCTTCTAACTTTGACTAAATCCAAGGCAAAAACTCAATATTTCAATACAACCTAAGACCAACCAACCACTATTCACAAAAACCGACTCAATTAAGAGCGAAAGAAACATTAGCAACGTACCTCAAGGGGGCGTTACATTATTTTAAGGAAAATGCTTTAAAAATTGCATTAAGGGTAAAAGGTCTTTTCATCAAAATTGTTGAAATTGTGCGGAGTGAAAAGAGATAGAATTTCATGGAGAATGCAATAAAATGAGGGCATTATGGTAATTGACTAAGGGACATAGATGGAATTTTAAAGCAAGTGCAAGGGCAAAATGGGAAACTATATATAATTTTTATGTTATACAATTGTAGAGTGAAACCCTAGCCATTCTACCCATATGCACCTACTTTCACCTCCATATCTTTCAAATTCTTCAATTCTTCTTCAAGGAAATTCAAAGGTTTGGGTGTTTTTGAGTGGATTTTCAATGTTAAGCTTTATAGGAAATCCTTGCACTAAGAGGAATTAGTTTTTAAAGTGTTGTTTTGATGGTTTATGCTATAGGATTTAAGAGGAAGAGTGTTTGATCAAAGGAGATTCTTAAAGGTGTTGAATTGCTCATACAAAGGTAAGTAAATCCTACCCTAAGTGTGATTTAAGTTATGTTGTGTAGAGAATTTTCTTTGTGCATATATATTGTATATGTGGAATTGTTGAGGTTTGGTGTTGAATAATAATTAGAATCTATCCGAGAAGTGGGTTGGTGTATGTGACACTTGATGAATGTTTGGTGAGATTGAAGAGTTGAAGTGAAAATTTTGAAGTGTGTATTTGGGCAGATTTGGAGTAATTATGGAGAGTTATTCCAAGTTTTGGTGGCCTAAAATAGAGATAGAAGTGTAGCAAATTAGTGTTGATTTGGCACATGAATTGTTGATGAAATGCCAAGGAGAAGTCATGTATGAGTATGATGTGTTACCTTGGGATGTGTTTGTAGATGGTAGAGAGACATGTTGGCTTCCATAATGCATAATTGCATTTAAATATATAAATTTAGAAAGAATTATAAGCATGAAACCATCTACATGCATATATATTCATAAGAGCATGAAAAGCCCTAAAATATGTTAAAGAGAAAATAGAAATAAATGAGAATATTAAAGGTATTCAAATCTGAAATTTACCTAAGGAAGTGTAAAAAGATAAAAGAAGAGAAGGTTGTTACGATGGGGAGCCGTGAGTGACATAGTCCCACATGCACGCCGCCTTAGTGAGCGGCCTTAGAATTCAGAAAGAAGAAATGCAGTCTGTTAGAAGTGTGGGTGTGGGAGGACTGTACCCAGAATTAGAGAATTCACTCACAGGCCAAGGCTCCAAATCATGCCTCAGCTGAGTCGATCGGCAAGAATAGAAAAAAAAAAAGAATAGAAAAGAAAGAAGAATAGAAAGTAGAAAGAAAGATAGAAAAGAAAGAAAGATTAGAAAAGAAAAGACTAGAAAAGAAAGAAAGAAATAAGAAAAAGAAACAGAAAAACAGATAAGAAAAATAGAAAAGAAAATGCATAATTTATGCATTTGTGCATTTGCATCATGAATATGCATAATACCATGCTCATTATCATTGGTAGTGAAAATTTAGAAAAAAAAGAGCAAAAACAGAGAAAGAACAGAGAAAAGAACAGAGGAAGAATAGGGAAAAGATAGAGAATGATGGGAAATGTGATGTAAGGAAAGAAAATTGGAATTTTAAGCCGCGAGAGAGAAGGGTAGCATAGCGGGTTTACTTTGAGGAATTAGTGTTCACTCTGTGTTTTTAGTTTTTGCAGGTAATAGGTGAGTTGCGGTCGCACGAACATCGCGCAGTGGATGGTTGGGCTACATTGTCACGTTGCTATTTGAGTTATTTTGTAAATATTTGTATATAAAGAAAACTTAAATATGGGCCCATACTTTGTTAGTCGTATATATGTGTATTTTCTTATATATATGTTAATGAGATTTATTAAATTTTACGAGTATACTAGCTAAAAGGAGCAGCGTATTTTCAAAGATAGATTTGAGGTCGGTTATCATCAAGTAAGGGTTGTAGAGCAAGATATTGCCAAGACTGCTTTTCGGACCAGATATGGGCATTGTGAGTTGTGGTGATGCCTTTAGGTTAAACAATGCCCCAACAATCTTTGTTGATTTAATGGACAGGTGTTCAGGATTGTCTTGATCAATTTATAGTGGTGTTTATGATGATATCTTGGTGTATTCTAAGACAGAAAAGGAACATGAAGAACACCTAAGATTTGTGCTACAGCGATTGTGAGATAAAAAGCTATTCGCCAAATTTTCTAATTGGGAGTGTGTGGCTGATCAAGTTATCTTTTTGGGCCATACCGTCTCAAAGGAGGGTGTATCAGTAGATCCAAGTAAGGTAAAAGCAATTCTAGATGGCAATAGCCAAGATAGTAAAGGAATTAGAAGTTTCTTGGGGCTAGCAGGTATAGGGTTTGTAACAGGGTTTGGTCAGTTCGCCAAACCACTTACAGCTCTCACTAAAAAAGAAATCCCTTCATTTGGTCAAATGCCTATGAAGAAAGTTTTCAAAAAGAAGATTGACCACAACTCCTATTCTGTGTTACCACAAGAGGGTGTAGATTATGAATTTATACAAAGCTTCATTTCAGGGAATTGGTGTAGTATTGATGCAGTTGGGTAAAGTAATAGCCTATGCTTCTCGTCAGTTAAAGAGTAAGAGACGAGATACCCTACACATGATCTAGAGTTGGGTGCTATAGTTTTTGCACTGAAAATATGGAGCATTATTCGTATGGAGCAAAGAGTAACATTTATACAGATCATAAAAGCTTGAAGTATTTCTTACCAAAGGGAGGGGAATATGAGACAGAGGAGATGGTTAGAGTTGGTTAAGATTATGACTGTGAAATTAAGTATCAACCTAGGAAAGCCAATTTAGTAGCCGATGCCTTGAGTAGAAAAGCTTACTTGTCCCGACTCACAAGGCAAGAAAGAATAATAGAGAAATGTGTAAGAACAGATTGAGTCATACCGGAAGGATTGCCAGGTTAGAGGTTCGTCTACATTACTGGAAGAAATCAGAGGAAAGCAAGCTGCCAATGAGTGGTGTCAGGAAATAAGTCAACAAGTGCTTGAGGGTAAGATATCAGAGTTCCATCTGTTAGATGGTGTCCTCCGTTTCAGGAGTCGTTTGTGCATTCCTTAGATGATGAGTTAAAAAAGAGAATTTTACGGAGGCTCATGCACACCATACACTACTCATCCTGGAGCAACTAAGATGTATCAAGACTTAAAGAAATGCTATGGTGGCCAGGTATGAAGAAGGATATTGGAGATTTTGTAGCTAAGTGTCTAGTTTGTCAACAAGTGAAAGCAGAACACCAAAGGCCATTAGGGTTGTTCAGCCGCTTAGTATTCCTAAATGGAAATAGGAGAGTATTTGATAGATTTTTTACAAGTCTCCTTAGAATGCAGAAAGGGTTTATGCTATATGGGTGATAGTAGACAGATTGGCCAAGTCAGGCCATTTCTTCCAGTTAAAGAGAGCAATACTTCAGATCAGTTGGCCTAGATTTACATTAAAAAGATAGTAAGACTATATGGAGTACCCAAGACAATAGTATCAGATAGAGATTCCAGATTTGTTCAGCTTTTGGACTAGTTTACAGAGGAACTTAGGTACCAAATTGGCTTTTAGTACCGCCTACCATCCTCAAACAGAGGCCAGACAGAGAGAATGAATCAGACACTTGAGGATATGTTGAGGGCTTGTTGCATGGATTACAGGATGTCTTGGCATGAGATGTTACCATTGGTGGGTTTGCTATAATAACAGCTATCAGTCTACAATAAGATGGCTCCTTATGAGGCTTTGTATGGTAGATGTTGTAGATCTCCACTACATTGGGGATGAGATAGGCGACAAAGATGAGTTGATATACCACTCTGGGCCAAACTAACTCAGAAAATGATAGAAGATGTCAAGTTAATCAGAAGTAGAATGAAACAAGCCCAAGACAGGCAAAAAAGTTATGCAGACTTGAAGAGGAAAGATGTTGAATTCGAAGTGGGTGAAAAAGTGTTTCTAAGAGTTTCCTACAAACGGGTGATGGTTTCGGTAGCAAGGGAAAGTTAGCACCAAGATACATTAGTCCATTTGAAGTATTATAGTGAGTGGGAAAGGTAGCCTATAGGTTGGCTCTACCACCAACATGGACAGAGTACACAATGTATTTCATGTCTCGATGCTTCGGAAATATGTAAGTTATCCCTCCACATATTAAGTGTAGATGATGTGGACTTAGAAGAAAATTTGTGTATGAAGAGCGTCCAGTTCAGATATTGGACAGAAAGATTAAAGAGCTCCGAAACAAGAGTATCCCTTTAGTGAAAGTCTTTGGAGAAATCATAAAGTTGAAGAAGCTACATGGGAGGTGGTGCAAGACATGCAGAACCGTTACCCGGAGTTGTTGTTTGAATTTTGGGGACGAAATTTTTAAGGGGGAGAATTGTAACGCCCACATGGAGGTAAGTAATTTATTTATATTCATGCCTTTAGTTGATTTTTGCTAGGGTATTGAAGGAAAATGTGAAGAAAATGCTTTAAACTTGCATTAAGGGTAAAATGGTTCTTTCACTCAAAATTAGTTAAATTGTGGGGAGTGAAAAGAGATAGAATTTCATGGAGGATGTAATAAAAATGAGGGCATTATGGTAATGACTAAGGGACATAGATGGAATTTAAAGCAAGTGCAAGGGCAAAATGGGAAACTATATATAATTTTTATGTTATATCAAATTGACGAGTGAAAACCTAGCCACTCTTACCCATATGGACGCCACTTTCACCTCCATATTCTCTCAAATTCTTCAATTTTCTTCAGAGGAATTCAAAGTTTTTGGGTGTTTTTGAGTGGATTTTCAATCTTAAGCTTCTATAGGTAAGATCCTTGCACATAAGGAGTGAATTTTAGTTTTAAAGTGTTGATTTTGTGGTTTTGCTTATAGGATTTAAGAGGAAGAGTGTTTGATCAAAAGAGATTCTTAAAGGGTTGAATTTGCTCATATCAAAGGTAAGTAAATCCTACCCTAAGTGTGATTTAAGTTATGTATGTAGAGATTTTCTTGTGCATATATATATGTTATATGTGGAATTGTTGATGGATTTGGTGTTGTTGAATAATAATAGAATCTATCCATGAGAGGGGGTTGTGATGTGATATTGATGAATGTTTGGTGAGATTGGAAGAGTTGAAGTGAAATTTTGAAGTGTGTTATTTGGGCAGATCTGGAGTTAATTATGGAGGAGTTTATTCCAAGTTTTTGGTGGCCTAAAATAGAGATAGGTGTAGCAAATTAGTGTTGATTTGTGCACATGAATTGTTTGATGAAATGCCAAGGAGAAGTGCATGTGTGAGTATGATTATGTGTTACCTTGGGATGTGTTTGTAGATGGTAGAGAATGACATGTTGGCATTCCATAATGCATAATTGCATTTAAATATGTAAATTTAGAAATAATTATAATTTTGAAACCATCTACATGCATATATATTCATAAGAGCATGAAAAAGCCCTAAAATATGTTAAAGAGAAAATAGAAATAAATGAGAATATTAAAGGTATTCAAATCTGAAATTTTACCTAAGGAAGTATAAAAAGATAAAAAGAAGAGAAGGTTGTTGCGATGGGGAGCCCGTGAGTGACGTAGTCCCACATGCATGCCGCCTTTAGTAAGCGGCCTAAGAATTCAGAAAGAAGAAATGTACAGTCCGTTAGAAGTGTGTGTGGGTGAGGACTGTACCTAGAATTAGAGAATTCACTCACAGGGCCAAGGCTCCAAATCCATGCCTCAGCCGAGTCCGATTGGCAAGAATAGAAAAAAAAGAATAGAAAAGAAAGAAAAAATAGAAAGAATAGAAAAGAAAGAAAGATTAGAAAAGAAATAAAGAAATAAAGAAACAGAAACAGAAAAACAAAATAAGAAAAATAGAAAAGAAAATGCATAATTTATGCATTTGTGCATTTGCATCATGAATATGAATAATACCATGCTCATTATCATGGGTAGTGAAAAATTTAGAAAATAGAGAGAAAAACAGAGAAAGAATAGAGAAAGAACAGAGAGAAGAATAGGGAAAGAATAGAGAATAATTGGGAAATGTGATGTAAGGAAAGAAATTCGGAATTTTAAGCAACGGAGAGAGAAGGGTAGCATAGCGGGCTTACTTACTAAGCAATTAGTGCTCACTCTGTTGTTTTTAATGTTTTTGCAGGTAATAGGTGAGTTGCAGTCACACGGAACATCGCGCAGTGGATGGGTTGGGCTACATTGTCACGTTGCTATTTTGAGTATATTTTGTAAATATTTGTATATAAAGAAAACTTAAATATGGGCCCATACTTTGTTAGTCGTATATATGTGTATTTTCTTATATATATTGTTAATGAGATTTATTAATTATTTTACAAGTATACTAGCTAGAAAGAAAGCATTACATTTTAATTCTTTAGGTTTAACCCATAGAGTCCGAATGAAGTCAAAACCCTACCCCTTTTTTTTGAATTGATTTTATCCATTTTTTAAATCTTGCTTTCATAGTTTACTTTTATTTTAGTAAATTTTGTTTTAGTTATAGTTTAAATTGCTCCCTTTAATCCAAAAGAATTCGATTGCTTCAACTTGAAAACAGTAGAAAACTTAGTGCTTAGCAACAATCCTCATGGGAATGATACTCACTCATCACTCCATTACTTGTGCGACTAGTATACTTGCTACAATTGCATGTTTATGAAATCACACATTAAGTTTTTGACGTCCATCCGACCGCTTCTCAGCTATTTCCTGCAAAACATGTAAAACAATGGGGTAAGCACAAATTGTTCAATAAGTAAATCCTCTACTGTTTCATCCCCATGACTTTCTCTTGAATTCTTTCCTTACTCTATTCTTTTTCTTCTTCATTCTCTCTTTGTTCTTTCTCTTTTCTTTCACTGTTTCTAGTTCCCTCTGTTCTTTTCTTTCTTTCTTATTCCCTCTATTCTTTCTTTCTTTCTTATTCTCACTAACCATGAGGGAAGTCATGGTAACGTGCATGAATGAGTTGCACATGCACTAATGCAAGGAAATGCATTTTTTCTCTTCTTTTCTATTTCTTATTCTGTTTCTTTTCTTTTCTTTCTTTTCTTTCTTACTCAAGCTTTCTTATTATTTCTTCTTCTTCTTCTTCTTCTTCTTCTTTCTTATTCTTATTCTTTGCTGATCAGACTTGGTTGATGCATGGATTCAGAACCCTGGCCATGTGAGTGAGTATAGTCCTCATCTACATGTACTCTTGCGGACTGTACAAATTCTTTCTTCTTAGGCCACTCAATTAAGGTGGCGTGCATGTAGGAAATTCTTCTTGGTACAGCCCTCATCCACATACACTCTTACGGGCCGTACAAATTCTTTTTCTTCTTATGCCGCTCACTTAAGGGGGCGTGGATGTGGGAATTCTTTTTCTTGTCACCCACGGGTTCCCCATCACAACAACCTATTCTTTTTTCTTCCTTAGCACTTTTCTTTCTTTAATTCTTTAGTGCTTTTCTTTCTTTCTCCTTATTCTTAAAGTTCTTTATTCTTTCTTTAAATTCTTATGCATATGCAAATATATGCATGTGGATGGCTCATGCTCATAATTCTTTCTTAAGTGCAAGCAAGTAATGCAAACATGCAATGTTGCACAAAATTAAGTTTACACTATTCATGCATATGTTTCTCTTAAGCATTTCATCAAACAACAAGTATGCAAACTTAAATTCTACTTTAACTATAATTCTTCTTCTTTCTTAAACCATCCATAATTGGAGTAAAACTCCTTTGAATCATCACAAATCCTGGCCAAGAAAATACACTTCAAATATTCTACTCAAATTTTTTCTAAATTCAACCAAACTTCACTTGGTCATGATCATACCAACTCCACTTCTCATGGCTTAAATCTACTCATCAAAAGCCATATACGTAACAATAGCATCATTCTCAACAATCAATCTCAAACTCATAAGCGTATACATGCATATCAAATCATTTGATTACTTAAATCTTAGCTTGGGTTGGATTTACTTACCTTATGCTTGAGTAGTTCCACAAGAAGCTCTTTATCTTCAATAGACTTGTTCTTTCTCTCAAACCCTAAGCATAAACTTTATAAGAATTCAACACATACAAATCAATCTCATATTTATAACAAGAATCCTTACCTTTTGATGCTTATGATCAAATCTCCATCAAAATCCAACCAAAAGCCTTCAATTTCCTTTTGAAAGTTGGTGAAGAGATGAGAGGAAGGGAGAGTGGAAGTGGTGTATGGGATGTAGAGAATGGGAGGGTTTGTAAGGCTAAACCCTTATTAGCTCATATAAATAAACATTCTTTCCCATTTTGCCCTTACACTTTCATAGAAATTCCATCTTTACCCTTTAATTCTTTACACATACAACCCCATCTCTCATGCATTCTCTATGAAATTTTCTTACATTTCACTCCCCACTTTTCCTGCTAATTAGGGGTAGAATGGTCACTTTACCCCTATGGACAATTCCTCTAGAAACTTCTCAAGAAATTCAGCCGACTCTTCGCCCTGGTGAAGATTTTTCTTCCCCTCAGCAAAAAATTATAGAGCGTACATTGCCGCGGTGAAGCTTATTCTTCGCCTTGACGAAGTCTGTAACTCTCTAATTTCGCCAATCCTTCACCAATTTCAGGGCAACCAAGCATTATTCATAATATACAAACTTAACCAAGGACAAACGAACAACATTAAGGGCCAATAAGCATATGTAAATGACATACCTCAAAGTGGGCGTTACATTCACTATAGCCAATCATTCATGTATTTAATACCAAATGATCTCAAGTGCCTTTCATGCTTCTGCTGTGATAGAGGCTTTGTCAGTGGATCTGCGAGATTATCGTCAGTATGCACTTTATTGATCTACACATCTTTCCTCTCGATTATCTCTCTGATGAGATGGAATCGTCTAAGTATGTGTCTAGACTTCTGATGAGACTGTGGTTCCCTGGCTTGAGCTAATGCTCCATTGTTGTCACAATAGATGTATATTGGATCAACAATCGTGAAAACCACACCAAGTTCAGTAATGAACTTCTTAATCCAGACTACCTCCTTGGCCGTATCTGATAATGCAATATACTTAGGCTCCATTGTAGAGTCCGCTACGGTGCTTTGCTTGGAGCTCTTCCAGCTCACTACACCCCCATTGAGACAAAATACAAACCCTGATTACAATCGATAATCATTTTTGTCCGTTTGGAAACTAGCATCACTGTATCCTCTTACAATGAGCTCATCTTCCCCTCCATAAACCAAGAACATATCCTTAGTCCTCTTCAGGTACTTAAGAATATTCTTGACAGCCATCTAGTGACACTGACTTGGATCTGATTGATATCTACTACAAGTACTCAAAGCACATGAGACATCAATCCGAGTACATAGCACGGCATACATGATGGATCCGATTGCTGATGCATATGGGATCCTCTTCATCCTACTTTCTCATCTTGTGTTCTAGAACACAATTCCTTAGAGAGATAAACACCATGTGACATCGAAAGAAATCCCTTCTTGGATTCTTCCATACTGAATCTTTTCAGTACTTTGTTAATATATGTACTCTGACTTAGGCCAAGCAACCTATGCGATCTGTCACGATATATCTTTATTCCAAGGATGTAGGCTGCTTCCCTTAAGTCCTTCATGGAGAAGCACTTGGATAACCAAGTCTTTACCGATTGCAAATTCGGTATATCATTCCCGATCAGAAGTATGTCATCGACATACAACACTAGGAATGCCACTACGCTCCCACTCACTTTCTTGTAAACACAGGGCTCATCTTCATTCTTGATAAAACCAAATTCTTTTACGGCTTCATCAAAACGAATGTTCCAGCTCCTTTAAGCTTGCTTGAGTCCATAAATGGATCTTTGCAACTTTCATACCCTATTAGCTTGCCCATCAAGAACGAAACCATCGGGTTGTGTCATATATACATCCTCCTCAAGCTTTCTGTCTAGGAAAGCTGTTTTGACATCCATTTGCCAAATCTCATAATCATGATATGCAACAATCACAAGCATAATCCGAATAGATTAAATCATGGCAACCGGCAAAAAGGTTTCTTCATAGTCAATACCATGAATTTGTTTGAAACCTTTGGTAACCAGTCGTGCCTTATAAGTATGCACCTTGCCATCCATGTCAGTCTTCTTCTTGATGACCCATTTGCACCCTATGGGTTTTACCCCTTTAGGTGGTTCCACCATAGACCATACTTGGTTCTGGTACATGGAGTCCATCTCCAATTTCATGGCTTCAAGCCATTTAACGGAATCTGGATCCAATATAGCGTCTTCGTAGGTTTTGGGTTCAACGTCTTGTTAGACTAGTACATCACCATGTTCTGGGTTCATCGTCTTGTTAGACTAGTACATCACCATCGTAGTCACGAGATAATCATATCTCTTGGGGTCATGGTGTACTTTCCTAGATCTACATAGCTCTTGTGCTACCTAAGGTGGTTCACTTTGATCCACAAGTTGTGGAGTAACCTCCTCATAATGTTCAACCACTTCCTGTGACACATCATCTCGTCCTTCGTCTAGTATATTTTATGGTTCTAGAACTTCATCAAGTTCTACTTTTCTCCCACTAGTACTTCTTAGAAAAAATTCCTTTTCTAGGAAGACCCCAAAATGAGCAACAAAAATTTTGCGCTCTTCTGGGTGTTAGAAATAGTATCCTCTGATCTCCTTTGGATACCCCACAAATATACATTTACAGGATTTTGGGACCAGCTTATTCGAAGTCAATTTCTTAACATAAGCTTCGCAACCCCAAATCCTTAGATAAGACAAGTTGGGCTTTCACCCACTCCATAGTTCATATGGAGTCTTATCATAGACTTTGACAGCACAAGGTTCAAAACATGAGTCGCAATTTCTAGGGCATAACCCCAGAACGATGCAGGTAAATCACTAAAACTCATCGTGGACCTAACCACATCAAGTAAGGTCCTATTCCTTCTTTCAGACACTCCATTGTGTTGGGGTGTATAAGGAGGGGTGAGTTGTGATACTACCCCACATTCCTTCAGGTATTCTGAAAACCCTAAGCTTAAGTATTCACCTCCTCGATCCGACCGAAGAGCTTTAATACTTTAGCCTAACATATTCTGTATTTCATTCCTGAATTCCTTGAATTTATCAAAGGCTTCAGATTTATGTCTCATAAGGTAGACATAGCCATATCTATTGAAATCATCAATAAATGTGATGAAGTATGAATATCCACCTCTGCCCTCAACTATTAGTGGACCACATACATCACTATGGATGATGCCTAATAGCAAAATAGCCCTTTCACCTTGTCTTGTGAGAGGAGACTTGGTCATCTTGCCTAACAGGCATGACTCGCATACCTCAAATGACTGAAAGTCAAAAGGGTCCAAAACTCCATCCCTTTGAAGTTTTGCAATGCAAGTCTTATTAACATGACACAATCTACAGTGCCAGAGATATGTCTGGTTTTGATCGCTGTGTTTAGCTTTCTTGGTTTCAATATTGAGAATATCCTTATTGTTTAAATCAAGAACATATAATCCATTATATAACCTTGCAACTCCAAACAGAATAGCATTCAAACTAAGGGACAACAATCCATTAGATATCTCAAAATGATACCCCGTATTATCCAAAGCAGATACTGAAATAATATTTCTAGAAATAGAAGGTACGTGATAACAGTTATTTAGTTCCAACAACAAGCCTGTAGGCAAAGATAAACAATAAGTCCCTACCTCTCCCTTGGCGAGCACTCTACTTTTCCTTAGTCCCTGCACATCAGTACAAATGTGAGTACCACTTCCTATGTCAATGACCCAAGATGTTTAATGAGAGAAATTAATCTCAATCATAAAAATACCTAAAGTCGTAGCATCTGACTTCTTCTTGCTTGTGAGGAAAACCTTGCACTGTTTCCTGTAGTGGCTAGGCTTGCCATAAAAGAAGCATACTACCTTGCCCTTCCCTATGCCACTCTCAAGACCAAAAGCAACCTGTCCTTTGGGCTTGGGTTTGGCCTTGGCCTTACCCTTGCCATTACCCTTTGCTTTACTGGCAGCAACTAGTAAAACAGACTTGGACTTTTTCAATTCCCACTCTGTAGTCCTCAACATGTTCAAAAGTTCTGACAGGGTTTTCTCTATTGTGTTCATATTGAAATTCATTATGAACGGAGCATAGGTTACGACCTCAGCAAATTTAATTGCACTATGAAATTACCAAAATACCCTTTTGCCTAAAAAAGACAAAAAACTCCCCTTCTTGTAAATTGGTTCTTAAATTATCTTTTATGTGTGTGACCTGTAAGCTCCTTATCATATCGGTAGTGTGTAGTACCACGATTAACACTAATTTATCGTCTCACTACACACAGACCAAGATTGGCCCCTAGCAAGGCATCATGACCACTTGATAGATTTGGATTCCGCGAAGCAGCTACCTGTCAACGATATGGTTACCGTACAATCTGATCCTTTCATCATGCATTTTCTCGACGAGACCAAGGCATAGAAATAGTGTCGACCTCGGTTACTCTCGATATTATGTATTCAGTTACTGGACTAATGACCTGTATTATAAACTGGATAGAGCAACAACTCAATCCCACTGTGCCATAGTTTTAGTGTCATTACCATTTACTGAATTATGCTATGAGATAACTTCCCCTCATACCCGAGAGTAATGAATCCTCTGTCGATCCACCATAGTCTTGATACACTTCTTGATGCAGCCAATCACTACCATATTGACAGCTCTAAATAGAACTGCATTAGGCTAGTGTCAAACTACACCAATTGGTGCACAAGGCGCTCTGGTGATCTTAAGTCTAAGGATCACATGCACCACCATTCGTTAGAGGATTTGTTCCATAGACACTAGGGTTACCATCCATATGAAATTCTCTGGTGGGTCAGTCCAGTGAACTTGCCTACAGCAAGCACCCATGTGTTGCACCAGGCTGTCACCAAACAACCTTGACAAGTGAGATCAGTCACTACCTTTCGACAGGGTCGTTCAACACTATGATAGCTTTACTGTATTATCTATGCCCTTACTTCAGAATAATATTGGGCTATGGAAGTTTCTAGAATGGCCACCATATGTGCTCATAGGGCTCTCACTATCAAGATTTGAAACACTTGATACCCTCATCACGGTTCTACCATTCTAAGGACATATATAAATACATACAATGATGATTTACGCAATATAAAATAAAATGCCTTTCTATTGATCAATGAACATTATTACAAAGAGTCAATTCAACAATAATTGATTGGCTCTAGGGCATCTACTTTAACACTTTGCATTAAAGATATGGAGGCATTACCCATATGGTGCAAAGAGTAATATCTACACTGATCACAAGAGTTTAAAGTATTTCTTCTCTCAAAGGGAGCTGAACATGAGACAAAGAAGATGGTTAGAGCTGGTGAAAGATTATGATTGTGAGATTAAGTATCAGCCTAGGAAAGCTAATGTAGTAGTTGATGCTTTGAGTAGAAAAGCCTATTTGTCCCAATTCACAAGGCAGAAAGAATTATTAGAAGAATTTTGTAGAGAACAGATTGAGGTGACACCAAGAAGGATTGCCAGATTAGAAATTCAATCCACTTTACTGGAAGAAATTAAAGAAAAGCAAGTTGCTGATAAGTGGTGTCATAAAATTAGTTAGCAAGTGCTTAAGGGCAAGATACCAGAATTCCACCTGCTAGATGGTGTCCTCCATTTCAGGAATCGCTTATGCATTCCCAAGATGCTGAGTTAAAGAAGAGAATTCTTACGGAGGCTCATGACACACCATACACTACTCATCCTGGAGCAACTAAGATGTATCAAGACTTAAAGAAGGGTTATTGGTGGCCATGCATGAAGAAAGATATTGGTGATTTTGTGGCTAAGTGCCTGGTTTGTCAACAGGTGAAAGCAGAACATCAAAGGCCATCAGGATTGCTTCAACCACTCAGCATTCCTGAATGGAAATGGGAGAGTATATCAATGGATTTTATTACAGGCCTTCCCAAAGTTCAAAAAGGGTTTAATGCGATATGGGTGATAGTAGACAGATTAACTAAATTAGCCCATTTTCTTCCAATGAATGAGAGTACTACCTCAGATCAATTAGCCCAGATTTACATGAAGGAGATAGTTAGACTTCATGGGGTGCCCAAGACAATAGTATCAAATAGAGATTCTAGATTTTTTTCAACTTTTTGGACCAATTTATAGAGAAACTTGGGTACCAGATTAGCATTTAGTATAGCCTATCATTCTCAAACAGATGGCCAGATTGAGAGAACGAATCATGTACTTGAGGACATGTTGAGGGCATGTTGCATGAATTATAGAATATCCTGGCATGAGATGTTACCCTTGGTGGAGTTTGCCTATAACGATAGTTATCAGTCTATAATTAAGATGGCTCCCTACGAAGCCTTGTATGGTAGACGGCGTGGATCTCCACTACATTGGGATGAAATAGGAGAGAAAGATTTTCTTAATACAGCTCTTGGGCTAGAAATAACGTGGAAAATGATAGAAGATGTCAAGTTGATCATAAATAGAATGAAGCAAGCCCAAGATAGACAGAAAAGTTATGCATATTTGAAGCGAAAAGATGTTGAGTTCGAAGTGGGTGCTAAAGTGTTTATGAAAGTTTCCCCCTATAAGCAGGCAATGCATTTTGGTGGCAAATGAAAGTTAGCACCGAGATACATTGGTCCATTTGAAGTGTTACAACGATTGGGAAAGGTAGCTTATAAGTTAGCGCTACCACCGAGTATGGACAAGGTTCATAATGTGTTCCATGTCTCGATCTTCGAAAGTATGTCAGCAATCCCTCCCATATAATAGAAGTAGAGGAAGTGGACTTAGAAGAGAATCTCATTTATGAGGAGCGTCCAGTACAGAAATTGGACAGAAAGGTTAAAGAGCTCCGAAATAAGAGTATCCCTTTAGTGAAATTCCTATGGAGGAATCATCAAGTCGAAGAAGCTACATGGGAGGTAGAGCAAGATATGTAGAACCATTACCCGGAGTTGTTCATTTGAATTTTGGGGACGAAATTCTTTTAAGGGGTGGTGAATTGTAATGCCCACATTGAGGTAAGTTATTTATGCTTTTATGCCTTTAATTCCTTGAGCTTTGCTTGTGTTAAGGTGAAAGATTGAAAATTGGGAAACTGCAGACTTTGCCACGGCAACAAACTCTCTGCCCAAACCGTGTTCTAGAATTTGCAGGCTTTGCCACGGCGAACAATAAATTTCGCCGCGGTGACGTATGCTCTGGAATGCTTTGCCAAGGCGAAGAAGAATTTTCGCTGGGGCAAAGAACTAGTTGGAAATCTTGAGAAGATTCTAGAGAAAATTTCCTTAAGGGAAAAATGACCATTCTATCCCTAATTAGTTGTAAATGTGGGGAGTGAAAAGTAAGGAAATTTCATGGAGAATGCAATGAAGGTGAGGGCATTCTTGTAATTGACTAAAGGATAAAGATGAAATTTCTAAGAACGTGTAGGGGCAAAATGGGAAAGTATGCATATTAATATGAGATATTAAGGATTCAAGCATACAAACCCTATCACTCTTTACACCTCACACGCCACTGTCATCTTCAATTCTCTCAATTTTCTTCACCAATTTTCAAGGTATTGTAGAGGAATTTTGGTTGGATTTTGGGTAAATATTCATTCCTAAGCAGCTCAAGGTAAGAATTCTTATAAATAGATGTGAGATTAATTTTTAAAGTGTTGAGTTCTTATAGTTTATATGCTTAGGATTTTAGAGAAAGAGGAAGTCTACCAAAGAGAAAGAGATTCTAGTGGAAGTACTCATGTTCAAGGTAAGTAAATCCAACCCTAGCCTTTGATTTGAGTAATCTTTGAGTAGAGAATTTCCTTATAAGTACTTATAAGCTTGAGTATTGAGAATTGATGATGAAATTGATGTTGAGTGTGGTTTGAACTCCACCATCAGACGTAGTGTTTAGTATGAGATGAAGTGGTGGAAGTTTAAAGAAGTTATGAAGAAGTTGAAATAGAATTTTGAAGAGTGAATTTCTTGACCAGGTTTGAGATTAATTGTAGAGAATTGTGTTGCAATTTTGGTAGCTGGAAAAAAAAAAAATGATAGAAGAGTAGTTAATTTAGTGCTTATTTGTGCATACCACTTGTTTGATGAAATTCCAAAGTGAAGTGCATGTATGGTTATGATAGTATAATAATTTGAAATGAGTTTGTAGATGGTAGAGAAAGTAGAGAATGACATGTTTACATGTCATATTGCATTTTTGCATTTAATTAAGAATTGAGAAAGAATAATAAAAAGAATCCATCTACATTCATACATGCATACAAGCACCCTAAAGAATAAAGAGAAAGAAAAGTGCTACAAAAAAGAAAAGAAAGGTTGTTGCGATGGGGAACCCGTGGGTGACAAGAAGAAGAATATTCCCACATGCACGCCGCCTTCAGTGAGCGGCCTAAGAATAAGAAGAAGAATTTGTACAGCCTATAAGAGTGCATGTGGATGAACGCTATACCCAGAAGAATATACATACATACACGCCACCTTTAATGAGTGGCCTAAGAAGAAAGAGAATTCGTATAGTCCGTAAGACTGCATGTAGATGAAGATTGTACTCATTCACATGGCCAGGGTTCCGAATCCATGCATCAACCAAGTCCGATTGGCAAAGAATAAGAAAGAATATAAAAGAATATAAAAGAAAAAAAAAAGAACAAGAAGATAATAACAAGAAAAGAACGAAAAAGAGGAAAGAAAGAATAGTACAGAAAGAAAGAAGAGAAATAGAAAGAGATATACATAGAAAACAGAATAAGAAATAGAAAAGTAGAAAGAAAATGCATTCTTATGCATTTGTGCATTTGCATCAAACCAATGCATGATACCATGATTACTATCATGGGTAGTGAGAAGTTAGAATAAAGAAAGAACAAAGAGAACTAGAAAGAAAGAACAGTGAGGACTAGAAATAGTGAAATAATAGAGGAAGAGCAAAGAAAGAACTGAGAAGAAGACTCGGATTATGAGCAATGGAGATAGAAGAATGGTGTAGCAGATTTACTTACTGAGCTACTAGTGCTCACCCTGTTGTTTCTAAATGTTTTTGTAGGGAATATGTGAGAAGTGGTCGGATGGACATCGAGAAGCGAAGAGAAATGGCACTACTGTCCACTGTTTTTTAAGCTAATGTATAAGATACTTTTGTTATGTAAAGAATTTAATATCTAAAGTAAAGAAAATTTTCGGGCCCATTATTTTTCACTTATATGCATATGTGTTTTTATCATATTATATTTCCCAAGTATACTAGCTAGAAAGAGTTACTACATTAAGCGATCAACTCTTCATGCCCATTTAAATTCCATCACGTTAATGCAATTTGTGGGTTCATTTATTGTACGGCTATTAGAGTGCTTGTAATCTGTACGGAAATACTTGTGATTGTGTAACTTTTATCATAAAACAATGGGTGTTTTTATTTTACATCTTTCATAGCTTTCTAGATTATATGTTTGTGTTGTAGAGTCGTTTTATTTTTGCCAAGTTGTAGATTGCTGAATGTCAAAAACCATGGTAATTTACAAATAGATCTATAAATTAAACTTATTGCAGTAAGTACAAGACAAAAATACCGGATCACTTAAGCAACATTGGTTATCGCTTAAGTGATCAAGGTTATCTATATTGGATCGCTTAAGGGAGCGTGTATTTGATAAGGATGATTCTAACACTAAGTAAAAAGCAAATTAGCCTTGATCACTTAAGCAATGTCACCTATCGCTCAAGCAATCAAGGCTTGTCTATATTGGATTGCTTAAATGAGAGCTGACATTGCTTAAGTGATCATGTACTTGATGAGGATGATTTTAACACAAATTAGCCTTGATCGCTTAAGTAATCAAGGCTTATCCATATTCGATCGCTTAAACGAGAGCTGACATCGCTTAAGTGATCGTGTGCTTTATGAGGATGATTTTGGCACAAATTAGCCTTGTTACTTAAGTGATGTCCCCTATCGCTTAAGCAATCAAGGCTTATCTAAACAGGATTTCTAAAGCGAGAGCTGATATCGCTTCAACAATTGTGTACTTGATAAGGATGATTTTGACACAAATTAGCCTTGATTGCTTAAGCAACATCACCTATCGCTTGTATTTATACTAGATCGCTTAAGCGAGAGGTGACATTGCTTAAGCGATTGTGTACTTGATGAGGATGATTTTGACACAAAGTAACCTTGATCGCTTAAGCGGCGTCGCCTATCGCTTAAGTGATCAAGGCTTATCTACACTGGATTGCTTAAGCAAGAACTACTCTCGCTTATGCAATTGTGTACTTGATGAGGATGATTTTGACACAAATTAGCCTTGATCGCTTAAGCATTGTCACCTATCGCTTAACCAATCAAGGCTTATCTATACAAAATTGCTTAAGCGAGAGCTGACATCGCTTAAGCAATCATGCACTTGATGAGGATGATTTTGAGACAAATTAGCCTTGATTGCTTAAGCAATATCACCTAATCGCTTAAGCGATCAAGGCTTATCTATACTGGATCACTTAAGTGAGATCTAACATCGCTTAAAGCGATCGTGTACTTTATGAGGATGATTTTAACACAAATTAGCCTTGATTGCTTAAGCAATGTCACCTATCGCTTAAGTGAGAGCTGACATCACTTAAGCAATCAAGGCTAATTTGCTTTTGTACTCTGAATAATCCTTCTCAAGTACACAATTTCTTAATGATGTCAACGCTCACTTGAGCGATCCTGAATAGATAAGCCCTGATTGCTTAAGTGATAGACGGCGTCGCTTAAATGTTCAAGGCCAATTTGCTTCTTTTCTCTTAAATCTTGTGATATTGTGAACGTTTGCATGAGAAATTATATTCCATAATGTGGGTCAGCTATCTATTCAATCATAACCATCCATATTTGTGAAATGAGGTACGTTTCTACTAACATGTCACACTAGTGTGCTATGACATTCCTCCATGTATCATAAGGTTGTTAGTCAAATATCGTAGCTATTATATTTTGATGTTGTGAATGTCCAAGGTTTAAATTAACGTTAGTAATCTTCTTAAATGTCCTTAATATGTGTTTATAAAATTCAGTTGTCAAATAATCCTTCTAAAATATAGGATCGCTTAAGCGATCTTGTGTAGATAAGCCTCGATCGCCCTAGTTAGTAAATACGCGTTTTATACACGTTTTAACGTATGTTATAAAAACTGCCAAATTATACGCGTATAATATGAATACCCGTATAATTCGCGAATTATTCGCATATAATTCACAAATTATTCGCGTATTATTGCAAAAAAAAAAAACTCATTGCTCACCCCAAAACGATGTCGTTTTAGTGGGGTTTAATTCAAAATTAAACAAAATCTATTCTCTTCTTCCTCAGTTCTTTGACGGACGACATTTTCAGCTTTTCTTCCTCAGTTCTTCCACGTTTTCAGCTTTTCTTCCTCAGTTCTTCCACGTTTTCAGCTTTTCTTCCTCAGTTCTTCCACGTTTTCAGCTTTTCTTCATCTCTTGGGTCTTCATCTCAAGAACCAGCAGAGTCATCAGAGGAAGCTCAGACGGTGAACTGGTTGAGATTTTTAACGGGTTTGTGTTTGTGTTTGGGGGAGAAGAATAAGTTTGAGGAAGGGAAAGTATTGGCAGAAAGAATAGCGCAGATGTCATTTTTGGAGCTCTGAAAGAAACAGCTGGCCTTGTGGGTGAGACAGAGACACTAAGAGATAATTTGATTGAAGAAGAGAGAGGGAGGGGGGTTTTTAAGATGGGTCATAGGTGTTTTGTGTTTGTGGTGGATTTCAGTTTACGTGTCAATCTCAACACTCATGACTCAACACTGCAATTATGTTTCTATTGCACAAACCAAAAAATAAATAAATATCTTTTCAAAGAACTTAGAACAAGACATGGGTTGGGAATGTGTTAACGCAAAGAAAAGAAAAGATTAATGTTAGTTAATTGAATACTTCCCATTTGAAATGTGATATTAATTTTAATTAGATACTCTATAAAAGTGTTAATTAATTTTAATCAGATAGTCCATAAAAGTGTTAAAAACTATAATTGATATTGCTGTATTTTTCAAAACATATTATTGATAATATATCGTATTAAACTCGTATATACCCGTACCGTATTTTTCCCGTATCCTAATTTTATAGCCGAATTTTTATAAACGTATTTTTCACCGTTTGCCGTATTATACCCATAAAATTCCCGTACCCTTTTTTTGCCGTACCCGTATTTGCTAACTAGGTCGATCGCTTAAGCGATCAAGGCTAATTTGCTTAGTTTCTCCTAAATCTTGTGATATTATGAACGTCCCAAGTTAACATTAATGTTACTGATCTTCTAAAATAAATTTCCTTAATATGTGTTGTTGTAATTAGGTTGTCAAATAATCCTTATAAAAACAAGATCGCTTAAGCGGTGTCAACTCTTACTTAAGCGATCCAATATAGATAAGCCTTGATCGCCTAATTTGTGTCAAAATCATCCTTATAAAAAAAAAAAAAAAGACCACTTAAGCAATGTTAGCTCTCACTTAAGCAATCTAATATAGATAATCCTTGATCGCTTAAGCGATAGGAGACATTGCTTAAGTGATCAAGGCTAATTTGTGTCAAAATCATCCTTATCAAGTACATGATCTCTTAAGCGATGTCAGCTATGCTTAAGCGATCTAGTATAGAAAAGCCTTGATTACTAAAATGATAGGTGATGTCACTTAAGTGATCAAAACTAATTTGTGTCAAAATCATCCTCATCAAGTACACGATCACTTAAGTGACCCTTTATAGATAAGTCATGATCGCTTAAGTGATAAACGACGTCGCTTAAGTGACCAAAGCCAATTTTCTTTTACTTGAATAATCCTTCTCAAATTCAAGATCACTTAAGCGATCCTTTATAGATAAGCCATGATCACTTAAGTGATAGGCGGCGTCACTTAAGCAACCAAGGCCAATTTTCTTTTTACTTGAATAATCCTTCTCAAATTCAAGATCGCTTAAGTGATCCTTTATAGATAAGTCGTGATCACTTAAGCGATAGCCGACGTCGCTTAAGCAACCAAGGCCAATTTTCTTTTTACTTGAATAATCCTTCTCAAATTTATTCAATATTGAGATGTTATCAATACAGGATCGTTTAAGTGAGTGTTGACATCGCTTAAGTGATTAGTAGCAGAATAAGAGCAACAATTAATTATCTAAAAGCATCCTTAATATCATTTATTCAAAACTTCAAACAAAAAGATATCCAATTGTCAGCATAAAAAATTTAAAACAACAAAGCATTCATAATAAGTCCATGAGCCGAAAAAGGTAATCTCATAAAGTATTCATCAAAACCATTAAAATTGTTTTCTAATTCACTAATAAGTCTTCAACGGTTGGCCTTGGCACTCTCTCAATTTCATCCTTCTTATTGATGGCATCGCTGGAAATACAAGGACATAAAATCAGTTTAATCCACCACAAAAGATTGACATACAGGCAAGAGAAACGAGTGAACAAGTGAAAGGAACAACATCTTGGCCTTGATTACCTGTTAGATATATGAAAATAAATAAATAAAAACTTCTCCTCTCATTTACTTTACTTTCATAATCAACCTATCGAAATATGACTATATATGAAAAATATGGTTTAAAGAAATCAACTACATCAATTGTTTAGCAGCGGAAGCAAATATAGAATATCTCCCGTCATATATAAGCAAAACATATTCATTATTTTAGTAAATTTAGATTATAGACATCAAACTATATACATTAATTCAAAAACAACATCCTTTATATAACATCATAAGTTTAATTAAAACAAAAGTTGACATGTGTGCCCCCAAGCTTCCTTTACTATCGCTTGCCATTACCGCTTTAACCATTACCTGCAAAACATGGAAACTAGGGAAATGAGTACTAATCACTCAGTAAGGGTATCGATCATTTAACCCTATGTAACATTCTTAAACTTGGAAAACATCTTATTTACCTATACATGAACCAAACATTAATAACATATATGTAATATAACATAGCATATTCAATTCATATCATAACGCATAATATAATTCATGTAATGCTTTCCTTTAATGTTCATGAATGATGCACTTCAATTCCATGTAACACTTTCACTCTGTAACAACTTCTTTCTACTATAATATTCATAAAACATATTAATAAAAAGACAAGTATATTTATCAAAAAGGTTGGGCCCAAAAATTTTCTTTACTTAATAAATACATTCTTTACATAATACAACATCATTTATACAAAAAGACTCTAAAAAACAGTGGACAATGCAGCCAAGTCTCCCTACTTGCCGACGTCCATCCGACCACGTCCTTACCTATGTCCTGTAAAACATAGAAACAATGGAGTGAGCACAAAGATGCTCAGTAAGTAAATCTTCTACTCTATAATCCCCGTGCAATACTCAGCAATTCTGTTCGTACTCTTGTCACTTTCTCTAATTCAATCTCTCTTGTTCTTTCTCTACTTCTAGTTCTTACTATTCTTTTCTTTCTTTCTATTCTCATCACCCATGGAGAATATCATAACCATGCATGGATGAGACACTAAAGCATAACAATGCATTTTCTTTCTATTCTTCTCTTATTCTTATTCTTTGCCGGTCTTGGTCGATGCATGGATTCAGAAACCTTGACCATGTGAGGGTACTCTCTTCGTGTATAGCTCTCATCCGCATGTGTTCTCAGGCTATACAAATTCTTTTTCTCATTCTCATTCTGTCTCTCATGGCGGAGACCGTCTTCTATGGCTATTTACATGGGGTAACTCTACACTCGCAGGTTCCCCATTGCATGACCTATTTTTATTCTTTTCTGTAGCACTTAATAATCTTTTATTCTCTAGTGCTAATTCTTTCTTTCTCTTATTCTAAGAGAATTGGTTCTTTTCTTTATCTCTATTCATAGAGTGTTTCTTTCTCATTTCTCATATTTCTTTCTCATGTGATTACTCAATTAAACATATGCATATGGATGGCTCATGCCTAAAATCTTTCTTATATGCATTCATGACATGCAAATATGCTATGTTGCATAAAGTAAGGTTCTCTACTTCTACTCATGCTTCTTTTAGACATTTCATCAAACAATATGTGTGCATACATAAACTCTATTCTAACTTTAATTATACTTCTTTCTTAACCATCCAAAATTGGAGTTCAACTCCTTTAAATCATCACACATCTTGCAAAGAAAACGCACTTCAAATATTCCTCTCAAATTCTTCTAATTCTATCCATACTTCTACCAAAATTTAACAACAAAATCTACCCTTCTCATGGTGGAAATTCCTTCATATAACAACATTGAACTCATTCATGAATTCATCAACTCATTTCAACATAAAAATTCAAGCATTAATCATATATAAATCTCTACACATCATTCAATCATGCAAATCACAACTTAGGTGGATTTACTTACCTTAGGCTGAAGTAGAAATCACCTAAGCTCTCTACTCTTGATGGCTTGATACCTTCTCTTAAACCTTCAATACAAACTCAATAAGGATCCTACTCTTTCAACAATAAAATTCACATCTAGAGTAAGGATTCTCACCTTTTAGTGCTTAGGATCAACTTGTATCAATTTCTAGTCAAAAGCTCTTCAAAGATCCTTGGAAAATTGAATGAAAATTTGAGAGAATTGAAGGATGAAAGAGGCGGTGGAGAAGAATGAATGAAAGGGTTTCTAAAGCTAAACCCTTAATATCTCATATTTTCTCCACTCTTTCCCAATATACCCTTGCTCCTTCTTTGAAATTCCACCTAAGACCTTTCATTTTTTGCAAAAACATCCACATTCAAACTATTCTCCATGCAATTTCCTTGCATTTCACTCCCCACTTTTCCTGCTAATTAGGGGTAGAATGGTCATTGAGTCCCAAAAGGAAGAATTCTCTAAATCTCAAGGAAAAATCTCAGCCGAGTCTTCGCCGCGGCAAAGCTATTTCTTCGCCCCAGCAAAAACTCACAGGAGCTACACGGGGGTTGTAGCACTTCATCGCCGCGGCGAAGCAAAAGCGAAGACTGTAACATCAAGATTTCACTAAGTCTTACAAATTTTCAGGGCAACCACTCAATATTAACAACATACAGACTCAAATGAGGATAAATCAATAAACATTCAAGCCATTCATCAAATCTTAACTACGTACCTCAAGTGGGGCGTTACACACTCGGAATACTAGCCCAATCCCTTCCACTGCGTGACATTCCGAGTGATCGCAACTCACCTATTACCTGTAAAAACATTGAAAACAACGGAGTGAGCACTAATTGCTCAGTAATTAAACCCGCTATGCTACCCTTCTCTCTCCGTTGATTAAATCCTGAATTTTCTTTCCTTAGAACTCATTTCCCGAGTATTCTCTATTCTTTCTCTGTTCTTCTCTCTATTCTTTCTCTATTCTTTCTCATTCTTTCTCGATTTTGCTCTTTGTTTTTCTCTCAATTGTCTAGTTTCTCACTACTCATGATAATGAGCATGGTATTATGCATATACATGATGCAAATGCATAAATGCATAGTTTATGAATTTTCTTTTCTATTTTTCTTATTCTGTTTTTTGTTTCCTTTTCTTTATTTCTTTCCTTCTTTTCTGGTCTTTCTTTCTATTCTTTTTTTTTTCTTTCTTTCTATTCTTTCTTTTCTTGCCGATCGGACTCGATTGAGGCATGGATTTGGAACCTTGGCCGTGTGAGTGAATTCTCTAATTTTGGGCACAGTCCTCATCCACATGCACTTCTAACAAATTATACAATTCTTCTTTCTGAATTCTGAGGCCGCTCACTAAAGGCGGCCTGCATGTGGGACTCTGTCACTCATGGGCTCCACATCGCAACAACCTTCTCTTCTTTTTATCCTTTTACACTTCTTTAACTAAAATTTCAGATTTGAATATCTTAATATTCTCATTTCTTTCTATTTTCTCTTTAACATATTTTAGTGTTTTTTCATGCTCTTATGAAGATGTATGCATGTAGATGGTTTCATGCTTATAATTCTTTCTAAATGCAAATGTTTAAAAGCAACGATGCCATGTAGCATAAAAATAAGATTTTCTCTACCATCTACAAACTCATATCAATTCATAAATGAATACAACTCATGCATACACTTCTCTTGGACATTTCATCAAATATATTGCATGCATAATCAAACTCTAATTTGACTACAATTCTATCTCTTTCTCAAGCCACCAATATTTGGAGTAAAACTCCCTTAAACAATTACTAAACCTGTCCAAAACAATGCACTCCCAAAAATTCTAGTCAACTCTTTCTAACTTCAACCAAACTTCAATTAATCATCATACAACCAAAACCACTTCTCATGGCTAAATTCTATTCATCAATAATCATCAAACTCATCAATAATTCATCAATTTCATCAACAATTCTCAAAATCATAAGCATATACATATATGTAAAATCTCTACACACTTGATTTCTCAAATCATAACTTGGGTGGGATTTACTTACCTTTGATATGAGCAATCCAACCCCTTTAAGAATCTTCTTTGATCAAACTCTCTTCTTCTTAAATCCTATGAGCACAAACCATCAAAATTCAACACTTTAAAAATGAAAAATCACTTCTTAGTGCAAGGATCTTACCTAAAGTTGCTTGGGATTGAAAATCCACTCAAAAATACCCAAAATCTATGAATTTCTTTTGAAAAAGAAGTGAAGAAATTGAGAGGATTTGGAGGAGAAGTGGCGTGAAAATGAGTTGAAGAGTGGCTAGGGTTTCACACCTCAATCCTTGATATAACATAAAAATATATATTAGTTTCCCATTTTGCCCTTGCACTTTCTTAAAATTCCATCTATGTCCCTTAGTCAATTACCATAATGCCCTCATTTTTATTGCATTCTCCATGAAATTCTATCTCTTTTCACTCCTCACTTTTTCAAATAATTTTGAGTGAAAAGACCCTTTTATCCTTAATGCAAGTTTAAGGCATTTTCTTCACATTTTTCTCAAAATAACTTTAGTAAAAATCAACTAAAGGTATAAGAGCATAAATTAAATTACGTACCTCCATGTGGGCATTACATGCCATGCATGTATACATACATTTTTCTTTGACAACTTTTTACTATTTGCCGGTCGAACTAAGCTGAAGCATGGATTATGGAACCTTTGGCCAATGAGCTAACCTTAACTTATAACACAATCCCCATGGTGATGCACACTATGGACTGTTCACTTCTTTGGTCTAGACATGTGCATGAGTGAGCTCAAGTTCCCCATAACATGACAATAGCTTCCATAAAACTTAAAAATCATTTTGTTCACAAAAATGCATGTCTATGTACCTTGAAAGCATTTTGCTCAAACTTGGGATCAAGTCCCCCTTTCTTCATCATTAATATGCTTGAGATGCTCTATTTTTTAAAAACATACACCTTCCATATATGAACATATCATTTCATCATGACCATTTCGTGGCTGCATAACAAATTCATAGAAACATATCATACTTAGGCTTGTTTATACATAAACAAGCTCATAATTAGTTTATACATAACATATTACACATAACTTCCATGGTCATTCATTACATCAAATATATATGTTCGTAAAATTATTTCCATACTTGGAATCAATCATAGATTATTAGACTAAAAGATGAATTAAGAAATTGAAGCACTTTTGAGGTAGCATGTTGCACAGGTCATATTCAAGAAGGAAAATCTTGGGTTATACACATCTGATTGATATGATATCAGTCTCGTTTTAAAGCTCAAAGAAATGACTACAACTTTTATGTTTAGGCCTTAACAAGTTCGATAGATAAAATGTCCAAAAATCGCTCAGAAGGCCATGGATTTGATAGTTGCAACCATGGTAACATGCGTTTTTTCAAGTCTTTTCCATACCTGTTTACCTCCATTTGCTCCGTAACCTTTCCTAACCATTATCCCTTGTGGAAACATGTTAAATGATCAATAATAACCTCCCTTGTAATATGTGTTAGGAAACGGTCCATATACTCAGCGAAAAAACAAAAATCATAATACAAGGATCGTTCCCAAAGAGCCAAGATCAAAGGTATAATTTTACAGTTTATATTAAAGTAGAATCTGCAGAAAAATTAATCATGAGTTTAGAAAACATATGCACGTTTAGAGGCTCCTCCAAATTTAATGAATGTTTTTGCTACCAACCCAACTGTATGATTGAACCCACGTAGTCCACACGAAGACAATAACAAAGAACTAAAGAGGGATTTGCTAGATCCTCCTTAGCTTTAAGATTAAAGAAGAAAAATCAAATGAATTTATTTTGGGAAAAATGGAATACTGCCGTGGGAGAGGAAATGGGGCTGCTGTGTTTTTCTTTTTCACAATGAAAATAAACTAATGAAAATCTCACATTTCTTTCAATTAACATTTTTCTTTTATAGAGTTATTTTAATGCCCTATTCCCATATGGAATAGGCTTGGGCTCCAATCCAAACACCCCATGTTACCAAATACTCCCAATTAGATATTTATTTTTATTTCATCATTATCTCAATTAAAATCAATTAATATATATTTAATCTATATATTAACATTTAACAATAATGATGATTTAATTAAATATATGCGAACACATATTTAAACGTAATTTCACTTATTTAATTCTTTTCTAATAAATTAAATAAAGGCTACGACCTCAGTAAATTTAATTCCACTGTGAAATTACCAAAATACCCTTTCACCTAAAAAGACGAAAACGCCCTTCTTTTTTCCTGAGTCTTAAATTATCTTCTATGTGTGTGGCCCATAGGCTCCTCATCTTACTGGTAGTGTATAGTATTGCGATTAACATCAATTAATCGTCTCACTGTACATAGACCAAGATTGGCCCCTAGCAAGGCATCATGGCCACTTGATAGATTCGGATTCAGCAAAGTAGCTACTTGTCAATGATATGGTTACCATACAATTCGATCCTTTCATTATCTGTTATCTCGAGGAGACGAAGGCATAGAAATAGTGTCAACCTTCGGTTACTCTCGATATTATGTATTCAGTTTCTTGACCAATGACCTGTATTATAAACTAGATAGAGCAACAACTCAATCCCACTGTGGCCATAGTTTTAGTGTCATTGCCATATATTGAATTGCGCTGTGAGATAACTTCTCCCATACTCGGGAGTGATGAATCCTCTATCAATCCACCATAGTCTTGATACATTCCTTTATGCATCCAATCACCACCGTATTGACAGCTCTGAATAGAATTGCATTAGGCTAGTGTCAAACCACACCAATCGGTGCACAAGGTGCTCTGGTGATCTCAATTCTGAGGATCACATGTACCACCATTCGTTAGAGGATTTGTTCCATAGACACTGGGGTTACCATCCATATGGAATCCTCTGGTGGGTCTGTCCAGTGAACTTGCTGCGATGTATTCAACTACAGCAAGCACCCATGTGTTACACCAGGTTGTCACCAAGCAACCTCGACAAGTGAGATTAGTCACTACCTTCCGACAGGGTCGTTCAACACTATGATAGCCTTACTGTATTATCTGTGCCCTTACTTTAGAATAATACTAGGGCTACGGACGTTTCTAGAATAGCCACCATATGTGCTCATAGGGTTCTCACTATCAAGATTTGAAACACTTGATACCCTCGTCACGGTTCTGCCATTCTAGGGACATATATCAATACATATTGCAATAATAATGATTTACACAATATAGAATAAAATGTCTTTTATTGATTAATGAACATTATTACAAAGAGTCAATTCTACAATAATTGATTGGCTCTAGGGCATCTACTCTAACAATATGTTAAATGCTCATGACACATCTATTTCCGTTAATTGCCATCAAACTTCAATTTTCTACAATTCACATATAAATCCATCAATTGCAAATTATAGCATCAAAGCAAGCTCAATTTCTTTTGTGTGACAAGAATTAAGGTTCCCTAACACTAAACCTAGAAACCTAATTCTTATTTCATATTAAAGGGAGGTTTCCCTTACCTTGTGTGAAGAAATCACACTCTTTCGCAAATTTCCTCCTCGTTATCTCCAATTGACTCTTTATCTTGACATAATTCATGAGAAATTTAATAAATTGAAACACATAATAGTCATATAAGATAAGTTGAAATTTACCTCCAAATATAAGATTGCAACTAAGAAGCTTGAAATTTCAATGGAGGAAATAGAATTAATGGAGAAGTATTGAAGAAGATGATGGAATATTGGAGAAATATTGATGAAGATGATGGAAAGTGGAAGAATATATGTGTTGGCCACTTTTTAACCAAGTAAATCGAAGATTTTTTTTCTTTTCTTTTTAACAAAAATCTCAATATTTATCACTTGCATTTAATGACTTAAAACATCATTTCCCTTTTTGCCCTTAACAATTTTCTTTTAATTACACCACAATCCTTCATCCTCTTTATCTTGTCAAGCCAACAAAATATCATCATTCTTTTACCACTTTACCCCTAAGTCATGTGCATGGTATTTAACTTAGCAAATAAAAGTGAAAAGACTATTTTACCCTTGGACATACTAGTGGGGTTTACACTCTACTCAAAAACTTTTCACTCCAAACCTCTCTAAATAAAACCAAATTCATCCCAATCTCCTAAAACTTCATGCCTCAAATGAAGAACATGGCAAGAGGAGCCCGTGTGCCAGGACTAGGAGACCTACGACAAGGGCCATATGGAATTGAGTTCAGAAATCCCGTTCAGAAGCATAACTTCAATTGAATGGAGAAACAGGGTATGCATCTTGGCTAAACTTTTGATTGGTCTCTTATTCATATTCTAGGATTAGAAACTAAGTTGATAACATGGGTTGACAACTTAAAGTTGAGAAAGTTGTCAAACATAAGGTTGCCTGGCTATAGACATCTCATGAGTGAATTCTATAGCTGTTTAGAAGTTATTCCTCCATACACAATGACTTTTAGACTGAAAAACTTAGAGCATTATGTCCCTCTTAAAATGCTAGTTGAATGGCTTGAATGTGATGGTAGTGGATTAGTTGATCCACCTAGAAGAATGGGCTCTATCAACTGCTTAGAAAAAAGTCAGAGGATTAGGCACCTATGATCCTCATGCATCCAAGTCCGCAAAGCTAATCGATCCAGAGATGAGAATTCTTCATAGATGTATCAAATGCTTAGGGTTTTAGAGAAAGAGGAAGTCTACCAAAGGGAGAGAAATCCTAATGGAATTACTCAAGTTCAAGGTAAGTAAATCCAACCCTAGCCCTTAAATTGAGCAACAGTTGTGTGGAGAATTTCCTATATGTAATTGTATTTTTGATTGTTGAGAATTGTTGATGGAATTTTTGATGGAATTGATGATGATTCATGATTAGAATTCCACCATGAGAAGTGATGGTTGTGTTGATAGAAATTGATCGAAGTTTGGGTGAGTTAAAAAAGAATTTGAGTAGAGTTATGGAGTGTATTTTCCTGGCCAGGTTTAAAGTTGTTTTTGGGGAGCTTTGCTCCAAAATCTTGGAGGTTAGAGATTGTTATGGTAGTGTAAACCACCTTAGTGCTTTATTTGTGTAGACAAAGTGTTTGACGAAATTTCATAGAGAAGTGCATGTATGAGTTTATTGATTTATTATCTTGATATGAGTTGGTAGATGGTAGAGAAAGTAGAGAATGACATGTTCTCATGCCATATTGCATCCTTGCATTTAATCATTTGAATTTAGAAAGAATACTAAGAAGAGCCATCTACATGCATACATGCATTCAAGAACATTAAGAACATTAAAGAAGAAAGAAAAGAAAGTTATTAAAGAAAAGAAAAGAAAATGAACATTAAGTTCTAAAAGAATATAAGGGAAGAGGAGGTTGTTGTAATGGGGAACCCGTGAGTGACAAGAAGAATAAAAAGAATAGAAAAGAAAAGAAAGAATAGATAAGCAAGAAAGAAAAGAAAGAAGAGAAAGAAGAGAAAGAAAAGAAAGAAGAGAAATAAGAGAAAGAAAAGAAAGAAAGAAAGAAAGAAAGAAAAATAGAATAAGAATAGAAAAACAGAAAGAAAATGCACACTCTTTGCATTTGTGCATTTGCATCATATTTATGCATGATACTATACCTACTACCATGAGTAGTGAGAAATTAGAAAGAAAGAACAGAGAAATTAGAAATTGAGAAAAACAAAGAGAGAATAGAGAAAGAACAGAGAAGAATAGAAAAGTGTAATGTAAGGAAAGAAATTCAGAACATGAGCAACGGAGATAGAAAAGTAGTAAAGCGGATTTACTTACTGAGCAACTAGTGCTCACCTCATTGTTTTTAATGTTTTTGTAGGAAATAGGTGAGAAGCGGTCGGATGGACATCGAGAAGCGGAGGGAAATGACACTACTGTCCATTGTTTTTGAATTTATGTATATGATACTTTTGTTATTAAAAAGAATTGAGTATATAAAGAAAAGAAAATTTTCGGGGCCATTATCTCCTACTTGTATGCTTATATGTTTTTATCATATTATATTTACCAAGTATACTAGTTAGAAAGAGTTATTATAGATTCAGAGAGAGATAACTCTTATGTTGATGACTGTGTTGAATTCTAAAGGTATTAGGCACGTTGGAGGAAAAGAAAGATCATCGCAACAACCATTTATGTCACCACGGTGAGCATGTGTTGGGAAGTCAAACATGAAGCCAATTGAGCGGTTACCGCAACGATAGAAATTTTCACCACCGTTAGCGTCCTAGAGTTCAAATATGAGAATTTTGTAAAGTTTTATCCGAGTTTTATTATCCTAGCTTGAACAGGTTTTCCTAACTACACTCCTACAACCCTAGCACTATAAATAAAGGTCTTTAGCTATTTTCCGCGGGTGGGGGTGGGAATGGTGGGAACTAGAGAAAGAAGAGGAGCCGCAATAGGGAAGATCAAAGCATCCATTCTTGGAGTTTTGGATCATCAATTAGAGGAGTTTTCTTTTACTCTTTTCTTTATCTCATGTTTATTATATTTACAATGGTTGTTTATTTTCATTCAATTATGAACTAAATAAAGTTTATAAGGCTAAGATGTAGCCCAATTTAAGAATATGTATTGATGGATTTTTTTTTAATATTTGTTTAGCATATCTTTTCTAAGTTTTATTATGATTCTTAATACTTCAATTCTTTTAGGCCTAAGAGTTGATTGATTTAATGGACTAGGTTGAGATCGAGAGATGAAATCTAGGTAGACTAATGTAATAAAACCATAGATTGAGCGAACGCTAGAGATAGGTTCCCGTGATTTGTGAGGCTTTGGTAAATTCCATAGAGCTTAATGATCTCTTAAGACTTAGATCAAATTTAGAGATACCTTGGGTTAGTAATAAAGCGTTAATCCGGTAATTGTTCAAGAGAAAGTTATTGGAATTCTTTGGAATTTGGCCTCTAGAAAAAGCTTCACATTGTTAGCATTAATTGTCAAGACAACTCCCCCTGAATTTACTAACATAAACGTAGTAGATTCAAATAGTCCCGCTTTCTCATTCTTAGAATCTGATACACCTCATAATATTTCCCCATTCCTCCCGATGCTGCTATAGCTCCCAGTGGTTTTAGACGATCTCATTCTCGTAATCGTCGTCCTTATCCAACTCTATTTGTAATAGAAGGGAGTTCATCAACTGCAGCTATCAGAATTGACAACAGGCACACATCAGATGTCTAGATGCATTTCATAAAGTTTTATGAGACAGAAAATGGAGTTCAAGTGAAGAAAGCAAGACGTAAGTATTGTGGAAATATTTATAAAGCCGATGCTAGTAATGGAATTAGTACTTTAAAAAGGCATTCAGAAAAACATACAAATCATCATGGATATAGACAAACTAATCAAACTCAAATAACTAGTACGGGTAATACTTGTTGTTATAATTCTGATGTATATAGGGAACAATTAGCTTTATATATTGCTACAACTGATCAACCTATTAATATGGGTGAAGATAAATATTTTGAAAGATTTGTTAAAAATTCCTTTTTACGAGAATTTAAAACTTCAATTAGGAATGATTTAATAAATTTATTTAACAAAATTAAATTAGGGTTAAAAAATAAAATACATAGTTGTCATGTTAATGTAGTTCTAATAGCCGATATTTGGAATGGTAGAGCTAAACAAGATTATATTTGTCTGATTAGTCATTATTTTGATAGCGAATGTAAATTAAATAAATCTTTATTAGGATTTAAATTAATGGATGTATGATGCGTGCAAATGAAACACCTAATTTTACCTCACTAAATTCTAATGCAAAGTCGTGTAGTAGCACAGAGCAAGTAAGGGTCTTTCCCGTAAAGGATTTGTGAACTTAATTAATTATCTACTTCTAACGGGGTTTGTCACGAATTATCAAAACTCAACAAAAACTAGCAAACTAAAATTAAACAAAGTAAAACAAGCAAGCAATCACGACAGAGATAAATAAGAGAAACTAGATTGAAGGTTTATTCGCCACCAGTAGACATGAATTACATATAATAAAAGCATTCTTTAACTTTCTACCCTCTTGATCACATCAGCTCAAAAAATACCAAACGTTGATAAGTCCCATCTCTCCTTACTAGGTCAATGGCTTAGACACAGTCATAACCCAATTCCCTATTTATTAAATAGCCTAGGATACGATCTCTAGATTCAAAGTAATAAAAGCATTAAGTTGCGAGAGACCTACTGAATCAAGGCTAAACTCATATGGTCGGTTTAATTATCTTGAGTGATTAGCCCCCATGTATGCAGGCATACACTTTACCACTAGTTATTTAGGTTAATAAAGTGATTCCATACTAAACAACCTAAATTGGCACTAATAAATTAATCCTAACTATTTAATTGCGCACTTAAACAATTAAGACAATCTATCTAAACCCTATTCATAGAGAAATAATCACATAACTAAGAGGGATCAAAAGATAAATAGATGCAGCTTTTATTAATTTCAAGACATGTCTAGGGCTTTGAAATCACCATCAATCACAAAAGAATTAGTTAGTCATGTAGAAGAATAAAAACATAACTATATTAATGAACAACAAAATAACAACAAGAGATTAGAAAACTTAGGAAATCTTGGGTAGAACAATGGAGTTGATGATGATCTTCCCCTATTCTTCAGTCCAAGCCTCTTTCAATCTCTCTTAATCGATACATTATTGAGTATTTTTATTCTCTATATTCTCCTCTCCCGAATCCCCCAAAATAATGCTAAAAGAATTCTATTTATATCCCAAAAGGGTTAGGGTTTTGTTTTCCTTAATTCTATTTAGTTTAGGACTCCTAAAACCCCAATTTCCTAGTCAAACACGGAATTTAAAAACCCAGCTGTCGTGACTATGCCCCAGCACTGTGTTGTAGCATGGCTGATTCTGGACTAAGTGTGCTGCAGCATGGTTGGTTCTGGTCTTGTTGTGCTGCAGCACAGTGCTGTGGCATAGTGTCCAATTCCTCTCCTAACATTGCATCATTCTTCATCACTCCAGAGATGGTGATTTTTGAGTATGATAATGATGAAATCTGGAAAGGTGTTAAACATATGAAATTTAGCCCTTTAAATTGGCTTTCCAGAGGTTCAAGAATCATCTTAATACAATATCTACATCTTAGGTTATTGTTGAAACAGCGAGGCATATTAAAAACTAGAGCATTTTCCAGGATTTTCACTTCAACTTCAAATTGCCATAACTTCTTCAATTCAACTCCGATTCTCGATCCGTTTATTTCTAGTCATCATAAATTCTCTTCCCAACATCATCTCTCATCCAAATATTATTTTTAAGCTTTATTCTCTGAAAACACAATGAAAATACCTGTGATCTTGAAAAGTGCAATTATGAAACAATTATGTTAATTCATGCAAATTAATCCTAATTTCCCACAAACGATACCTATAAACCACTAAGTATAAGTGTATTTTCAAGCACTTATCACAACCCCCAACCAGCTTCTTGCTAGTCTGTAACGCCTCACTTGAGGTACGTGTAGTTAAGATTTGATGAATGGCTTGAATGTTTGTTGATTTATCCTCATTTGAGTTTGTATGTTGTTAATATTGCTTGGTTTACCCTTAGTTGAAAGGGCGTTTTTGGTTTGGTTTAGTGAATGCCCTGAAAATTCATAAGACTTGGCGAAATCTGGATGTTACAGTCTTCGCCGGGGCGAAGAAGAAAACTTCACCGCGGAGATGAAGTGCTACATCCCGTGTAGCTGCTGTGAGTTTTTGCTGGGGCGAAGAAAGAGCTTCGCCACGGCGAAGACTCGGCTGAATGTTTCGCTTGAGTTTTAGAGAATTTTTCCTTTTGGGACTCAATGACCATTCTATCCCTTATTAGCAGGAAAAGTGGGGAGTGAAATGCAAGGAATTTGCATGGAGAATAGTTTGAATGGGGTTGTTTTTGCAAAGAATGAAAGGTCATAGGTGAAATTTCAAAGGAGGAGCAAGGTTATATTGGGAAAGAGTGGAGAAAATATGAGATATTAAGGGTTTAGCTTTAGAAACCCTTTCATTTGCTTCTTCACCACCGCCTCTTTCACCATTCAATTCTCTCAAATTTTCATTCAATTTTCCAAGGATCTTTGAAGAGCTTTTGACTAGAATTTGTTACAAGTTGATCCTAAGCACTAAAAGGTTTAAGAGGAAGTATCAAGCCTTCAAGAGTAGAGAGCTTAAGGGGTTTTTCCTTGAGCCTAAGGTAAGTAAATCCCCCTAAGTTGTGATTTGCTTGATTGAATGATGTGTAGAGATTTTATATATGATCCATTCTTGAAATTTTATGTTTGAAATGAGTTGATGAATTCATGAATGAGTTCAATGTTGTTATATGAAAGAATTTCCACCATGAGAAGGGTGGATTGTGTTGTTAAATTTTGGTAGAAGTATGGGTAGAATTAGAAGAATTTGAGGGGAATATTTGAAGTGTGTTTTCCTTGCAGGATGTGTGATGATTTAAAGGAGTTGAACTCTAATTTTGAATGGTTAAGAAAGAAGGATAATTAAAGATAGCATAGAGTTTATGTATGCACACACATTGTTTGATGAAATGTCTAAAAGAAGCATGAGTAGAAGTAGAGAACCTTACTTTATGCAACATAGCATATTTGCATGTCATGAATGCATATAAGAAAGATTTTAGGCATGAGCCATCCATATGCATATGTTTAATTGAGTAATCACATGAGAAAGAAATATGAGAAATGAGAAAGAAACACTCTATGAATAGAGATAAAGAAAAGAACTAATTCTCTTAGAATAAAGAGAAAGAAAGAACTAGCACTAGAGAATAAAATGACTATTAAGTGCTATAGAAAAGAAAAGAAAATAGGTCGTGCGATGGGGAACCTATGAGTGTAGATTACCCGCATGTAAACCGCCATGAGAGAGAGAGCGGTCTCTGCCATGAGAGAGCGGAATAAGAATGAGAAACAGACATTGTATAGCCGTGAGAATACATGCGGATGAGGGCTATACACGAGAAAGAGTACACTCACATGACCAAGGGTTCCGAATCCATGCATCGACTAAGACCGGCAAAGAATAAGAATAAGAAAAGAATAGAAAGAAAATGCATTGTTATGCTTTAATATATCGTCCATGCATGGTTACGATAGTCTCCATGGGTGATGAGAATAGAAAGAAAGAAAAGAATAGTGAGAACTAAAATTAGAGAAAGTGACAAGAGTACGAAAAGAATTGATGAGAAATGCACAGGGATTATAGCGTAGAAGATTTACTTGCTGAGCATCTTTGTGCTCACTCCGTTGTTTTCTTTGTTGTACAAGACGTAGGTGAGGACCTGGTCAGATGGACGTCGGCAAGCGGGGAGATTTGGCTACACTGTCCACTGTCATTTTGAGAGTCTTTTGTACAAATGATGTTGTACTATGTAAAGAATGTATTTATTAAGTAAAGAAAATTTTTGAACCTAACCTTTTTGATAAATATACTTGTCTTTTTATTGATATATTTTATGAATATGATAGTAGAAAGAAGTTGTTACATAGTCCCTAGCAAGGTAAGAGATCTAAAGATGTCTTCTATCTTGAAAATTAAAATAAAATAAACCGAAATCTAATCGTCCCCAAATCACTTCCGCAGATTGTCATGGTTGCATTTAGCGCATGCAACAAGCTTTTAAACCCCTAGGTGGCTCTAGTTGGATGAGTTATAGTCTCGTGAGGGTTTCTAGTGATGATACCCACAGACATCCATACTAAACCTAACCTAGACTCAAAAATTAAAAACAAACAAACAAAACATTAATCTCCGGATATACATTCGTTTCAAAAATTTCATACAACACATAACATAAAGAATAGTTAAGCATCACCCAAGCCCAAAGGTAACTCAAAAATCAATTTCATTTTTGTTATCCACTCTCACACATCCAACAAACCACAACCTCGTTAATCTCAAAACCTAGATGATCACATGCACAAACTTCACATACAAAGAATTGATCTCAAAGTTTGAAAAATATAATATAATGTATAGAATCAAATTCCATAGGCTCACTTTCCAAACTACTCTCCACTAATGTAGAATGATCACACTACCTCGGATCAATAGGTCTTTATTAAGCTTATAACGTTAGGCTAGGTTATGAGGTTATGAAAGAACGGAAAGGAAAAGCAAAAATAAGAGACTTAATCCTATTTCTTTCAAACACTTTCATTCAAGCACCACCATTCTTCTTTACACCCAACTTTTTTCACCCTTCAACAAAAATAATTTCATTGCATCATTTACACTTTGCGATGTTTCTCAATACTTTTTCTTTCTTTCTTTTCTTCTTCTCTTTTTTTTTTTTTTTCAATTTTTTTTTTTTCAGAAGAAAGAAAAGAAAGCTAAAAATGCTACCCCACCTCTTGATTAAAAAGCACTCCACAACCCCAACCTATTCTTTTGAGAATATTTGGAATAAATTGACAATTTCCACAAACCTTCACCCTCACTTCTTTAATTGCTCTCACCAATCTTGTACTTAGATTAAGTCTCTTAAAAACTAAAGGGTAGGAATGTGTTTTTGGCTCAAAATGATGGTGGGTTAATGTAGGTTACATGAAAGAAAATCAAGGCTAAATGTGTTTAATAATGGTTCAAAGGAGTAAGTAGCGGTAATTTAAATAAAGGGTTGGCTTGAAAGGCTCAAACGATCCAAAGATATCCTAAATCATATCCTAAGTAATGTGCATTCTAGGATTTTGCCTCAAGTAGTTATCAAGTGAGTTCTAGAATTTGTTGAGATCGCAAAAATGTCTATGAAAATTCACACATAACAAACATCATTAAGCCTTAAGACTAACCAACCAAATCATACCACATAGCATGAGACTCTCAAACTAGATGAAACTAATTATTCAAAATTACCTTTAAACCTAAGCAACATTTAACATCTTCTAAACATTAAATGTTATCACAATTATAATCATATCATTGACATACAAATTAATCTGAAAAACTAAACAATTTAATCCTAAAAACATGCAAAAACTAAAAAAAAAATAAAAAATTCACCCAAGTTCATAAATTTAACAAAAGTAAATAGGAACCTTCCCTCACCCCCAACCTAATATCTACGTTGTCCCCAATGTAGCAAAAGGAAAAAGGGAAGGAAAAGAAAAGTTACCCCCTTTTTTAATATTGTGTAATACCCACATTCAGAAACATGGTAGGGATTTTTTTATAGTCATAGTGAATATATTTAACTAGTTTTATAGAGGAATTCCATAAAAGTTTTAATAGGGACAAAATGGTCATTTCACACAAAATCACGTGTTCAAGTGAAAAGTGAGTATGATAAATATAATGTATTAAGTGTGCTAGCCATGAGAATAGAGTGGTAGAAAGGTTATGTACAATACATGTGATGTGATGTCGAGATAAATAAGTGTTTGTAAAGTAATAGAAGAAATTAAAGAATAAGGGTAAAATGGTCTTTTCACTCACAACTAGATGAAAAAGTGGAGAGTGAAAATGACCAAGAACATGTGTTAAATCCATTGAAAGTGAGGGTATATCGGTAAATGCACGTATGGCATAATTGGAATTATCATAAAAGTGCAAGGGCAAAATGGGAATATATATATTTATTTAGTTATAAGGTTTCAATAAACTAAACCCTAGCCATTCCATCCCTTGTACACGCCACCCCTCATCCAATTTCTCTCAAACTTCTTCATCAAATTTCAAAGAGAATTCATAGGAATTGGCTTAAATTTTTGTAGATTTTCAATCCTAAAGCATCCAAATGTAAGATTCTAGCACAAAGGTATGTGATTAAACTTTAAAGTTTTAAATTCTTATGGTTTTATATGATTTAGGTCCAAGAGGAAGAGAATTTTAGCGAAGGGAGGTTATATCATTAGTGTTGCACAAATTCAGGGTAAGTAAATCCAATTTTAGTTTTGATTTGAGCAATAATTGTGTATATTGATTCTTGTATGTTTGTATGTGATTGTATGGTGAGAATTATTGGCTGTTTAAATGTTGAATGACGTGTAAAATTTCAGCCATGAGAAGTAGTTCATGTGTATGTGGTGATTTGGTGGCATTATGGATGAAATATGGAAGAATTGTTGATGAAATTTTGAAGTGTTGAATCCGGCCAAATTTGAAGTTAAATTTAGTGAGTTTTTGCTCCAATTTTGGTGGATTTTGAGAGATGTGGAAGTGTGGCCAATTAAGTATTTGCATGTGCATGTGAATTGTTTGATGAAAATTCAAAGAGAAATGCATGCATGAGTTTGTTAAATCTTATTGAAGAAATTGTTAGAGAAAGGAAAGAATTGGAGTTGAAAGGTTATGTTAGGCTTAACCAAGTGTAAATTTTAGTATTCAAGAGTGCATTTTGTTATGCCAAAATTTAGAATATCACTTGGTCATGTTAGTTCAATGAGATAAATGGCTTTTAGTGCATGGTTCAAGTTACTTGAACCTTTAGTATTTCTTCAATAGCACATTTTATTTAGTTATTGAATTAGAAATTGTGAAACTTATGACTTTGGGAAAGTGTTAGAAGGGATTTACATGTTAAATTGTTACTTTGATATGACATTGTTGATAGTAGAGAATGGTAGATTATGTCATGACATATCAATATGCCATAATAAATTCTCAAGTTTGTGTACTTGAATTTAGAAAGATCATCCAAATAATGGCTTGGCCAAATGAGTATATTGTTGTTTCTTGTTTTGAGATTAATTACAAACAATATGTAATAAGTGATTTTATTGTATAAAGAATAGAAAAGCTTTCCCAAGTATAGATATCAAAAGAAACATCAAAGAAATAGAAGTTTGGTTTATGTATTAAATACATGACCATTTTAGAAATTGATTGGTATGAGTATAGTTTTCATGCCTTATTATATATTACAAGCTATAGAATTGTGCTAGAAGATCTTGAGAATAGTTTGTATTGGCCAAAAGTTTAGTTAAGAATGTTAGAAAGAAATTAGAATTTAGCCAAAGTATATATGTTGTGCCATATGTTAGATTGAATTTACAATGATTAATATGGCAATATAGATTAATGTATAGAATGTAGCCAAAAGAAAAGAAGAAAGAAGGGCATGCATAACAATTGAAGTTGATGGTCATGTAAGAGAATGCAAATTTATGGCATTAAGATTTGTATTTAGAAAGTTGTACAAGGCATGTTTGTTACATTAGAAAAATATTAGAAAGTTGTTTAATGACATGGTTATGTGACATATAAGTTTGAGAAAAACTAGTAGCATAATTGGGCAAGTTAGTAGACTTAATACCTAAGTCATGGCATAGATTTTTATAGAAGAAATTAGATTGCCCAAAATGTAGAATTCATTCCCTAGTTGAATTGTGCTGTTTTAATATCTCACTAATAGAATTATAGAAGAGTAGAATTTGTGAGAGCTAATGTACTTGTGTACGTCTACATTTTACATTAGCATGATAGAATTGAAGAATTACATAATTATATAGAAATTATAGAATTGTGTATGTACACACGATGCATAGAATTCAAAAATAAAGAATAAAATAGAAAATGTTTACGTTAAACGTGTTATTAGAATAGAACTTTGGGCTTTCCAGAAAAGTATAGAAATAAAAGCCTTAGAATTAATAGAGTATATGCTAGAGTCAAACACGTATTTTGGGATCATGCATAGACAGCATATAAATGCATGACATAGCATAGCATATATTTCAAAAAATTTATAATTATTGGAAATGTCTAGCTAGTTATTTTACAGATTTACAGAGCATGTTTTCTGAGGGCTGTTGCGATGGGGAACCTATGAGAATTCGCTGCGTTAGCTAGTGGCAACAGAGATGCAAAAGTTTCCCACATGCACACCACCATTAGTGAGCAGCCTCAGAATAGAAAACAGAATTGTACAGTCCATTCGAAGTGCATGTGGATGAGGATTGTACCCATAAATAATTTCAAAATACGCTTACACAACCAGGGTTCCAAATCCATGCCCCAACCTAGTCCGATCAGCAAACCAGAATAGAAAACAGAAAAGAGCTTCAGAAAGAAAGAAAAATAGAATAAGAAATAGAAAACATAAAGAATTTCAGAAAGAATTTCAGAAAGAAAAGAAAAGAATTAGAAAAGAATTTTCAGAAAGAGTACAAACATGATCATTTGCATATGCATCAGACATTTTATGTGCATTGCATCTTATTCGTCTTATGCATAGATTAAATAGTTTATTTATTATTGCATGTCTGACTAGCCAAGAAAAGAAAATAGAAACCCATGAGAATAGAGAAGAAAAGAAAATAGAAGCCCATGAGATTAGAGAAGAAAATAAAATAAAAGCCTACAAGAATAGAAAAGAAATTAGAGATATACAAGAAAAGAACAGAAATTAGATACATGCTAGAAAAGAACAGAAATTAGATACATGCTAGAAAAGAACAGAAATTAGAAACATGACAAATAGTAAGAAAACTTAGTGACTTGTTGAGTAGAGAAAGAAACAGAAAGTTATAATCTAGCAGAGAAGATAAATAAAATGATAAAGAATAGCATAGCCCTAGAAGGATTTAGAAAGATTTGAGAAAAACAGAAGACTGCTAAGTAGTACGCCTGAGAATAAAGAATGAAAGCAAGCAAAAATTTAGAAGCAGTACAACGAAAACAGGGACAACGGAGTAAGAGCATAATGAGATTTGGTTTACTCACTGAGCATTTATAGCTCACCTCATTGCTTTCCTTATTTTTGCAGGTATTAGATGTTAGAGTAGATGCCTTAGAGCTAATCAGTTATTGCAGAATTGACTCTTTGTAATAATGTTCATTAATCAATAAAAGGCATTTTATTCTATATCGCGTAAATCATTATTATTGCAATATGTATTGATATATGTCATTAGAATGGTAGAACCATGACGAGGGTATCAAGTGTTTCAAATCTTGATAGTGAGAACCCTATAAGCACATATGGTGGCCATTCTAGAAACGTCTGTAGCCCCAATATTATTCTGAAGTAAGGGCACAGATAATACGATAAGGCTATCATAGTGTTGAACGACCTTGTCAAAAGGCAGTGACTGATCTCACTTGTCAAGGTTGTTTGGTGACAACCCGGTGCAACACATGGGTGCTTGCTGTAGGCGAAGACATTGCAGCAAGTTCACTGGACAGACCCACCAGAGGATTCCATATGGATAATGACCCCAGTGTCTATGGAACAAATCCTCTAACGAATGATGGTGCATGTGATCCTTAGACTTGAGATCACCAGAGCACCTTGTCACCGATTGGCGTAGTTTGACACTAGCCTAATGTAGTTCTTTTCAGAGCTGTCAATACAGTGGTGATTGGCTACATTGAGGAGTGTATCAAGACTATGGTGGATAGACAGATGATTCATCACTCCTGAGTACGGGAGAAGTTATCTCACGGCGCAATTTAGTATATGGCAATGACACTAAAACTATGGCCACAATGGGACTGAGTTGTTGCTTTATCTAGATTATAATATAGGTCATTGGTCCAAAAACTGAATACATAATATCGAGAGTAACCGAAGGTTGACACTATTTCTATGCCTTCGTCTCGTCAAGATAACATATGATGAAATGATCGAATTGTACGGTAACCATATTGTTGACAAGTAGCTACTTTGCTGAATTCGAATCTATTGGGTGGCCATAATGCCTTGCTAGGGGCCAATCTTGGTCTGTGTATACTGAGACGATTAATTGGTGTTAATCGCGATACTATACACTGCCGGTATGATGAGGAGCCTATGGGTCACACACATAGAAGATAATTTAAAAGCCAAGAAGAAAGAAGGGCGTTTTCGTCTTTTTAGGCAAAAGGGTATTTTGGTAATTTCACAGTGCAATTAAATTTGTTGAGGTCGTAGCCTTTATTTAATTTATTGAAAAAATTAAATAAGTGAAATTACGTTTAAATATGTGTTCGTATGTATTTAATTAAATCATAATTATTGTTAAATGTTAATACATATAGATTAAATATATATTAATTGATTTTTAATTGAGATAATGATGAATTAAAATAAATATCTAATTGGGAGTGTTTGGTAACATGGGGTGTTTGGGTTGGAGCCCAAGCCTATTCCATATGGGAATAGGGCAACTAAAATTTCAATATAAAAGAAAAGGTTAATTGTAAAAGAGAATTAATTCACTGTTCATTTTTTCTCTTTGAAAAAGAAAAACACAGCAGCCCCATATTTCCTCTCCCACGGCATAATTCATTTTGGTCTAAAATCAATCTATTTGATTTTTCTTCTTTGATCTTAAAGCTAAAGAGGATCTAGCAAATCCCTCTTTAGTTCTTTGTGATTGTCTTCATGTGAACTACATCGATTTGATCCTACACTTGGGTCAATAGCAAAACGATCAAAGACAAATTTGGAGGAGCCTCAAAACGTGCGTATGTTTTTCTAAACTCATGATTAATTTTTCTGCAGATTTCTACTTTAATATAAACTGTAAAATCATACCTTTGATCTTGGCTCTTCAGAACGATCCTTGTATTATGATTTTGTTTTCCGCTACGTATATGGATCGTTTCCTAACATTAGATTGTAGTGGTAAGGAGACATCTAGATGGCAAAAGGATTGCACACACTGTCTCAAAGAAGAAATTTAATGTGGATTTATATATGTGAGAAATAATCTTTGTGTAATAGTATGTTATAACTGGATTAAAGATAATTTTAGATGAACACCCTTTTTAAATTAGCAATTCTCTAGATTCTCTCTATAGGATACTCAGTGAATACTTGCCTAGTGAGACATTACATATTGAAGTGGAAAGATGTGTGAAAGTTCGATCACCACTCTTGTTTCATTCCATCAACTATATCAAATTCTATCAAAACAAAGAAACTCATGGTGTACCTCATTGGCAACACACATCACTAGTTAAATACATGAATTAGATTAACAAAACAACAACTAAACAACATCTAAAAAATGAAAAGGGAAAAGAAAATAAAAAATAAATGGGTTGCCTCCCATACAGCTCTTGGTTTAACGTCCTTAGCCCCGACGTTGTCACTTTCTCAACCATTTTCTCCCTTGTATTTAAAATGTTCCGGAGGAGGTCTAAGCTCCAAACTAGGTTCTTGCACAATGAAAGGTAGAAGCTTCTCATTAGATACGGGAATAGAAATATAAGAAAGATCATACCTTGGATTTATTTTTGGAAGAACGTCAAGTGATGCAATAATCTCTTCTAATTCCCCTCCCACATCCACAACTTCTTCAAAGTTCTAAAGTTCCTTGGCCGCTAAACCATGTCTTACTGCAACTTCCAATGGATCTTTACTCTTGAGCTTGAGCATTTGCTTGGGTGGCTGTTTTGCTTCTTTGGAGTGAATCGCCCCATCTCCCTCATTATTGGGCTTTTTCGCTCTATCTTGAATCAAGTCATCTTTGGTTTCGTCAGTGTTAATTGGTTTCATATGAGCTTCTTCAAGTTGCTTCCCACTTTTCACTATTATAGCACTAACATTCTCCCTAGGGTTGATCACGGGTTCTTGCGCCTCTAGTCTTCCAATAGTAGTAGCCAATTGACTAACTTGGCTCTCCAAATTCTTGACTGACATTTTGGTATCTTGGATCGCTGCCTTTGTTTCTTGCTGGAACTTGAGATTCTCTTATTGGAATAGAAAAGTGCTAGTGGCTAAGGAATTTATCAAGTCCTCCAATTTTGATGCCTTTCTGTCTTATTGGAATTGGAGAGCGCTAATGGTTACAGAATTTACTAAGTCCTCCAAAGACTTGCATTGAGATTGGGGAGCATTTTGTGGCCTTGCTTGATATGGTTGTGGGACTCTTGGGTACAAAAAACCAAGTGGATAGGTAGGGGTAGCATCTTGGTAGTTTCCCAAATAGCTAAGGTCAAGGTGATCCCTCCATCCTGGCTGATTGTAGGGGTTTGAGAATGGATCATACCTCTACCCTTGTTGACCTTGAAATCCTCCCATAGCAAAATCTTGAAAAGTAGGGCACATGTTAGTAGGATGACCAACGTTAGAGCAGATGTCGCATGTTTTAACTTGTCAAAACGCCATTTGTTGCACAAGTGTAGTCAAGGTGCTCAATTGCTGCTCAATATTAGTAGCCATCTCCTCGTGATTAGAACTAAAAAAAAAAAAAAAACAAAGAAAAAAATTAAAACTGAAAAAAAAAATTAACAATAAGTAAGTACGGAATTAAGTTAATCAAAATTCTCGGCGACACGGCGCCAAAAATTGATGCGTGCAAATGCAACACCTAATTTTACCTCACTAAATTCTAATGCAAAGTCATGTAGTAGCAAAGAGCAAGTAAGGGTCTTTCTTGCAGAGGATTTGTGAACTTAATTAATTATCTACTTCTAACGGGGTTTGTCACGAATTATCAAAACTCAACAAAAACTAGGAAACTAAAATTAAACAAAGTAAAACAAGCAAACAATCACGGCAAAGATAAATAAGAGAAACTAGATTGAAGGTTTATTCGCCACCACTAGACATGAATTACATATAATAAAAGCATTCTTTAACTTTCTACCCTCTTGATCACATCAGCTTAGAAAATACCAAACGTTGATAAGTCCCATCTCTCCTTACTGGGTTGTTGGCTTAGACACGGTCGTAACCCAATTCCCTATTTATTAAATAACCTAGGATACGATCTCTAGATTCAAAGTAATAAAAGCATTAAGTTGTGAGAGACCTACTGAATCAAGGCTAAACTCATATGTTCGGTTTAATTATGTTGAGTGATTGCCCCCCATGTATGTAAGCATACACTTTACAACTAGTTATTTAGGTTAATAAAGCGATTTCGACTAAACAACCTAAATTGGCATTAATAAATTAATCCTAACTATTTAATTGCGCACTTAAACAATTAAGACAATCTATCTAAACCCTATTCACAGAGAAATAGTCACATAACCAAGAGGGATCAAAAGATAAATAGATACAGATTTTATTAATTTCAAGACATGTCTAGGGCTTTGAAATTACCCTCAATCACAAAAGAATTAGTTACTCATGTAGAAGAATAAAAACATAACCATATTAATGAACAACAAAATAACAACAAGAGATTAGAAAAACTTAGGAAATCTTGGGTAGAACAATGGAGTTGATGATGATCTTCCCCAATTCTTCAATCCAAGCCTCTTTCAATCTCTCTTAATCTCTACATTATTGAGTATTTTCATTCTCTATATTCTCCTCCCTAGAATCCCCCAAAATAATGCTAAAAGAATTCTATTTATATCCCAAAAGGGTTACGGTTTTGTTTTCCTTAATTCTATTTAGTTTAGGACTCCCAAAACCCCAATTTCCTAGTCAAACACGGAATTTAAAAACCCAGCTGTCGTGACTGTGCCCCGACATTGTGTTGTAGCATGGCCGATTCTGATTCTGGACTAAGTGTGCTACGGCATGGTTGGTTCTGGTCTTGTTGTACTGCAGCATAGTGCTGCGGCATAGTGTCCAATTCCTCTCCTAACCTTGCATCATTCTTCATCACTCCAGAGATGGTGATTTTTGAGCATGATAACGATGAAATCTGGAAAAGTGTTAAACATATGAAATTTAGCCCTTTAAATTATCTTTCCAGAGGTTCAAGAATCATCTCAATAAAATATCTACATCTTAGGTTATTGTTGAAACAGCGAGGCATGTTAAAAACTAGAGCGTTTTCCAGGATTTTCACTTCAACTTCAAATCGCCATAACTTCTTCAATTCAACTGCGATTCTCTATCCGTTTGTTTCCAGTCGTCACAAATTCTCTTACCAATATCATCTCTCATCTGAATATTATTTTTAATCTTTATTCCCTAAAAACACAACAAAAATACCCATGATCCTGAAAAGTGCAATTATGAAACAATTATGTTAATTCATGCAAATTAATCCTAATTTCCCACAAGCGATACCTATAAACCACTAAGTATAAGTGTATGTTCAAGCACTTATCAATGTAGATCATAGTGGTGAACAAATTTATTTTAAAATTGTTGAAGTTTTAGAAGAATGTAATTTGGTTAACAAAGTAATAAGTCTAACCTTAGATAATGCAAGTGCTAACAGTAGAGCTATATATACTTTTTAGACTAAATTTTCCTTTTTATGGCAATTTAAAGTTTTTTCACCAACTTTGTGCGTGTCACATTATTAATTTAATTGTAAAAGTGGTATGAAAATAATTAGAAGTAATATTGATAGAATTAGGGATTGCTTAGCTTGGATTACTAGTAGTAATAAAAGAAATTCCGAATTTAAAGATGCTTGTAGAACTTCAAATTTTTCTACTAAAACTTTTGCATCAGACATGCCAATTAGGTGGAATACTACTTATTTAATGCTTGATTCATGTTTACCTTATGCAAATTTAATTAGTTATTTTGTAGCAAATAATAGGGGTCTTCATATTTTGGTATAAAGTGATTGACATATAGCTCAAATACTTCATTCTTTTCTGAAAACTTTTTATGATGCCACTTTAAAACTTTTTGGTGTTTGTTATCTTACTGGTCCATTGATACTACATACAATTGTAGAAATTTCAAATTTATTTGCTCGAAACAAAAACAATGAAATTTTAGCGGGACCATAAGGAGCAATGGAATTTAAATTTAAAAAAATATTGGAAACCCATTCCTTTTCTTTATTGTTTAGCAACCATATCTTATCCTAGGCTTAAATTAGAAGGTTTAGAACAAGTTTTAGACATGTTAAGTGAACTTTAATGAGAAGAAGACTATGCCAATCAACTAGGACAGATAAAAGAGTGTCTTGGAAAGGTATATTTGCAATATGAAAGCAGGTATGGGAACCAGCGAAGAGGTGCAATACCCAAGGAAGAACCAGCAGAAGACACAAGTTCAACCTTCAACATATGGAGTGCACTTAATAGGCAGAAGAAGACCTGATCCCCAAGCACAGTCTCCTTCTCCTCTACAGAAGCATCAACAATGAATATAATCTCCTCCCTGCAGAGTAATAAGCTTCACCAATATTTTGGAACCCTTAACTTGCTACCAAAAGATCAATAAGGAATAGCCAACTTTGATGTCTTAAATTATTGGAAAACCAGAAAAAATATTTTTCTGGTACTATCAAGATTTGCCTTGGATGTTTTCTCCGTTCTTGTCCCTACTGTCTTATCTGAACAAACATTTAGTGCAAGTGAAAGAATTTTATCAGAAAAGAGGACTAAACTTTCACCAAAAATGATTAGAGTCCTCACATGTATTCGAGATTAGGAACGGTCGTGCCATCAAGATCAATACGAGGTTGTCAACGATACTTTAATAGAATCATTTCAATTTTGTAATTTAGATGATACAGATGAGGGAGGTCCTAGTCAACCCTTAAATTAGTTGTTTTATAAATTGTAACTTTGTAATTTGTAAATTAACTATCAACTATTGCACTCTTTTTTCCTTACCAAGTTTTTTTTTTCCAATTGGGTTTTTCTTGGTCAAGTTTTTAACGAGGCAATAATTGTTGTAATTCCTTATTTCTTATTTTATTTTGTGATTAATGAATAAATCTAATTTTTCTTATATTACAATTTAATTTTATTAAAATTGAATTAATATTTGAAATATTAACTAAAAAAATTAATTTAATTTAATTGATATTTGAAAAGTTAACTAAAAAAATTACACAAAAGACAAAAAAATTAAAAAATTAAATTTTTTTTGTGGGCCAGCCCAGCTCGGACTCGAAAAAACCTACTGGTCTTGGCTGGCCCTTTAAAAAAAGGGGTGGACTAAACCCGACTCGCACTTGTTGGTAGGCCTGGCCTGACCTGATCTGCAAATTGCCCAGGCCTAACACGGGCTAGGCCGGCTTGCCCGCTTTTCCAGCTTTATGTTCAAGTAAGCCAACAACTACCTAGTTATTTCTGTTCTCAATAAAATGATTTTTTTTTTTTTTTAACATTCCAGGAGACAACTTTTTCTCCATGCAAAAATTTGATGGAAAAAAATGCTATATGAAAAAAAAATGAAAGAAAAGATTAAACTGATGTCATGTGCATAAACAGGGATACAACAACGACTTTGGGGATTAGATCTTGGGACTGGAATCTGAAGTGGAATAATTCAACATATCATGCTTTGTATCCAAGGGCTTGGAATGTATATGAGGGTAATCTAAAATTGAGAAATAGATAATTCTGAATTGTTGAGGCCATCATGAACTTAAAACCATCCTATTATTTTTAAAAGCAGGTAAACATGACCCCGAACTTACAATTGTGCCTCGCCAAATCTCTTATATTATACCCCATAATTACAAAGAGAGCAGCTTCCATGTATCAGTGTTTACCTTCACGATAGGAAGTACTTTGTTGAAATTTGTTTGTTGGACATATGATATAGATCTCCTTAGTAACCAGTTGATTCTACATTTATTCAGCTACACAATTCCGGAAAGACTTTTGTAGACATCACCTTGCTTTTCACAGATTCAAAACACTCTAGATCCTATAGTAGATGATGATAAATTGTTCAACTAGATTCAGAACACTTTGGACCCCACGGTAGATGATATTACTAATCACTATGGTATAGTTAAAGAATTGTAGGGGTATCTTGAGTTTTTTATATGCTAGTAAACAAGACTTGTTCCATGTTCATGATTTGTTGTTGAGGATTTATCAGGCTAATATGTAGGAGAAGACATTGCTTGAGTACTGTACAGAAGTGAAGCAAGCTTTTCAAGAAAAGCAAGCTATATTTCCTATGACTGTAGATGTTGTGGAGATGAATGAACAAGAAGAGCAAGTGATTGTGCAGTGTTTCTAGCTGGGGTGAGGCCAAAATATGATGTAGTTTGGACACAACTCCTAACCGATGACAAGCTTCCTTTTCTTACTGATGCTTATGCTCATCTTCTTAGGGTTAGTATAGGGGAAAATAGAGGCACCATACAGGATTCTGCTACAGATCATGTTGCTTTAGCTAGCATGAAGACTAATAGTGGTAAAGGAAACAAAGGGGTGAGTCATGATATGGGGAGTAGTCTTGGTCATGGCACTTGCATTTGTTTCTATTGTGGTGCGGAGGGACATGTAAAAAGGAATTGTTGGAGACTCCATGGGAAGCCTCAAAATGGGCAAGGGTCTCAGAAATATGCCCATGTTGCCACTCAAGATGGTCTCTTACCTACTCCTTCCATGGTTACTATTCCTACAAATGAGTATGCTCGCCTCACACAGGTTGCTAGTCCTCTATCATCCATTCTAGTGAATGCCGCTACATTAAAACAATTAGGTAATCCTATAGCTCGTGTGTCTACTTCTAGTCATAATTGGGTCATTGATTCTGGTGCTACTTGCCAGGTGATACAGGTATCCTTTCTTCATTCACATCATCTTCTAATTTGTCTTCCGTTACTTTAGTTAAAGGGTGTGGTGCTGCTAATCCCACCAAATCTGTATCTCTCTCCTCTTTTTTGTGTCTTCCTCACTTTCCTTTTAATTTATTATCCGTGAGTCAAATCACTAATACATTCAACTGTAGTGTTTATTTTTTCCTTACTCATTGTGTCTTTTAAGATCACGAGACATCAAGCACGTAGAAGCCACCCAAAACATGAGCCGTACCAATAATTTGCTTCGTCTCGTGATCTTGAAAGACACAATGAGTAGGGAAAAAATAACCTGTTGCTTGTACTAGTGATTCATCCCTATCCATCTTCCATGGTCGGTTTGGACATCCTAATTTCCCAATCTTGAAGAAATTGTGTCCTAGTTTAGAGTCAGTGTCACATTTTGAGTATGAGTCATGTCAATTTGGTAAACACCATCGAGTTTCATACAATTCTAGAATAAATAAACAAGTTGCGACGCCTTTTGATATTATAAATTCAGATATTTGGGGTCCTTGTCGTGTTTTGTCAAAATCTGGGTATAGATACTTTGTTACTTTTGTCGATGATTTTTCCCATGTAACTTGGCTATATTTTATGAAAAATCGTTCTGAGTTATTTTCCATTTTTTGTGAATTTTATGCTAAGATACAAAATCAATTTGCCTCCTCTATTAAAATTTTGTAGAGTGATAATGCCAAATAATATTTTTCTGCATCTTTTTCTTCTTTTTCGTCCACCAGTGGTATTATTCATCAGTCATCTTGTGTGTATATACCTCAACAAAATGGGGTTGTTGAAAGAAAAAATCATCATTTGTTGGAGGTTGCTCATACACTTCTTTTTCAAATGAATGTTTCCAAAGAATTCTGGGCAAATGCGGTTTCTAGTGCTTGTTATTTGATTAATCAAATGCCCTCCTCTGTTTTGGGTTGTTAGATCCCTTATTTTATTCTTTTTCCTTCTTAGTCTTTATTTCCTCTTCCTCCCAAAGTCTTTTGGTGTATTTGTTTTGTTCAAGATGTTCGATCTCACCTTTCCAAATTAGATCCTAGGTCTCTTAATGCATATTCTTGGGTTATACTCGTTACCAGAAGGGTTACCATTGCTTTTCTCCTACATTGGGTAAGTATATTGTCTAAGTTGATGTTTTTTTTTTTTTTTTTTTTTTTTAAATACTCCTTATGTAGACTGTTTAGATTCATCAACCACTATTGTCCTCGATGATCTTCTTATTTATACCATTACTCAACATCATTCCTCACCCCCTCATCGTCCTCTTGTTACTCAAGTTTAAGTTCGTTGGGATACTCAGCAACAACATATGTCACCCGTGTCAGCATCTAATTCATTTCCTCTACCGTTAACTTCATCCCAGGATCTAGATCCTTTTAACCTTGATCTTCCTATTGGCCTTTGTAAAGCAAAGTTGTCTTGTACTTATCCTATTTCATCTTTTGTTTCTTATACATCCTTGTCTCTGTCCTCCAAGTCTTTTGTTGCATCTTTAGATTCCATCTCTATTCCTAGTTCTATGTCTAAAGCAATTGCTCATGATGGGGGCAGAGGGCTATGGAAGAAGAAATGTTGGCTCTTAAGCATAATAATACATGGGACCCAATTGACTTACCAACTTAAAAAAAGGCCATTAGGTGTAAGTGGGTGTTTGTAGTGAAGGTTAATCCAGATGGATATGTGGTACAGTTGAAAGCTCGGTTGGTTGCTATGGATTATGCTCTATTGATTACTCTGAGACATTTTCTTTGGTTGCTAAAATGACTTCTATCTGGTTATTGATTTCTCTTGCAACTTCTCATGGTTGGCCTCTTCACCAACTTGACATTAAGAATGCATTTTTGCATGGTGATCTTCTAGAGGAGGTTTACATGGAGCAACCTTCAGGGTTTGTTGCTTAGGCAAAGTTTGGAAAGATATGTAAACTCAAAAAACCTTTATATGTTGAAACAATCTTCATGCACTACTACAAAAACCATTTCCTTGACAGAATAATTAGGCAGATTTTCTTGGACATTCTCAAAAACTGTCAAGCATTGTAATTCTTGACAGTTTATGAACTGTCAAGAATTTGAAATAATCCTTGACCGTTTAGGATGATTCTTGACAGTTATTAATTATCAAAGATTAGGTCAAAAATAAATTGTGCGAATTTTTTGCTTGACAGTTGTAGTCTCAATCCTTGACAGTTTTAAATATCAAGAATTAAGTTGGAAAAACAAAAATAAAAGAACCCTAAATCATTTGCTTACTGGTATTTCACTAAGGCAAAGTTTCCCACCCATTTTTCATTAAGGCAAAAGTTTCCCACTCATTTTTCATTAAGGCAAAAGTTTCCCATAAACTCACTTTCATTTCCACCATTTTTCCCCAAAAAATTTTTACATGTGCAAAAGCAAAACCCATTCACCCCAAGTCCATCCATTTTTCGACGACCCTTCATCTTTGGTGCAGTTTATTAAAAGGCCATCTCAAGTTTGCATTTAATTAAAAGGCTATCAAGTTTTAAAGTGTTAACTAAATAGCCATACTATTGATTAAGGGTAATTAGTGCTTAATTAGGATTAATGAAGTATTATGTAATCTTTTCAAAATTATACTATATTCCCACAAACTCGAAATTGTTGCAAACAAACCCAAACACCTTCCCGCCATTAACGCATCTCTACCTCTGCATCTTTTTCTCTTCTTCTTAGCTTCGTCTACATCTTCTTCTTCTTCCTCTGCATCTTCTTCTTCTTCCTCCTTCCTCTACATCTTCTTCTTCCTCATTCCTCTATATCTTCTTGTTCCTCCGCCATTAACACTTTCTTCTTCCTCCACCATTAACATCTTCTCCGCCAAAGATCCCCCTCCTCCTCCTCCTAACATTTCGTCTAAGTATGTGTATTTCCTTTTTACATTTTATATTTAGATTTACAAAGATTTAATAATGGATGGGGTTTGGTTATGATTTTGATTTAGTTGTTTAGGTTGTTGGGTTGTGTTTGATGTAATGCAAGTTGAAAGGAGTGAAATTTGTTGAAAATTTGTTCTAGGTATGTGTTCTGGGTATGATGGAATTGATTGTAGGTGGAGATGACTGAAAATGTGTTCTGGGTATGATGGATCGCTTAAGCGATCTAGTGTATTGCTTAAGCGATCTGGTAGGTCTGGTAATGCAGCAGATAGATCGCTTAAGTGATCAGGTATACAGCAGATAGATCGCTTAAGTGATCTGGTAAAAGTCTGGTGTATAGGAGCAGATCGCTTAAGTGATCAGTAAATGGCATAAGATCGCTTAAGCGATCATGGTTATTTATATTGGATCGCTTAAGCGATCAAGTGTATCACTTAAGCGATCCAGTATAAATAACCATGATCACTTAAGCGATACAGTAGACTATATAAGCGACTGTATAGATTCTTTTTAAAATATTTGAACCCTTAGTACAGCATTTAAGAATTTTTTTTTTTTTCTTGCATTACAGGTAGTTGGCTATTATTACACATGGGACAAGTTGTTTTGGGTGTTGAATATTTTGGTGAGTGGGTGGAGGGAGCACGTAGTTGGGAGTGGATTGGGAAGAGCAAAGAAGCTATACCAATTGTTGTGAGCACAGAGGTTAGTTTTGATGAGTTGATTGATGAAATAATTAGAAGAGGTAATTTGAGTTGCTCGCGTAGTGATATAGTTGTGAAGTATGTTTTAAGCAGAGTTCCTGAACATTATAAGGTACCTCCTGTTATATTAAAGTCAGATGAAAGTGTGAAGTTATATATGATTGATGTGGCCGCTAATGGTTCGAGGCCGATTTTAAGGGTTTCTCTTGTAGAAAAACCATTCGAAGTTGGTTCAAAGGAAAAGGATAACGAGGAAGTAGGCGGAGATTTGCTTGGTTTTAATTTGAACAACGAGGCCATTGATTTGTTAGTTGAAAAATCAAGAGTAGACGGTGAATTGGGTGGTAAGGAGGAGACTATAGAGGAGGTTGGTGCTGGGGCGCAAAATAAAAATGTTGAGGAGGAAGACCCCATAGATCTTCCCACAGATGTAAAGATTCCTTTAAATATAGATTATGCAGAAGGCGTAGATTGTGACGAAAAGAACACCATGGTCGTTTATGCAGGTTCAGAGACGGCAATTGGAGGTAGTAGTGAATCAGCTCATGTTTTTACGGATGGATCAGAGTTGCACATAGGGTATTTATTTGACAACAAAGAGAAAGTGGTGAGGAAGCTAAAACTTGTTGCCGTGAGAGGTAATTTTGAGTTTGCCACCAAAAAGTCAAATTCATTGGCTGTGACGGTTGCATGTCATGACCGAAAGTGCAAGTGGTAGATTTATTGTAGAAGGTTGGCAAGTCAGAAAAATTTATGCTTAGCACATATACCCGTGAGCACACTTGTGGTTTGGAACATATTTCAGGTGAGCATCGACAAGCGTCCGCTGATATTATTGGACAATTTGTCAAAAGTCGGTTTGTTGAAGGAAAAGGTCCATCTCCTAAAGACATTCAGAGACTTGTGCGCACAGAGTTGGGATGTGTTGTTAGTTACTGGAAATGCTGGAAAGGGAGACAACATGCACAAGATTTTGTGAGGGGCACACCAGAGCAAGGGTACGCAGTATTAGAAGCATACCGTTATATGCTTGAGTTGACAAACCAAGGTAGTAAGATGGCTTTGAAGTGGGACAGGAATATGATGTTTAAATATTTTTTTGCTACTTACGGTTCTGCTATAAGGGGTTTTGTAAACATGAGAAAGGTGTTGGCTGTTGATGGTTGCTTTCTAATAGGAAAGTATGGAGGTACATTATTGGTGGCCACTGCATAGGACAGCGAGAATCACACATATCCAGTTGCATGGTGTGTGGTTGACTCTGACAATGATGAGTCGTGGACTTGGTTTTTTCAGTAGTTACGTACGATAGTGCCTGATACTGACAAGTTGTGCATAATATCCGATAGGCACAACTCTATAAAGAAGGGGATTGCCACTATTTATTGTCAAGCACATCACGGATTCTATATGAGGCACCTTGGTGAGAACATAAAACAAAAGTTTAAGTGTGCTGGCCTCTTTTAGACATACTATATGGCAGCAAAAGCTTATCGCGGTTGATGCGTTCGAGGAGCACTTCCAGTAAATCCGAATCAAGGATGATAGAGTTGCTAAGTATCTTGAGCATGATGTTGGTTTCGAGCGATGGAGTAGAGCTTACTTTCCTGGAAGAAGGTTTGATGTCATGACCACGAACATAGCCGAGTCCATAAATTCGAAATTGTTAATAGAAATAGAGTTTCCAATAGTTGCACTTTTTGATGTAATCCAAAGGACACTGTCGCGGTGGTTCCATGAGCGTCGTACAGAGTCAGATAATTTTACTACAACCCTTGTTCCGTCAACTGAAAAATTATTGCGAGAACGTATGGAACTATCAAATGCACTGTTTTCCTATCCTCTTAATGCTCAAGAGTTCACTGTGCGCGGCTATGGTCAGGATGCTCTAGTTAACCTTGTTAGAAAAACTTGCAGCTGTAAAATGTTTGACATTCAACGTTTACCTTGTCCTCATGCACCGGCAAAACTGAAACACCAACGGAAGCCGGATTTTGGTTCAAGAATTTACATAGAACTTTGTTCCCCTCTCTATATGACAGATCACTACATGCTAGCTTATTCAGAAACGATATATCCGGTGCCTCTAGAAGAGCAGTGGGTAGTGCCGCCAGAGGTGGCTAACATTATCATCCACCCGCCATTCAAGAAGACAGCAAAGGGGAGAAAAAGAGTTAAGCATATACCATCAGCCTTTGAGGTTCCCCAGAAGATGAATAAGTGCTCAATTTGCAAGCAACTTGGCCACAAGAGAAGTAGTTGCCAAAAGCAATCACATACAGATCCAGCAAATTAAGTTCGAAGAAGGATGAAATTCAGGGAGTTGCCAAGGCCAACCGTTGATGAGTTATTGTTTTCAATTATTGATGTTATAAATTTTATTGTTACCTTTAATAAATCACTCTTTATATTTCTTGTTACATGGCCTAAATATTTATTGTTGATTTTAGTTTGGAATTAGGTTGTCAAATTGAGGAGAAAGTATGGATTAATACGTGTTGGTAATTTTAGTTTGTCAAAATTCGGAGAAAAGCAGGAAAAGTATATTTGCCAATGATCGCTTAAGCGGGTAAGTATATCGGTTAAGCGACAAAGGGTTTTTCAAACAGGATCTCTTAAGCGATATCACGGATCGCTTAAGCATAACGGATCGCTTAAGCATCCGTGATATCGTTTAATCAACCAAGACAAAAGAGAAGATCGCTTAGCGATATCTAGGATCGCTAATCGACAAGACAAAAAGATGAATCGCTTAAGTGATATCGAGGATCGCTTAATCGACCAAGACAAAAAGACAAGAAGCGCTTAAGCGATATCGGATCGCTTAAGTGATCCACGATCGCTTAATCGACCAAGACAAAAAGAGATGAATCGCTTAAGGATATCAAGGATCGCTTAAGCGATCATGCACCTGCGCAGAATCTCTACCCAGGTGCATGATCGCTTAAGCGATCCACGATCGCTTAATCAACCAAGTGAAAAAAAAAAAGAATCTCTTAAGCGATATCTACGATCGCTTAAGCCCCTATGTAAACGAAGTTCCTTTTATTACGATCGCTTAATCGACCAACGAAAGATTTGAAAATTTGACAATTACACCCCAACCTACCCAACTTCCCAGATTCGGGCCACCACCGCCGAAATCCTATCGAGAAAGGGCGTTACGATGCATTGCGGTCGGATCAGGCTGATAGGGCATCGATATGGCCTTTTCCGACCAGATCGACCACGGATATGGCCTTTCCGGCCAGATCTGGCAGTCAACGGATGAAAAAGGCGACATCTGGCCGTCAATGTCAGCCATTTCTTTGAAAGTCGATGACGGCCCGATGTGGCCTTTTTCGGCCAGAATCCACGTGATCTAGCCGAAAATGTCACATCTGTGAATTACCAGCTATTTGGTCATTTGTACGTCGGTTAGTGCCGGAATCTGGGAAGTTTGGTGGTGGGGTGTTTTTGTTACTTTTGAAACTTTTCAAGCGTATATAGAAATTAATTCAGTTAATAGGTCTAAAATTATTTAAAAAATACTATTTTGCTAGATAATTAAATAAAGAAATATTTGGGAATAGGATTTATAAATTTACGAATCATAAACCATATAGTTTAGCAGACGTAACATATTCAACACTTTATATGTTTCTACTGGTAAAAGAACTATATGTTTAATATAAATTAATAACGGTCATAGTCCACAAAGACAATCGTAAACCCTATATGTTTAGTATAGACGTAAACATTCTACACTTTATATGTTCATACTGAGGTAAAAGAACTATATGTTTTAATATATATAACGGTCATAATCCACAAAGACGAATCGTAAACCCTATATGTTTAGCATAGACGTAAACATTCTATACTTTATAGTTTCATACTGACGTAAAAGAACTATTGTTTAATATAAATCAATAACAGTCATAGTCCACAAAGACGAATCGTAAACCCTATATGTTTAGCATAGACGTAAACATTATACATTTTATATGTTTCATACTGAGGTAAAAGAACTATATGTTTATATAATATAATACGGTCTAGTCCACAAAAACGAATCGTAAACCCTATATGTTTAGCACAGACGCAAACATTCTACACTTTATATGTTTCATACTGAGGTAAAAGAAACTATAGTTTAATATAAATATATAACGGTCATAGTCCACAAAGACAATCGTAAACCCTATATGTTTAGCATAGACGTAAACATTCTACACTTTATATGCTTCATACTGAGGTAAAAGAACTATATGTTTAATATAATATAATAACGGTCATAGTCCACAAAAACGAATCGTAAACCCTATATGTTTAGCACAGACACAAACATTCTACACTTTATATGTTCATACTGAGGTAAAAAACTTATGTTTTATATAATATAATACGGTCATAGTCACAAAGACTAATCGTAAACCCTATATGTTTAGCATAGACGTAAACATTCTACACTTTATATGTTTCATACTGATGTAAAAGAACTATATGTTTAGGGTTTAGAAATAATAATGGTCATAGTCCACAAAGACGAATCGTAAACCCTATGTTTAGCATAGACGTAAACATTCTACCTATATTGTTTTATACTGACGTAAAAGAACTTATGTTTGTTTAGAAATATATAACGGTCATAGTCCACTGAAAAAATCGTAAACCCTATATGTTTAGCATGACATAAACATTCTACACTTTATATGTTTCATACTGACGTAAAAGAACTCTATGTTTAATATATATAATAACGGTCATAGTCGCTGAACGAATCGTAAACCCTATATGTTTAGTATAGCGTTAATCGCTAAACCGATACTCTGAAATACAATAAATAATTCCGAATACATAGGAACACTTAAGTGATCTTTACTTTTACTCCTGCTCGCTTAAGCGATCCCCAAGCGATCCCCAGATCGAAAATCGCTTAGCTATCTACTTGTATCGCTTAAGCGATTTTCATAAAACACTCTGATCCCTTAAGCGATCTTGGCCAAGGCAGAATGAATCTGCCCAGATCTATGATCGCTAAAGCGATCTCATGTATCGCTTAAGCGATTCATTGCTTTACTCCTAGTCGCTTAAGCTATCCATTTGTATCGTTTAACCGATTTTCTGTAAACACTCTTGATCACTTAAGCGATCTTAAATCGCTTAAGCGATCTTGGCCAAGGCAGAATGAATCTACCCGATCTATGATCTCTAAGCGATCTTGTCCTAGCAAATGAATCTGTGCAGATCTATGATCGCTTAAGCGATCTTATGTATCACTTAAGCGATGCTTCTAAACGAGTCTCTGTCGCTTAAGCGATTTAGGATCGTTTAAGCGATCTTTGTCAAGGCAGAATGAACATCTGCTCAAATAGGTAATCACTTAAGCGATCTGAGTATCGCTTAAGTATGCTTCGTAATAGACTCTTGGTCTCTAAGCGATTTCAGATCACTTAAGCGATCATATCTAGAAAAGTCTTGGTCATTTGGGAAACATTTGTACATCACTCATTTCCCTCCCAAATCGGAAAAGCATTTGTATCAATCAAATCATCACAAATCAAATATAGGAGACATCAATGTAATCGAAACAGAAAATAAAAATAGGACTGGGATGCGGCAAATATCGAAATATATGGACAAGCTAACCATTAGCCCCAACTTGGTGAATCAATAATCACACTAGTATATCACACGTTGTAGTGATACACAAAAATGAAAGAAAATGCTAAAAAACCATTATCCGGCTTGGGTGAAGCAAATGATCACACCATACATAGTAATTCAACCTGCTAATGAGATATCTTATATGGACAAAAAAATATCTCCCAAATGTCAGATCCAATTCTTACAAAATTTCCTATACACTGGCCGCAAGAAGAGCCACAGCACAAGAATTCCTGTACACTGCCTTTTTATTGGGTTCTGCTCACTCAAAACGAATCCATCTGCCCATGGAAGCAATTGACAGCCCGCCCTCCCAACAGTCTCTCATTGTTTCGTCATTCAACCTATCCATTGAGGTGCTGGTCATGTCGAACTCAATAAATTTCGGGCATATACCCCACATTCAGCATTACAATAGAAGAGGACATTAGCATTAGAATAAACTTATAGAACAATTGTATTATATAATTAGTTTTATATAGAAGTTACCTTGACTCATTTATTGGCGGGAGAGCGCTTAATTGGCCACTTTCCGGTTTACTTGATCACCCAAGTGCCTAAACATCCCACTGTCACGTAACAGTTCAGGAACAACCTGGACAGTGGCTCCAACTTGACCTCCAATTGCTTGTCTCGACAAATAGTGGGTTGCAATCAAGGATCTTTAGTAACCCCTTCTCTAGATGCGTAACGTGCTATCCAATGCATCTCTTTGACGAGGATGATGTAGTACACTCTTTTAACAAAGGCCCAACTGTGGCCATATTTGGGCTGATCCCCCCGTATATACTGCATATTTTGTCATCAAAATGAAAATCATCAGGGATGCAGTCCAACTATACTGGGGCCAATCTTTTTCGCTTCGGTCCTTTTACTGCACCACTAGCAACGGCATTTTTAATTAAAGTGCGATATGCCAAAACAAGCCTTGGCCAACGCGCACATCAGTGATGGCACAGTCAGATACAATAGATCACCATCAATAGTTTGTCACAGCCTCATCAGTGCCAATATCTCATCGATGTGCTACATCAAATAAAAACAACAAGATAAGTATGGAAAACATAGGCAAAATTAAGGAAAATTAAGCAAAAATAACTCCACGAGTCCTCAAGCCACGTGCCCATCGTCAACAACTTCGTAAACCATTCCCAGGGATAATCCTCTGTCTACACTTTATATGGCCATTACTTCCTATCCATTGTAATAGGCATAGAAGAGTTTTTTTCTTTTCCTCTATTGCCTATACAAATCGATTTGAGTGCAATTTCCCTTGCTCACTTCCTCCCGCTTCTTCCATTTTTACCCATTGTACCAACTTCCTCCTCCATTGTACCAACTTTCTCTCCCAGCTTATCCACTTTCCCTCCACCCTTTTCATGCATTCTCCAGCTTGTCAAACCTTGCATAAACAGTTGTTGTAAAACTCTCAAACAAGCCGTTTATGAGGTCAACAACCTCATTCTCCCGACACCGATGTCTAAGCAAAGCGGTACTTGTTGTCCTCCTCCTTCTTGGACCTCCGATCGATTGGAGCTTCATCCTCATCGGCATCAACCACGTTGTGAAATAGTGGCCCCGCAACTGCCATCACATGCGTGACCCATTTTAGGTCCCGCATCAAGCGGTCTATCCGTTCATCGCTTGCATCCTCTAGTGTGTTGACAGATTTGACATAGTCCTCTTCCGCTTCAGCCCCAGTAGCAGTGAGAAAGGGATGGACAAATCCCTGCAATAAGAAACAAAATCAATCAGATTATCACGACATTTTAAAGCAACTGCATATTCAAAAGCTTAATCCTTCAATCTTACCCCAATCGCTTGAATCTCAATCTCTAATTGGACATAATCCCAATGGTTACACTTCCCGACATGCCACCGCAACATCCTACAAAATTGCTGTTGCACATCCAAACTGTTGCTCCTCACCCCCCCCCCCCTGCCTTAGCGAAGACAGGGATGGCCTTGTACATCCAAGCCTACATTGTAAAAAAAAAAATAGTTCATATCATAATTCAAACACATATGTTACAAAAAATATAATAAGAAGCTATTAATATTTACCTGCATTGCCCATGGGAAGCCCAACAAATTGTATGTGCTTGGTTTATCCTTCCCATCCCATTGGGACTACTTTAACACCATGTCTACTTTTTTCAGGCTGCTGATGGTTCGCTCATATGATTTCAGTCCCCATGAATAAGAATTAAAGAACTTCAAGTTGCTTGCAAACAATAACTAATCTTTCTCAATAGCTTTTGTTGAGTCACCAGCCAATAAGATCGAATGTAAAAACAAAACCAAGCATACTTTTATCTTCTCTTTATTAGTAAATTCAACTGTTTCTAGCCTATTCTCTAATACCTGTGCTGTAATAGACTTAGCCCCCTGCAAAACCTTATTACAAAACTGTATGGCTCCCCGACTATTCTTTACTGCCTCTGCCTTCTTATCTGGCACTTCCCCACATCCTAAACCCATCACCAGGGCATATTCCATCATGCCAAAACGTAGTGGCTTTCTGGCCACCACATACCACATTTTTTTTTTTTATTGCATCTTACTGAGTGCAGCAACATGTAATGCACTCCCTGCCCCCAAAATGACTTTTTCCAATGATTTTCGAGTCCTAAAAACCGACCAAAACAAGTGCGACTGAAATCTCTTTTACCATGCCTAATTCCATCTAATATTTCCTGTATTCTGTCAAAAACTTCCCAACTTGACCTGACCGTCACCCTTGCAGGGAAGTAGGGCACCTTATCGCTTATAAGGTCCAACTCGTACTCTGTGATGTTCACGGTCCGCACAATCTGCACAATCGATATAAACAAAATGTCAGCAACAAAAAATTACGACTGTGGTTGGTTAAGCGATTTCAGATCGCTTAAGAGATCTTGACTCTGCCTAGCGTAAGATCGCTTAAGCAATTTCAAATCATTTAAGCGACCAAGAGTAAACTGAAAGAATCCCTAAGCGACACAAACGATCGCTTAAGTGATCTTATATCTATGATTCTGCCTCGAAAAGATCACTTAAGTGATCTGAAATCGCTTAAGCAACCAAGAGTCAACTTAATCAATCGCTTAATCGATATCAAGGATCGCTTAAGTGATCTTAGATCTGGGCAGATAGAGTGAAAGAGGTTAATCGCTTAAGCGACAGTTGAGAACGTACCCTTGCTTCAGAATCCTCGCCGAAATCCTCCTGCCCTGAATTCTCACTAGAATCCTCCTCCTGGCCTGAATTGTTGCCCGACTCTGCATCTTCAGAACCGTTTGACGATTCTTCCCTCTGTTCAAGTGCTGCCGGCGTCTGCTCTCCCTGTCGACCAGCCATTGAACTGCTTGCGCCACCAAAATCTAGGATTCGAAGTGGCGTTGGGTTGTCCTCGTCATTGTGAGTGTCAGCCATGGTTTTGGATTGAATTTGGTGTAAAATTTGTAGTTTGGATTGGAAATGTGGGCTATATCGCCGGAAATCACGCAGATTCCATTTAGGGTTCAAGAAATCGATTTTAGGGTTCAAGAAATCGATAGAAAATCGTGACTTATTGCCAAAAATCGTGACTATATTCCATTTAGGGTTCAAGAAATTGAGTTTACGATTGAATATGGTGTGGAAATTTGCGGGTTGGATCAGAAAACTCCTGTCTCCCTTTGGTTCAAGAAATCGATTTTTGCCCTAATGAATTTCGATTAACGAGGTGAATAGTTAGTGGGGCTTGTTTTGAGAAATTTCAAATTTTAAAAACTTTTATTACGTCTATTCGACCCAAATATGTTTTCATCCTTTCATTTTAACCCATTTTACGTGTTTAGTTAGTGGGGCTTGGTCGCTTAAGCGATCTCTTCCAAAGCAGAATAAAATCTACCCAAATAGATGATCGCTTAAGCGATCCTCTGGTCTAGCTTAAGCGATTCCTCGCTTTTACTCTTGGTCGCTTAAGAGATTTGGGATCGCTTAAGCGATCTCTTCCCAGGCAGAATAAAATCTGACCAGATGTATGATTGCTTAAGTGATCCTCTGGTATCGCTTAAGCGATCATTTGAGAAAAAATCTTGGTCGGTAGGCCGTTAGATTGTGTGATTGGCTTGTTGGCTTGTTTCACATTTGAGGTTGATAGTAAGAGCTATCAACGGGTGTGGATTAAGTTTGTTGGCCTACCTAATCAACCCATTTTGACTTGTTCGCCAAAGTGAAGGTTTGAAATGGGCAAGATGGGATCTCAGTCCACTAGGAAAGCCAACGGGTTTTCCCTAGTTAATAGTGAGGGCTATTGACTTGAGTAAAATAGTGGGAGCGTTGTCTAATAAAAGACCATATTAAACGTTAATGAACATTATAATGACTTTTACTTTTCTGCAATTGTAGATTCACCAAAATGAGCATTATGAACCTACGACCAATAATCGAGAAAGAGTACAAGCTGGATTGATCAAATTTCTCGGACTGGTACTGCAATCTTCGGATTATACTAAAGTCCAAAAAGAGATTGTATATCCTTGATAAGCCATACATGGTTGAGCCTGGTCCTGACACCACTCAGGAAGTGAAGAATACTTATCAAAAGTTCCTTGATGATGTTGATGGTGTTCAATGCCTGATGTTAGCATTGATGACACCTGAGCTACAAAAGTAGCATGAGAATATGGATGTTGATGCCATTATTCAGCACCTCAAGGAGCTTTTCGAAGGAAATGCTCGACATGAGAGGTACAAGGTGTCGAAAGCACTATTTGGAAGTCGCATGACTGAGGGAACCGAAGTTGGCCCTCATGTGCTCAAGATGATAGAGCACATAAAGAAGCCTGAGACTTTGGGGTTTGGGTTGGATGCAGAATTACAAATGGATTTAATTCTACAATCCTTACCTGATTCTTTTGCACCATTCATTATGAATTTCAACATGAACACGATGGTGAAACCTCTGTCAGAGCTTTTAAACATCCTGAGGACTGTAAAGCAGGACATGAAAAAGTCCAAACCTATTTTACTAGTTACTGCCAGTAAAGGAAAGGGTAAGGCCAAGGCCAAGGCCAAACCCAAGTCCAAGCCTAAAGGACAGGGTGTTCTTAATCCTGAGAGTGGCATTAGAAAAGGCGGGAAAGTAATTTGCTTCTATTATGGCAAGTTTGGCCACTGGAGAAAGGACTACAAGGCTTTCCTAGCAAACAAGAAGAAGTCAAAGGCTTCGACTTCAGGTATATTCATGATTGAGATTAACTTCTCTCCTTCAATATCTTGGGTCATTAACACAGGATGTGATACTCACATTTGTACTGATATGCAAGGACTAAGGCAGAGTAGATTGCTTGCCAAGGGAGAAGTGGACCTACGAGTTGGAAATGGAGCACATGTAGCTGCATTGGTTGTAGGAACTTATTGTTTATCTATGCCTTCGAGCTTGTTGTTGGAACTTCATAACTATTATTACGTACCTTCTATTTCCACAAATATTATTTCAATATCCGCTTTGGATAATATAGGATATCATTTTGAGATTTCTAATGGATTGTTGTCCTTTAGTTTGAATGGTATTCTATTTGAAATTGCAAGGTTATATAATAGGTTATATGTTCTTGATTTAAACAATAAAGATATTCTCAATGTTGAAACCAAGAGAGCTAAACATAGCGATCGAAACCAGACATATCTCTGGCATTGTAGATTAGGTCATGTTAATCAGACTCGCATTGCAAAACTTCAAAGGGATGGAGTTTTGGACCCTTTTGACTTTTAGTCATTTGAGGTATGCGAATCATGCCTTTTAGGCAAGATGACCATGTCTCCTTTCAAAGGAAAAGGTGAAAGGGCTACTGAACTATTAGGCATCATCCATAGTGATGTATGTGGTCCACTAACAGTTGAAGATAGAGGTGGATATTCCTACCTCATCACATTTATTGATGATTTCAGTAGATAAGGTTATTGCTACCTTATGAGACATAAGTCTGAAGCCTTTGATAAGTTCAAAGAATTCAAGAATGAAGCATAGAATATGTTGGGCAAAAGCATGAAAGGTCTTCGGTCGGATCGAGGAGGTGAATACTTAAGCTTAGGGTTTTCAGAATACCTAAAGGAATGTGGGATAGTATCACAATTCACCCCTCCGTATACACCCCAACACAATGGAGTGTCTAAAAAGAGGAATAGGACCTTACTTGATATGGTTAGTTCCATGATGAGTTTTAGTGATCTACTTGCATCATTCTGAGGTTATGCCCTAGAGACTACGACTCACGTTTTGAACCGCGTGCCATTAAAGTTTATAGATAAGACTCCATATGAACTATGAAGAGGGCGAAAGCCCAACTTGTCTTATCAAAGGATTTAGGGTTGTGAAGCTTATGTCAAGAAATTTACTTCGAACAAGCTGGGCCCAAAATACTGTAAATGTATTTTTGTGGGGTATCCGACGGAGACCAAAGTATACTATTTCTATCACCCAAAAGAGTGCAAAAATTTTTGTCACTCGTACTGGTGTCTTCCTAGAAAAGGAATTTTTTCTAAGAAGTTCTAGTGGAAGAAAAGTAGAACTCGATGAAGTTATAGAACCACAAGATATATTAGACAAAAGATGTGATGATGTGCCATAGGAGGTGGTTGAACATCAGAAGGAAGTGACTCCACAACTTGTGGATCAAAGTGAACCACTCAGGTAGCATAGGAGCTATGTAGATCTGGGAGAGTAGGTCATGAACCCGAGAGATATGGTTATCTTATGACTCAACATGGTGACATAGTGGTCTACCAGGACAATGAACCCAAAACCTATGAAGACGTTATATCGGATCCAGATTCCGTTAAATAGCTAGAAGCCAAGAAATCTGAGGTGGACTCCATGTACCAGAACCAAGTAGTTGCTTTGCTGAATCCGAATATATCGGGTGACCATGATGCCTTGCTAGAGGCCAATCTTGGTCTGTGTGTAGTGAGATGATTAATTGGTGTTAATCGCGATACTACACACTACCGGTATGATGAGGAGCTACGGGCCACACACGTAGAAGATAATTTAAAAGCACATGAGACATCAATCCGAGTATATAGCATGACATACATGATCGATCCAATTGTTGATGCATATGGAATGCTTTTCATCCTATCTCTCTCATCTTGTGTTTTGGACACAATTCCTTAGAGAGATAAACACCATGTGACATCGGAAGAAATCCCTTCTTGGATTCTTCCATACTGAATCTTTTAAGTACTTTGTCAATATATGCACTCTGACTTAGGCCAAGCAACCTACGCGATCTATCACGATAGATCTTTATACCAAGGATGTAGGCTGCTTCCCCTAAGTCTTTCATGGAGAAGCACTTGGATAACCAAGTCTTTACCGACTGCAAGTTCGGTATATTATTCTCGATCAGAAGTATGTCATCGACATACAACACTAGGAATGCTACTACGCTCCCACTCACTTTCTTGTAAACACAGGGCTCATCTTCGTTCTTGATAAAACCGAATTCTTTTACGGCTTCATCAAAACGAATGTTCCAGCTCCTTGAAGCTTGCTTGAGTCCATAAATAGATCTCTGCAACTTGCATACCTTATTAGCTTGACTATCAAGAACGAAACCATCAGGTTGTTTCATATACACATCCTCCTCAAGGTTTCCATTCAGGAAAGCAGTTTTGACATCCATTTGCCAAATCTCATAGTCATGATATGCAGCAATCGCAAGCGTAATTTGGATGGATTTAATCATGGCAACCAGTGAAAAGGTTTCTTCATAGTCAATGCCATGAATCTGTTTGAAACCTTTGGCAACCAGCCGTGCTTTATAAGTATGCACATTGCCATCCATGTCATTCTTCTTCTTGAAGACCCCTTTACACCCTATGGGTTTTACCCCTTCAAGGGGTTCCACCAGAGACCACTCTTGGTTCTGGTACATGGAGTCCATCTCATATTTCATGGCTTCAAGCCATTTAACGGAATGTAGATCTGATATAGCGTCTTCGTAGGTTCTGGGTTCATCGTCTTGGTAGACCAGTATGTCACCATGTTGAGTCACGAGATAACCGTATCTCTCGGGCTTATGGCATACTCTCCCAGATCTACGTAGCTCTTGTGCTACCTGAGGTGGTTCACTTTGATCCACAAGTTGTGGAGTAATCTCCTCATGATGCTTAACCACTTCCTGTGGCACATCATCCCGTCCTTCATCTAGTATATCTTGTGGTTTTAGAACTTCATTGAGTTCTACTTTTCTCCCACTAGTACTTCTTAGAAAATATTCCTTTTCTAGGAAGACACTAGATCAAGCAACAAAAATTTTGCACTCTTTTGGGTGATAGAAATAGTATCCTTTGGTCTCCTTTGGATACCCCACAAATATGCATTTACAGGATTTTGGGCCCAGCTTGTTCGAAGTCAATTTCTAAACATAAACTTCACAACCCCAAATCCTTAGATAAGAAAAGTTGGGCTTTCGCTCACTCCATAGCTCATATGGAGTCTTATCTACAGACTTTGACGGCACAAGGTTCAAAACGTGAGTTGCAGTCTCTATGGCATTACCCAAGAACGATGTAGTTAAATCACTAAAACTCATCATAGACCTAACCATGTCAAGTAAGGTCTTGTTCTTCCTTTCAGACACTCCATTGTGTTGGGGTGTATAAGGAGGGTTGAGTTGTGATACTACCCCACATTCCTTCAGGTATTCTGAAAACCCTAAGCTTAAGAATTCACCTCCTCAATCTGACCGAAGAGCTTTAATACTTTTGTCTAACATATTCTGTACTTCATTTCTGAATTCCTTGAATTTATCAAAGGCTTCAGATTTATGTCTCATAAGGTAGACATAACCATATCTACTGAAATCATTAGTAAATGTGATGAATTATGAACATCCACCTCTGGCTTCAACTGTTAGTGGACCACATACATCACTATGGATGATGCCTAAAAGCTCAGTAGCCCTTTCACCTTGTCCTGTGAAAGGAGACTTGGTCATCTTGCCTAAAAGGCATGATTCACATACCTTAAATGACTGAAAGTCAAAAGGGGCCAAAACTCCATCCCTTTGAAGTTTTGCAATCCGAGTCTTATTAACATGACACAATCTATAGTGCCAGAGATATGTCTGCTTTTGATTGCTATGTTTAGCTTTCTTGGTTTCAATATTGAGAATATCTTTATTGTTTAAATCAAGAACATATAATCCATTATATAACCTTGCAATTCCAAATAGAATACCATTCAAACTAAAGGACAAAAATCCATTAGATATCTCAAAATGATACCCTATATTATCCAAAACGGATACTGAAATAATATTTCTAGAAATAGAAGGTACATGGTAACAGTTATGTAGTTCCAATAACAAGCCCGTAGGCCAAGATAAACAATAAGTCCCTACAACCAATGCAGCTACATGTGCTCCATTTCCAACTCGTAGGTCCACCTCTCCCTTGGCAAGCACTCTACTCTACCTTAGTCCCTGTACATCAGTACAAATGTGAGTACCACATCCTGTGTCAATGACCCAAGATGTTGATGGAGAGAAATTAATCTTAATCATAAAAATACCTGAAGTCGAAACCTCTGACTTCTTCTTGCTTGTGAGGAAAGCCTTGCATTGTTTCCTCTAGTGGCCAGGCTTGCCACAAAAGAAGCAGACTACCTTGCCCTTCCCTATGCCACTCTCAGGCCCAAGAGCTACCTATTCTTTGGGCTTGGGCTTGGGTTTGGCCTTGGCCTTACCCTTGCCGTTACCCTTTGCTTTATTGGAAGCAACTATTAAAACACGCTTGGACTTTTTCAAGTCCTACTCTGCAGTCCTGAGCATGTTCAGAAGTTCTGACAGGGTTTTCTCCATCATGTTCATATTGAAATTCATTATGAACGGAGCATAAGAGTTAGGCAAGGATTGCAAAATTAAATCCATTTGTAATTCTACATCTAAGCCACATCCCAAAGTCTCAAGCCTCTCTATGTGCTCGATCATCTTGAGCACATGAGGACCAACTTGGGCTCCCTCAATCAGACGACTCCCAAACAATGCTTTCGACACCTTGTACCTCTCATGTCGAGCATTTGTTTCAAATAGCTCCTTCAGGTGTAGAATAATGGAAGAAGCATCCATATTCTCATGCTGCTTTTGCAGCATAGGTGTCATCGATGCTAACATCAAGCATTGAACACTATCAGCATCATCCAGAAACTTTTGATAAGTATCCTTAACTTCCTGAGTGGCATCAAGATCAGGCTCAGCCATGTATGGATTTTCAAGGATATACAATTTCTTTTCTAACTTGAGTATAATCCAAAGATTACGATACCAATCTGAGAAATTAGATCCATCCAACCTGTTTTCTTTCTTGATTATCGGTCGCAGGTTCATAATGCTCATTTTGGTGAATCTACAATTGCAGAAAAGATAAAGTTCATTATTATTTAATATGGTCTTTTATTAAACGATGCTTCCACTATTTTACTCAAGCCAATAGCCCTCACTATTAACTCAGGAAAGCTTGTTGACTTTCCTAGTGGACCGAGATCCCATCCTGCCCATTTCAAACCTTTGCTTTGGCAAATAAGCCAAAATGAGTTGATTAAGTAGGCCAACAAACTTAATCCACACCAGTTGATAGCTCCTACTATCAACCTCAAATGTGAAAAAAACAACAAGCCAATCACACAATCCAATGGCTCTAACCATTGTCCTCAAGTGTGATTCTTAGTATCGGTAAAGTGGACACTACATGTCACCACGTACACATAATATGTGTACTGCTCTACTATGCCTATGACACGTTTATCAACCTTCGATTTGGCAAACAAGTAAAACCATCATTTTAAGTCGACCCATCACCATTAAGGAAAACTCCAATGCATTTTAACCTCCCAATGATATAAGTGTACCCTTCACTTTGGCAAACAAGGTTTCGACGAATAGTGGTTTGATTAAAACCATGGTGATGGAAGGCTTACGTGACTTAATATACTTTAATTGAGGGTTTGTTATTTAATGTCTCATCAGATTATTATTTTTGTTAGAATGACATTGTTTGGCATGTTATTCAACATTCTACCTTAGCATGTATTCTAAACAAAATATTAAAATGTGCCGATAAATGGCCCAACTAAAACCGATTTCCTTGAGCCTAGAGGAATTGGTAGGTCACCTAGGGGTCTTATAATAAAATCTTGAGTCTTCAAGTATGATTGTCTCTTCCTTGATCCATCTTCAAGTACATTACAAAAATATCATTTAAATTTACAATAAAATTAATCTTAAACTAATTTTACATCAACAAATTTAGAAACCTCAATTTACATTCGAGGGCAATGAGATGAGAAGAGAATGTACATTGAGAAGATGAGATAGGCAGGACACGCAGGCCTTATTTAATAAATTTACAACCATACATACCCAAAAATTTTAAAACATTCACCATAGTTCTAAGGCTCATGTACCGGGCACCATGCAATATATAAACAAGTACATAGCATACATTTCAAAAACAATCAATTTTTGAATTGGGTGGGTTTATTAATTAATTACCCTCTTTTATGTGCAGAATGATTATTGGCTTTATAGGTTATTTAAAAACTATAGATTGGTCCCTTCGTGAAAAATACTGAATTGGGAAAGCTACAGACTTTGCCACGGCGAAGGCTTTATCTTCGCCGAGGCAAAAAATTCCAGAGAACACTCGCCGCAGCGAAACCTAGAAATCCCCAATATGAACAGTTTGCATTATTTTGCAGTTTTGTGTAACAGCACAAATCCAAATCAAATCAAACACACACACGTTCAACCAAGATATCAACCAACCAATATAACATTCATCAACACATTATGATCCAATTTATCATTTGAATCATTCATCCAAAAGCAGATTTTGCAGATTTTTCAGATTTTACAAAAATAACATGTTATCAACCAAATACATGTTATAAATCATACAATAAACTATAGAAATTAATGCCTGAGGCTCTGATACCACTGTTAGTGAATGACCCACTTACGCAGCAGAAACTAAAAACATAAATGACATGGATCGTTCCTTAGAACCAAGATCCGGGTATAATATCACAGTTTATACAATATATAAATTAAATCTGCAGAAAATCAGATTCAAGGATAAATAATCTTACGCACGTTTGGAGGCTCCGCCAACTTTGTCCTTGAATGTTTTTGCTACCGACCTAAGTGTAGGATTGAACCGACGTAGTCCACACAAAGACAATCGCAAGGAACTAAGGAAGGATTTGCTAGATCCTCCTTAGCCTTAAGAAACAAGAAGAAAAATCAAAGAAGAACTTTAATTCTTTGCAAAACAAAAGTGGCGTGAGAGTGAGAGTGTTTTGGGGCTGTGTATTTTCCTTTTCAATGAAAGAATGAATGAATAAAAATTCTCACATTTTTCAATTAACACTTTTCTTTATAGTGTTATTTTACTTGCCCTATTCCCATATGGAATGGGCTTGGACTCCAACCCAAACACCCCATGTTTCCAAACACCCCTTAATTAGATATTTATTTTAATTCATCATTATCTTCAATTAAAATCAATTAATATATATTTAATATATATATATATTAACATTTAACAATAATGATAATTTATTTAAATATATGCGAACACATATTTAAATGTAATTTCACTTATCTAATTTTTCTAATAAATTAAATAAAGGCTACGACCTTAGCAAATTTAATTGCACTGTGAAATTGCCAAAATACCCTTTCGCCCAAAAAGATGAAAACACCCTTCTTTCTTCCTAGCTCTTAAATTGTCTTCTATGTGTGTGACCCATAGGCTCCTCATCATACCGACAGTGTATAGTATCATGATTAACACCAATTAATCGTCTCACTAATACACAAACCAAGATTGGCCCCTAGCTAGGCATCATGGCCACCCAATAGATTCGGATTCAGCAAAGTAGCTACCTGTCAACGATATGGTTACCGTACAATTCGATCCTTTCATCATAGGTTATCTCGACGAGACGAAGGCATAAAAATAGGTTAACCTCTGGTTACTCTCGATATTATGTATTCAGTTTCTGAAGTATTGACCTGTATTATAAACCGGATAAAGCAACAACTCAATCCCACTGTGGCCACAGTTTTAGTGTCATTGCCATATACTGAATTGTGCCGTGAGATAACTTCTCCCGTACCTGGGAGTGATGAATCCTCTATCAATCCACCATAGTCTTGATACACTCCTTGATGTAGCTAATCACCACCATATTGACAGCTCTAAATAGAACTGTGTTAGGCTAGTGTCAAACTGTACCAATCGCTGCACAAGGCGCTTCGGTGATCTCAAGTCTAAGGATCACATGTACCACCATTCGTTAGAGGATTTATTCCATAGACACCGGGGTTACCATCCATATGGAATCCTCTGGTGGGTCAGTCCAGTGAACTTGTTGTGGTGTATTCGCCTACAGCAAGCACCTATGTGTTGCACCAGGTTGTCACCAAACAACCTTAACAAGTGAGATAAGTCATTGCCTTTTGACAGGGTCGTTTAACACTGTGATAGCCTTACCGTATTATCTGTGCCCTTACTTCAGAATAATACTGTGGCTATGGACGTTTCTAGAATGGCCACCGTATGTGCTCATAGGGTTCTCACTATCAAGATTTGAAACACTTGATACCCTCGTCACGGTTCTACCATTCTAAGGACATATCAATACATATTGCAATAATAATGATTTACGCGATATAGAATAAAATGCCTTTTATTGATTAATGAACAATATTACAAAGAGTCAATTCTACAATAATTGATTGGCTCTAGGGCATCTACTCTAACAGAGGTGTTGCTTGGTCGTGAGGGACTTGACGAGCATGTCATCGATGTAAACCTCCATTGTATCCTTGAGGCATTCGGCAAACATTATGTTGACTAGCCGCTGATAGGTAGCCCTAGCGTCCTTGAGACCGAACAATATCACCTTGTAGCAACAAGTTCCCCTCTCTATGATGAAGGCTGTTTTCTCTTGGTCGCTGGGGTGCATCAAAATCTACTTATGCCCTGAGAAGGCATCCATGAAACTTAGGAGCTCATGGCCTGCGGTCGCGTCGACCATCATGTCGATATGTGGGAGCGGGAAGGAGTCCTTAAGGCATGCTTTGTTTAAATTTGTGAAGTCAATACAAACCCTCTACTTTCCATTCTTTTTCTTTATGACCACAACGTTTGCTAGCCAGTCGGGGTAGTAGACCTCTCTAATCAGCCAATTATTTAGTAACTTATCAATCTCCTCATTGACGATCTGATTGCGCTCTAGTGCGAATTTCCTATGCCTCTGCTTAATGTGGGGTGATCCGGATCTACTTTGAGGTGGTGGACGATTGCTTCTAGGCTGACTCCTGTCATGTTAGCGTGGGACCAGGAAAAATAGTCTTGGTTTTGTTTGAGGGATTCTATGAGTTTCTCTCTTGTCTCGGGCTTGAGGTGAGAACCTATATGGGTCTTTCTTTCGGGGTCTTTCAGGTGTATCTGCACTTCATCCAACTCTTCCATAGATGGTTGATCTGGCTCGGTCGGAGGGGTTGGATGAGACTGTAGTTGATATGAAGCATGACCTTTGCTTTTGAAGATGTTCTTGTAATAATCTCTAGAAGCCTTAGGATCACCCTTGATTTCCCTTACTCCTCATTTTGTTGGAAACCTAATGGTTTGGTGGAAGGTGGATGGAGCAGCTCGCATGTCATGAATCCAAGGTCGGCCTAAGATGACGTTGTATGGTGAAGGATAGTTGATCACTAGAAAAATGGTTTGCTTGTTTACTCCGCTGGCATAAACAGGAAGAACGATTTCTCCGGTGGTGTATTTCTGCTCGGAACTGAACCCAACCAATATGGTTGGTCATCTGTTGATGTTTGTTTCTTCCAAACCCATGGCCTTCACAGCTTCAAGGAAGAGAATGTTTGCCGAGGACCCCCCATCTATGAATACTCTCTTGACCAGGATGTTGGCGATCTGGAGGGAGATGACTGGAGCGTCGTGATGAAGGGCAGCCAAGGTGACTGGCTCGTCATCTTCGAACTGAATTACCTAGTGAGTGTGTGACTGAGAGGACAGATGGGTGGATTAGATTTCATGGTGGTTGTTGGCTTTAGCGTAGCATTTGCCTGATGAATAACTGACCCCACTAATCTCCGACCCTCTTGAGATGATTGAGCAAAATCCTTTTGGTATAGGTTCTCGTAGAGGTGGAAATGTTTCTTTCGTGCTTTTCTAGCTGATCGTATTCTTCCCTTTATCTGTCAATAGATCTCGGAGATATCCCCTTTTCAGTAGTATGGTGACTTCCAACCGTAGGGCAATGCAGTCTACGGTGTTATGTCCATGGTTGTCGTGGAACTCGCACCACTTGGTCATGTCCTTCCTTGCTTCGGCATTGAGCTTGCCTGGCCATTTACCAGTAGGTCCCATTTCTTTCATGATTGCCATGACCTGGGCTGGTTCGACATTGAGATTGTACTTCGGGATTTTTTATCGGCTTGATCTGGTTGGTCTGTTTTCGGTTCTAAGTGGCTGGCGGTCATATGGTTTTCTAACTTTGTTTAGATTGTGTGGAGGGGGTTGGTAATGGGGTTCAATCAATCTAAGCTCTGGCCTCCTATCATTTTACCTTGGGTCATACCTGGCATGACTCATTTGATTCATCTTATCTTCCTCCCACCTTATTTGAATCACTGCTTTGGCTAAGGCGTCTTCCATCGTGGTGCAACCAAGCTTCGTTAGATCTTTGTATAGTTCACCATTCAGGAGGATACCCTTTCTGAATGCATCTACGGCTGTCTTGGGGTTACAGGAGGGGATGGAGATTTTTTCTTTGTTGAATCTACTATCGTACTCTCTCAATGGCTCCCCCCTCTTTTGGAAGACTCTGTACAGGTCGGCCGATAGTTTCTCAAATTTCTTACTACTGGCAAATTGTTCAATGAAGGTGTCGGTGAGCTAGGCGAATAAGTTGATTGAACTGTTCAGGAGGTTAGTGTACCACTGAAGAGCCAGACCAAAGAGGCTTGAACTTGCACATACAGGCTTCCCTCAGTGTTCAAGGTATCGAGATGGTGAACATCTGCTGCTTGTACAAGGCTATGTGATCATTTGGGTCAGTTGTGCTGTCATAAGGTTTCATGCAAGGGATAGTGAATTTATGGGGCATTTTGGCTAGCACGATCACATCCACGAAGGGCGAATCGGCATAGCAGTAAGCCTTGCTCTTTTTGGTAAGGATTGGCATTCCTGGTATGCGCCTTATCACTGCCTCTACGTCAGCTAGCCTCTTGGCCAATATCTGTTCCATGGGAGAGGCGGATACCACTAGGTCATCCTAATTGACTAGGTTGGCCAAAGGATTCGCACTCAGTGTATTTTGTTAGGTCAATCCGCATGGTGTAGCCTGGTGGATCATTCCTTCGTGTATTGTTTGGTAGTCTATTGGGATGGATGGACTCAAGCAGGATAGTTTGAAGTGGGTGACCACTCGACCCGCGAGGATGAGCCGAGTCGAGTAGAGTTTGTGTAGGGGCGATTGACTGAAGGTGATGTGGGATGGCGATGATGGGCGATTCTTGTTGTAGCAGGCTTTTTGTCACTTGGACGCCTTGATCTCGTGCCTAAGGCAGATCGACCAAGAGGGGTTCCATTGTCAAACCCTGTTCACCATGAATCAGGGCTGAATCGTCAACCAATGACGAACATAGTTTACGCGACCTCTTATCTGAGGTCGTAGGTCTATGCTCTGGAGTTTGGACAGGTTGTATAGATGGAACTCTAAAGCGGGTACTTGACAAGGCAGAAGCTCAAGATCATAAAACTGACTTACCTTCTCATTTAGAGACTGGTTTTCAGCCCTGATGGAGGCATTTTCAGTCCGGATGGTAGTATTCTCAGCTTCCAGTGCGGCCACCTTGTCTGAGTGCTATTGCATGAGCGTAGTAGCGCCTCCAATTTGGCCTTGAGGCCGGGGTTAGTGTTATCAGAATTTTTAGCCATTGAAAGTTTCTTTACGTAGTAGGGTTTGTGAAATGAACGATTGCCAAAGGCTCCACGGTGAGCGCCAAACTGTAGATGTAAAAATCTACCTATACGAAAGAAAGGACTGATCCTATGAGGTTAAGGCCACTAGCGATATGTTGCACCTGCACACGTAAGGAAACAAGTGTGAAGCCTCGTAGTCACTCCTACGCTTAAGTCAGCAAGGCAGAATGAGGCTAATTTAGTGAGGGTCAGGGAGAAGAAAGGTTACCGAAAGTCTAGTTAGAGACTATGACTACGGCTATAATGCGAAGTTCTCCAGCGGGAACTCTGGGGTCTGAAGTTGTAATGGAATCTCGCTTGTGAGAGGTTTGGCCTCTGTTTAAATAGTGACTGTATGGTCTTTGAATCTTGGTGGGACTAGGAGTCCTTATAATGGTAGTCCTCCCAAAGGGTGTAGCCTTTGGATCCCTTATCTCAGTAGGAAAGGGAGTTTGAATGTGCCTCAGATACGAACCTTGGAGGAGTTGGGATAGTAATTAACTTCCTTAGCAGAGTTCAAGCAGGAGTGTAGTTCGTAGGTGACTATGGGTTTCGAGTTGATTGTAAGCCTATAAGGTGTTCCAAGGTTAGGAGTCCTTAGTCTAGATGGTGAGGAGCTGGGAAAGCACACTGAATGGGCCTCATCTGCAGAACTCTGATTTGGGCTCCATCGAAATTGGGCCTGAGCTTCCAGCTTGGTTGAAGGTGTCTTCGTCTTTGGGCCTATTTGGGTCGAGGACATTTTTTGGCCCCAACATAAAGTTCAAATTCACTTAGTAGCTAGCTAGAATAACAAATAAATTTATTTGGGAATGGGTTGCTTTCTTCACCAATGATCTAATAATTTTCATGTTCAAAAAATCGAAATTGTAGATTAGCATGTTAGCCATATATAACAACATCTTAAGGTTCCGAAGAACAATACAGATGAAGTCATGAGGACTGCAATGTATCAGCTGCAGGTTTAATAAAAGGCTCACATACTCGAGATGATGCTGGAGCTTCTTCCTATTGGCTGTAAACTTATAAAATATCTGGAAAATTGCTGCTTATACTGAGGATAAAGAACAGGGGAGTACAGGAAGGTTCTGCACACAAATTTTGTTTTAGTGTTAGGTTGTAACAAGGTCTAGTTTCAATATTTTCATGTACTTATAGGCTTGTCTTTCAGATTATTCAAGCATATATTAATTATTTTTCACATCAAACATCAGACAAATAATCATCTAAAATAATAGTGTCATTATACTCGATGCTATATTCATGACTTAGCAGAAAGAATTGCTCCAAGTTTACCAAAAAAGAAAAAAAAAATACTTTGGCATTTCACTTCCAAATTCATATTTGAAAACAATATACAATTCTATATATAAACGTTGGACTTGTCTAGATTGTCTAAATTGTCATATTTGAAAAATTGCACTTAACTAAATATTATTCCATAGGTTAATGTGGAAATGGAATGTTTACAATTTTTGTACTATGCCAAGAAATCAAAGGTGAGGTCCCATTTCCACAAAATTATTGACTAATTATGCCCATCAATACTCTTCTATATAACGATATGCTCCTTAGCATCTATCCTGTTTCTCATTTGCCTTTCTCAAAGTAATATTTTAAAGTATCATCATGAGATCCTTCTTCAATCTGCTCTTGTTTTTCATACGGTTTCTTCTTGTTATCTCACTTATTTAACTACATGTCACCCACCCTTTTTCATCTTTAATGTAGCCTCTGTGCCACCATGATGAAAGCTATGCATTGTTGCAATTCAAGGAAAGCTTTATCATTAATAAGTCTGCTTCTATACTTGAACCTGCTTGTCATGGAAGCTCCAAGGAGAAAATGATGATTGTTGTTCATGGGATGGTGTTGAGTGTGATCAAGAAACTGATCATGTAATTGTCCTCGACCTCAGTAGCAGTTATCTTCATGGTTCCTTCAATTCTAACATGCCCTTTTTCACCTTTAACACTACAAAAACTTAATCTTTCTTTTAATGATTTTAATAATTCAGAAATCTCATTAGGTTTTAGGTACCTTCTAAAGTTAAAATATCTTGATATCTCATGGTGTTTCTTTTCTGGCAAAATTCCATTAGAGATATCCGAACTATCCAACTTGAAGTCTAGTTGAGAAGTTAACCCATGTCAAGGAACTTGATCTCAATTATGTCAAAATAAATTCCATTCTCCCTGAAATCTTGGCTAACATGACTTCTTTGACACTTCTTGGTCTTGAAGGTTGTTCATTACAAGGGCAATTCCCAACAAGGATTTTCCATTTACCAACTCTCCTAAGTCTTAGCCTGGCTAGCAACTATGATCTAAGAGGTACGTTGCCTGAATATTCACTCAAGCAGTCCTCTTCAGGTAATCAATCTTTTAGACACACTTTTTTATGGGGAGTTACCCTTTTCAATTGGAAGCCTTGATTCTTTGGAAAAAAATTTGATATTTCTGGGTGTAATTTTTGGGGATTCATTCCCTCTTCATTTGAAAACCTTACCCAGCTCTACTACTTTGATCTAGTTCAAACAAAAATTTTAGTGACCAAACACTCTCTTACTTGCCTTTGTTTGGAAACCCTACAAAGCTCACTCATTTGGGGCTTGATCAAATCAACTTACTTGGTGAAATTCCATCTTCCATTGCAAGCCTAACCAAGCTTGAATATTTTAGCTTATCTGGCAATCAATTAGTTGGTCCAAATTCCTTCTGAACTTATGGACCTCACTCACTTGAAAACATTGGATCTTTCATCCAATAAATTGGAAGGCTTTATTCCTAGCTCAATCTCTAAACTCAAGAATATTGAATATCTTAGCTTCCATACTAATAACTTGAGCGGTTTATTTAAGTTAGAAATGCTTTTAATGCTAAAAAAATTTGACAACATTGCAGCTATCATTCAACAATTTAACAATCCTAAATTCAATCATTAGCAACGCATCTCTTAAACTCTAGCATTGGATTCAATTAACTTAGATAAGCTACCAAGTTTCCTGAAAAACCAAGACCGTTTGGTGTGATTAGACCTTTTTGACAACCATATCCATGGTCAAATACCCAAATGGTTGTGGAATACAAGTGTAAAAACTCCGGAGTATTTGAACCTTTCTTATAACTCCTTAACAGAATTTGACCAACACTTGGTTTTTCTTCCATGGAAAAATGTTGGTTTTGGAGTGCCGGATTATGCAAAGAAAAGAAAAACAGAAGAGTGCAAACTTCTTACTTTTCGTTAACCAACCAAATACATAATATATCATTTAATCAGCTCACTGTTACAACCACTACAGCAGTAAGCTTTTTACATGATCAAAGGTAAACCACACAATTTGAACAACCATAATACAATTAAGAGACATAAAGCCTCATATTCAGCTGGATTCACCTAAACACATCCTAACACAAAAAGTTAACAAGTTTCTCCCAAGCTACTGCTCCTAGCACAACACCATGCATTTCACTTCATTGGCGACAAAAACAATCTTCAAACTTCAGTCCTTGCACAATGCACTTCCAACAAAGCATCATAACTTCATCACTCCTCCTTGATGCTTTTGCTGGAAACACCAAGTTTTAGCCTTAAGTCTTCAAACTTGGCTTTGGACAAGGCTTTAGTCATAATGTCTGCAACTTGATCTTCTCCTCTGTAGTGCACTAAACTGACTTCACCACATTGTTCAGCTTCCCCCACGGCATGATACTTTATCTTAATGTGTTTAGTTCTGCCTTGGAGTACATGATTTTTGGCCATGGCTACAGCCAACTGATTATCACAGAATATCAGTGTTGGACTTCTCTGAACTTGTTGCAAATCATTCAGAATTTTCCTTAGCCATACAGCTTGGTTTACTTCTGCTGTTGTAGAGATATATTCTGCATTAGCAGTGGATTAAGCCACAGTCTCTTGCTTCCTTGATAACCAACAAACTGCACCTTGGTTTATGTAAAATATATAACCAGAGGTATTCTTCAAGTCACCCATGGAACCACCCCAGTCAATGTTAATATACCCCATCAGCTTCAAGCTTTCTGATTTTTTAAACCAAATGCCTAACATGGTGCTTCCTCTCACATACCTCAGGACTCTCTTGGCTACTATAAAATGCAGTTCACTTGGGTTACTCATGAACCTAGAAAGGTAGCTTGCAGTGAACATGAGGTCGGGCCTGGTGGCTGTGAGGTATAGCAGACAACCTACCAGACTCCTATATTTTCCCACATCCACTCTCTCTACACCATCTTGTTTACTCAATTTCAAGTTGGGAACCAGTGGGGTATCTACTAGTTTACAGCTTTCCATGCCAAACTTCATTAGTATCTCAGTTACATACCTCTGCCCGCACACGAAAATTCCATGAGCAGAAAGTAGGTCATCAGCCCCAAGTTTATCATTTCAAACTTAGTTTGCATGGCTGCCTTGACCTGATTTAGTTCTTGAGAATTACTTTCAGTAATCAGCAAATCATCAACATATAAAGAGACCACAGTCAATCAACTTTCAGTCTTTCTAATATAGAGTGTGTGTTCATTGGGACTCCTAGTGTATCCTAGGTTGCATAAGTGGTCATTTATCTAGCTGTACCAGGCTCTAGGGGCCTGCTTCAGGCCATACAAAGCCTTCCTCAGCAGGTATACTTGGTCCTCTTTTCCTTTAACCTTATAGCCTTCTGGCTGCTCGACATATATCTCTTTTGTAATCCAGCCATTCAAGAATGTTGATTTGACATCCAACTGGAAAATTTTCCAGTCAAATTGGGCTGCAAGTGCAAGCAATAATCTGATGGTGTCATGCCTGGCTACAGGAGCAAAAGTATCAGAAAAATCAATCCCTTGCTAACGTGCAAAACCTTTAACCACAAGTCTTGCTTTATGCTTATGGACTAATCCATCAAGGTTAATCTTCAGCTTGTAAATCCATTTCACTTGGATCAGCTTTCTTTTTTCTGGTCTGTCTACTAATCTCCAAGTATTGTTCTTTTTAATCATGGTGAGCTCCCCCTGCATTGCAGCCTTCTGTACATCAGACTTTGCTGCTTTATTATAATTATGGGGTTCAACCATAGCCACATTGCATCTTTNTTAATGTGCTATTTCTAATTTATTGCAATTAGGACTTCAATTGAATAATTGATTTAAACTTCTAATTTTATGGGGCGAGTGAGAATATATATACATGTAAATGATGAATATATATTAGCTTGACATTATAACAAAAAAAAAATCAATTATAATATTTATAGTTATGTCAAATAATAATATATATTTTATATATTAAAGATAGACAATTTTGTTTTTTTTATAAGCATAAGTAATTGAGTAATTAAACAAATTTAAAAACCTAAAAAAAAAACTTAATTGATAAGTATATATTGTTAAATGAATCTAATACAATAAGCACATATAAACTAAGTGGAAAAAAAAATCTATAATGCAAACGTGAAAAGAGAATATACATATATTCCTCCATAACACAGAAACTATCACGGACAGAGGGCTCTTTCCCACGGGACAAAATTTGACAACTAATTAGAATTAATTATGAGAGAGACATAACATATATTCCTCCATGTTATATTTAATAATATTAATAATATGATAATTAATTTGATCTCTGTATGGATACGTTTGTCTTTTACTATAGTAATAATACACAAATAATTATAATTAATGGATAAGCTAAAGCCACCAAAAAACCAAAATCGTGGAAGAATGAGTTTAAATGTCCTTGTTACAGGATTAATTAATTAAATAAACAAGAAATTCTCATTCTCTAAGTTCTTTCTTTTATTGATTAATTAGATTAATTAAATTATTAACTGACACATAAGGGTATCTTGTTCCATCTCGATCTGCCAAGAATTATGAGAAATTCCAAATTATAAACTGTCCATGTTAATTATTTATTAATGTGATTAATGGAATAATTAATATTTATATTAATGTAGATATTCACTATGTTCAACACAATGTCCATATGCACATCGATTTGGCAATAATAAACTGAGAAAAAAGTACCCTCTTGCCTTAATTTTTTCTTTACTTTCAAATTGTAAAGAATTACCTAGTTGGATAAGAGAATTTTGCAGTGTTCTATAAGTACTATTAATTAATAATAAATAATTAATTAATATCACGATTGAGGATTAAGTTGATAGGTTAAATATGAATTAAAGTAATTATAAATATGCGTACCCTAACCTAAGGCTTGTCCCAACTCCCAAGTAGGGATGACGTTGTGCATAGCGCTTTTTTTTTTTTTTTTTTGAAGGCATATCCTGGAATAAGATATTTTTGTCTTCGTATTCCTTTGCTTACTCATTTACTTGTATCTTCTATCATTTGTATGCTTAAGATAGAAAAAACAAGAAGAGATTAGGTTCTCAATCTATTAGCCTTATATTTTTGTTCTTGTCTAAGGATTTGTCATGAGATAGGATGACCGGTTTGTATATTATTTATCTCTTTTAATGTTACTACTTATATACCAAATAATAATATAGTTGGTTGTAAATTAGTGATCACACAAATTTTTAAATTTAAAACTTTAGGGTCTGTTTAGCTTATTATTTATTTTCATATTCTTAAACCGATTTTTTCAATAGTGTTTGACTTATTATTCAAACAAAAACACTTTGAAAATTCAATGACAGGTTTTAAATAATATCTTAATATTAAATAGTATCTTAATATTTAAGGCACTAAATTGATTTGGCTGCAGCCACTTTTATAATTACACCATCAATTCTAATTAATATAAACACAATAATTAAGCTAATTTTGAACACGTGGTGGTTTGTCATTGGTGGAATATTACTTAATCCATGGATAAAGCGAGAATTAACTCTCACACGTGTAAATTTTCTGGTAGCAAGCTTTTTGACCATCATTTATTTTAAGTAACTCTTTGTGTACTTCGCTTTCCGCAACTTGAAGTCAAAGTAAGAAAAAAATAAACAAAATCAATGAACATGATTTGATTTGATTTTCTAAATCTATATATTAAAAGCGGAGATTTCTTAGATATTGATATATATAGAATTGCAAGTTAAATTTTCCGTTTCCCTAGCATTNCAGGGATGTAAACTCTGTAACCTTTGGATTAGCTATTGTATCCTATGAAAATTCCTACCTCAGCCTTGTCATCCAGCTTAGTTCTCTTGCTTGCTGGAACCATGACATATCATATGCTTCCAAATATTCTCAGGTTTCCCACTACTGGTTTAGCTCTACTCCAAGCCTCAACTGGAGTTTGTTTTTCGACTGCTTTGGTTGGCAGTCTATTCAGGAGATAAACTCTTGTATTAACAGCCTCAGCCCAAAACATCTTGGGGAGCTTCTTCTCTACCATCATGCATCTTGCTATCTCCATGATGGTTCTGTTTCTCCTTTCACTAACACCATTCTGCTGTGGAGTGTAAGGGGTAGTAAACTGGTGTTGAATTCCAGCTTCTTGGCAGATTGAACATAATTCACTTGATGTGTATTCTGTCCCATTATCACTCCTTATGGCCTTGATCATTGTCCTAGCTTGGTTCTCCACTAGCAGCTTGAATTTTCTAAGTACAGCAGCTACCTCATTTTTCTGCTTCAAGAAATATACCCAAGCCATCCTAGAGTTATCATCAATAAAGAGTATAAAGTACCTACTTCCATTTAGTGATTCAGTCTTCATAGGACCACATACATCTATGTGGATCAACTGTAATTTGTCACTAGCTCTCGAGGCCTGATCTATTGGAAAAGATGGTTTACTGAGTTTGCTATGTTGGTAGGCTGCACAAAGATTCTTCTTCTCTTCTATTTCAGGTAAGTCTAGGACCATGTCTCTAATCCTAAGTTCTTTGAGACCTAAGTAATGAAAGTGACCAAACCTTTTATGCAAAAGTTTAGACTCTTCAGACCTACTGGTCAGTGCAAAGTTTTCAGACTTTTTCCACTCTATCAGGAAGCTCTTCCCCAGCATTCTAACATTCATTAGCTCATTTCCCTCACTGTCTAGTATAATGCATGATTGGTTTTGAAAGTGAAGTGTATAATTCTTTTCTAGCATTTGTCCTACACTCAATAGATTTTGTGTAATTTCTGGTACATATAAGACACTTGAGATAACTTTGGTACCTGATTGTGTTAGGACAACAACATCTCCAATTCCCTTGGCTTCCACATGTTCTCCATTTCCAATTTTGACTTTGGAGCTGTAGGTCTTGTCCAGCCTAATGAAATTCTACAAGTTGCCTGCCATGTGGTTGGTGCAGCCACTGTCTATCAGCCACACTTCACTGCTGGTTTGAGTTATGTAACATGAAGCTACAAACAGCTACTCAGACTCACTGCCCTGCTGTTGATCCTCTGCAGATTGAGCTTGCTGTGATGGCTGTGCACCTTTGTTCTTGCATATTTTCTCAATGTGTCCAAACTGTTTATAGCCTCTACATTGGATCCCAGGCCTAAACCAGCACCTGTTCTCTGAGTGACCCTTCTTCTTGCAGTGAGGACATGGTGGATAGGTCTTTGTTCCACTTGGTTTTCCCCACTGTCCATTGGTTTTCTCTTTTCTTTTCTTGTCTCTGGCATACCTTCTATTATTCCCCTGCACATTCCTTCCTTTTTGAGCTGCCATCATGGCACCTTCATTAGTGTCCTCCTGCCTCATTAATCTTCTTTGTTCTTGAGCCTGCAGTGCATGGACTAATTCAGTGAGGCTAATTTGTGACAAATCCTTTGAGTCTTCTAGGGAGGAAATCTTGGATTCAAACCTCTCGGGTAAGCTCACTAGCACCTTTTTCAACAATCATCTTATCACTCATTTCTTCTCCCAATAGCCTGATCTTATTAACCACACTCATAAGCCTATCCACATATTCTTTCACTTTCTTCCACTTCTTGCATTCTCAACATCTCAAATTCTCTCCTCAAGTTCATCACTTGCATGTTCCTTGTTGTATTACTTCCCATGAACTCCTATCTCAGTTTATCCCATGCTTCTTTTGCTGTTTCACATGCCATTATCCTTGTAAACACAAGGTTTGTCACAGCCGAATGTATGTGAGATAGGGCCCTTGGAGCCTTTGACATTTCTTCTTCATACAGCCTCATTTGATTTAGAGTGGGGTTTGGACCAAGTTGTGGTGGTTGTTTCTCTTCCTCAACATACTGCCAAAGCCCCTGCCCTCTTAGATAGGCTTTCATTCTAATAGCCCAAATATGGTATTGGTCACCATTGAACACTGGTGGTGAAAGAAAGGCTGATTGCGCTGCCATGAATACATATTATAGTTTGGGACAAAGTTGTTCTTTAAGGAGGCTGGAGTTTTACAATGATTCAAGGTTAGTTTTGAGTTTATATGGAGGTCTGGTAAGCTAGCTCTGATACCATTTTGTTGGTTTTGGAGTGTTGGATTATGCAAAGAAAAGAAAAATAGAAGAGTGCAAACTTCTTACTTTTCATTAACCAACCAAATATATAATATATCATTTAATCAGCTCACTGTTACAACCACTACAGTAGTAAGCTTTTTACATGATCAAAGGTAAACCACACAATTTGAACAACCATAATACAATTAAGAGACATAAAGCCTCATATTCAGCTGGATTCACCTAAACACATCCTAACACAAAAAGTTAACAAGTTTCTCCTAAGCTACTACTCTTAGCACATCACCATGCACTTCACTTCCTTGGCGGCAAAAACAATCTTCAAACTTCAGTCCTTGCACAATGCACTTCCAGCAAAGAATCATAACTTCATCAAAAAATCTACACTTTAGATATCAGCTTTAACAAGCTTGAAGGATCACTCCCAATTCTACCAAAATCAACATATACTCTTCTATTTTGCTTCAAACAATAGATTGGTCGGCAAAATTTCACCATTGATTTGCAGTCTTACTTTTCTTCTACTGCTTGACCTTTCTAATAACAATCTGAGTGGAGCCATTCCTCAATGTTTAGGCAACTTTAGCAATTCTTTGTTAGTGTTGGATCTCCAAAACAACTCCCTTTATGGTTTCATTCCTAAAGCATTTACAAATGAATGCATGCTAGAGATGGTTGATCTTAGTCATAATCAATTACATGGGCAAGTACCAAGATCATTTACCAATTGTGAAATGCTCTAGTTTCTTGATTTAGGAAACAACTACATACATGACATTTTTCCATTTTGGTTAGGAATTCTTTCAGAGTTAAAAGTTCTTTGTTTGAGTCTAACGAATTCTATGGAGAAATTAGAGATCATATAGTTGGATTTGAGTTTTCTAATATTCATATCATTGATCTCTCCCACATTCGGGACACATTCCATCATCCATGAGGAACTTGAAGGAGCTTGTATCATTAGAACTATCTTGTAACAAGCTTTCAGGACACATTCCTTAGGAACTAATGTAGCTCAACTTCCTGTTAGAGTAGATGCCCTAGAGCCAATCAATTATTGTAGAATTGACTCTTTGTAATAATGTTCTTAACACTAAAGAATTTTGTTCTATATACGGGTAAATCATTATTATTGCATATATATGATATATTTCCTTAGAATGGTAGAACCGTGACGAAGGTATCAAGTGTTTCAAATTTGAAGTGAGAACCCTTGAGCACATATGGTGGCCATTCTAGAAAAGTCCGTAGCCCAAGTATATCTGAAGTAAGGGCACAGATAATACGTAAGGCTATCATAGTGTTGAACGACCCTGTCGAAAGGAGTGACTGTCTCACTGTCAAGGTTGTTTGGTGACAACTGGTGCAACACATGGGTGCTTGGAGCGGTATACACAGCAAGTTCATTGGACTGACCCACAAAGGATTCCATATGGATGGAACCCAGTGTCTATGGAACAATCCTCTAACGAATGGTGGTCATGTGATCCTTAGACTTGAGATCACCGGAGCGCCTTGGCACCGATTGGTGAGTTTGACATAGCCTAACAACAGTTCTATCAGAGTGTCAATCGTCACTACAAGAAATATTATATTGTGACAAAATTAATTTGTCAAAAGTTATTGGTCACAAATCATATAGGTATATGACAAATAAAAAAAACCTCACATAAGTATGACAAAAGGATATATAGTGACTAAACAAATATGTCATAATATTTTATCGCAATAAAGAAATTCATAAGAAATATATTGAAGAAAAACAATTTTATTAATAGTATTTCGTCACAAATTTTTGGCGCCAATTTTGGCACTTAGAATTGTTTATTGTCACAAACATATTTGTCATAAAACATTTTTAGTCACTATATTAGTTATACATGCTGTAACTACAAATTATTTTGTCACAAAAGAATTTATTATTGCTACAAAAATAATTTTCATAATATATGCGAAATGGAGGTATTAATAACAAAATGTTTGAGTTAAAATTTAAGCGCCGAGATAAATTGTTTATCGTGACAAAACATATTTGTGCATCAAAAACTTTAGTCACTATATTAGTAAACATGTATAATTACAAAAATAATTGTCACAAAAAAATTATTTATCATTAAAAAAAAAAATATATAAATATATATATATATGTTAAAATCAACGTATTAATGATAAAATATTTGAGTCAAATTAAATGTGATATTTTGTGACAAAAAATTGCTAAAAAAACATATAATGTGTGGACAAACTATTTGTCATTCTTCTCAAGTTTTTAGCAATAACATATATGTCATTTAAAAAAATCATTAATAATTTTAGCATATATGTCACTAAAAAAATCTCATTACACGTAGGATCGGGTATGAAAGACGTTGTTGATAAATCTGTAACTGAATGAAAAACTGAAAAAAAAAAAAAACTGTTGAAAATGTGTGATTTATTTTCTCTTGAGAAGACGAAGACCAACTTTTATAGTTGGTGAAAAAACAATGAAGAAACGCAGCGTTTTGAACATACAGAATTAAACAAAAAGCTGCGTTTGATTTTTCTTTGGACTATTACAGTAAACCCCCTTTCCTTACCTATTACAAAATTCACTCATTCCAAAACATACAGGACAATTCTTTACACTTTATCTAATATTCCCTCTCGAACAGAACTTCTCTTCAAACATGCAGGACAACGTTTTCCACTTCATCTAATTTCCTCTTAAACACAATTCAATTCCATTCTTTTTTTTTTTTGGTCTGCTACGCATTCAGTTTCTGCAGTGTTTCTACCATTCAGCTTCAGCATATTTTCTAGCCTTTTCTTCTCTGGCACATGCACACGCATTTTCTGCCTTGTTACAGCTGCATTTTCTGCATATCAGTCAACTAACACACCAGCCGCTACATTGGTCTCTAAAAAAAAAATACCACTAACATATTCATTTACTATCCCATTCAACTTTCTGCATTTTTCTACACTTCAGCTTTTCTGCATTTACTTCCCATTCAACTTTCTGCATTTTTTTCTAAACCTTTAGCTTTTCTGCATTTTACTAACACAATCAACTTTGTGCATTTTTCTAACATTCACTTATTTTGCATTTTACAACACAATCAGCTTTTTGCATTGTACTAAAACAATCAGCTTTTCTGCATTTACTATCCCATTCAACTTTCGCATTTTTCTAACACTTCAGCTTTTCGCATTTTCTAACACTTCAGCTTTTTACATTTACTAACACAATCAACTTTCTGCATTTTTCAAACACTTCAGTTTTTCTGCATTTTACTAACACATTCAGTCAAAGATGAAATTACAAAAATAAATCTGTTCATCCATAGTATATTCCGAAATTTAAGACAAGGGGGTTTCTTCATCAATTGCAAAATATCTTACAATCAACTGAAATAAAACAAATTAACAATCAAGTTTACACCCACCAAACGAAAGGAAGTACCCATACAATCAATGTACATATTAAAACTCACCATCACTCATCATTATCATCATCTTCGTCATCTTCGTTCTCACCATCATCATCTTGTTTGTCATTAGTATCATCGCAATAGTCAAGAATAGTGTCATCTCCCCTCCATCAATAAATTCTCTCACTAGAATTTTTTTCACTGGAATCATCCTTGGTCCCTAAAACTCCATTATTGGAACCATCATAAGATTTATCAGTTTTATTTTCTTCCGAACTGATTTCTTCTTGGAAGGACAATGCTAACATCACATTTCTTGTGGGAGTACATCTTCTCGGAATAATGATTCTAAATTTTTATCATTGTTTCAATCTCATTAACATCATTTACCTCATACTGTTGAATGGTCATCATTAAAAACCAACCCTTCATCCCCTTTTTATTTCTTGAACATGTATATATCTAGGACATACTTTTTGAACATTTTTAACTGCTTCCATCTTTGTATCACTAATATAAAAAGGTTGGTCTGCTTGTGTAGCCAGCACGAAAGGATATTTATGTACCATTTTCAGCTTGTATTAACACTTACTAATTGACCATATGCCTTCATTCCATTTCGTTATCACCTACATTCCACCAATCACATTTAAACAGAAAACACGATGTCCATAGCATATTCAAGTCAATGATATCTATCAATACACCATAAAATCAATTTTCTTCCGAATTATGTTCTCCTTTGACCACAACTCCACTATTTTGAGTGCGACGATTCTTATCACGCTCAACTGTGTGAAATCTAATTCCATTAACTATAATGCCACTATACCGTGCAACACAAATATCGAGGCCTACCCTAGTACATATAAACGATCTTGTGATCCAATAAGCCATTTGCATTCAAGTGTGTCACCTAAAAAACATAATAAAGCAATATGAATTTATTAGGTATTAAAAATTAATAGTTAAGAAAACAGAATAGACTTAATGTTGCTTGAACCAAGATGGAATTCAGCTTCATGTCTTTGTTGACATTAATCAAACTTTGCTTGAATTTCTTCCTTATGCAAACTGTATGTATAACAAAAATTAACTATATTAATGATAAGAATATTTATATAAATGAGCTAGTGAAAACATATACATATTAAAATACTTACTTTAAATAGACTTCTATCTCTTCACAGTTATGAAGTATATACCATTGATTATTGATTGAAATCAGATGAAGACAAACATCATACAAGGAGGCGCCCAAAGTTCTTGCCCTTTGTGAAAAATTGAAAAACCAGCTCTATATCCATTTGAGGCCCATCATAATTCTTTCTAAACTATTGTCTTTAGCTTCAACTCCACGTAAGTACATTGAACAAAAATTAATGCATTCTTAGTAATATATGCTCAGCGATAGAACCTCTGGATGAGCTTTGTTGCGCACAAAATCTTTAAAGTACACAAAAACCTATTCAAAATCATAATATCATCCAAGAAATTGTTACCCCTCGATGTATGTGGGACTGAATCTTTGATTGGTTTCATCCAACTTCTATCCATTCAAATAATCTCAATAAAAAAATATAATAATAAGATACGGTGATCATAAGTATTATAATCCAGGATCGCCTAAATTAAAAATCAAACAACCTAGATCAGCAAGAATTATAAGATAAAGAACTATGGTTTCTAGCCCAAAGACCCGAAATTCAAGATCTGGGCGCTTTTTTGGTTTTCTTCAAGGTCAGCTTCTTGCTTCTTGCTCTCTTTTACTCCTTTGCTTCTTTTCTGATTTTGTTATGAACTCTTCATTGATTGTCCTAAATTTTTTGTAGCTAATGTTCGGGTTAGAGTTGGGGCAAAAAGGGAAAAGGGAAAAAATTGATTTGGGCGAAAAAGGGGAAAAATTGATTTGGGCGAAAAGGAAAAATTGAATTGGGTGAAGTGAGCTGCTTTGATATCTCTCTTTTCTTTGTAAATTTGAATTGGGAAAACCAATATGAAAGAAGAAAAAAAAGATTCGCCATTGTGAAGAAACAATGATTGGGAGCAAGGATGGCGACGAAAGGCCAGAAAGAAAATAAGCGGAGAGGGGACAAACAAACTCTAAAACGCCGGCGTTTCTCTCACACTTTAGCTGAGTTTGTCTTCTAGATAGTATAAGTAAATTAAATATATATAATTAATAGAAAAATGAGCAGGTTTGCCCGGGTGGTGAAGGGGAACGCTTGGAGAACACTAGTTTGAATCTTACTGTCCTATTTTAAACAAAAAATGGTTTTAACCTTTGGTCTTTTTTTAATTTTTTTTTTTTTAATCCGTTTCATAATATTAGCAGCCCACCAATAATCTTTGCATGTTATTACTCTTAATTTGGAAAAAGAAAAATTTAGCATATAGAAATATATCTAGTCCAATAAAAATATAATGTAATCCATGTTTTGGTTCTTATATAGACTACATCTTATCCCAATTCATAATCCTAAAGTGATTGTAATGGTATAATATAATGAGTAATATTCCTAACCATAGCTAGCAATACTTAATTCCTAAACTACTCCGACTTATATATAACTCTAGACTAATAAAACTTGACTAATAATTAATATCAGAAAAAACTCTACAACCAGTATTTGACTATACGACGGTTGTTTTGTCTCTTTGGAACACTTTCATTTTTTAGGTTGTCTGTACTAAATAATATAATATGATCATATAAAAAATATATGAGGTAAATTATGTAATCAAGCTACCCTTGAGGTGGGGTTGTAGTGGTTTAGTAATACTCTACTTTATTTAATGTGTCTTTCTAATTTATTGCAATTAGGACTTCAATTGAATAATTGATTTAAACTTCTAATTTTATGGGGCGAGTGAGAATATATATACTGTAAATGATGAATATATATAGCTTGACATTATAACAAAAAAATCAATTATATTTATAGTTATGTCAAATAATAATATATATTTATAATTAAAGATAGACAATTGTTTTTTTTATAAGCATAAGTAATTGAGTAATTAAACAAATTTAAAAACCTAAAAAAAAACTTAATTGATAAGTATATATTGTTAAATGAATCTAATACAATAGCAAATATAAACTAAGTGGAAAAAAAAAATATAATGCAAACGTGAAAAGAGAATATAATATATTCCTCCATAACACAGAAACTATCACGGACAGAGGGCTCTTTCCACGGGACAAAATTTGACAACTAATTAGAATTAATTATGAGAGAGACATAACATATATTCCTCCATGTTATATTTAATAATATTAATATATGATAATAATTTGATCTCTGTATGGATACGTTTTGTCTTTTACTATAGTAATAATACACAAATAATTATAATTAATGGATAAGCTAAAGCCACCAAAAACCAAAATCGTGGAAGAATGAGTTTAAATGTCCTTGTTACAGGATTAATTAATTAAATAAACAGAAATTCTCATTCTCTAAGTTCTTTCTTTATTGATTAATAGATTAATTAAATTATTAACTGACACTAAGGTATCTTGTTCCATCTCGATCTGCCAAGAATTATGAGAAATTCCAAATTATACATGTCCATGTAATTATTTATTAATGGATTAATGGAATAATTAATATTTATATAATGTAGATATTCACTATGTTCAACACATGTCATATGCACATCGATTTGGCAATAATAAACTGAGAAAAAAGTACCCTCTTGCCTTAATTTTTTCTTTAATTTCAAATGTAAGAATTACCTAGTTGGATAAGAGATTTTGCAGTGTTCTATAAGTACTATTAATTAATAATAAATAATAATTAATATCACGATTGAGGATTAAGTTGATAGGTTAATATGAATTAAAGTAATTATAATATGCGTACCCAACCTAAGGCTGTCCCACTCCCAAGTAGGGATGACGTTGTGCATAGCGCTTTTTTTTTTTTTTTTTGAAGGCATATCCTGGAATAAGATATTTTTGTCTTCGTTATCCTTGCTTACTCATTTACTTGTACTCTCTATCATTTGTATGCTTAAGATAGAAAAAACAAGAAGAGATAGGTTCTCAATCTATTAGCCTTATATTTTTGTTCTTGTCTAAGGATTTGTCAGAGATAGGATGACCGGTTTGATATTTTTATCTCTTTAATGTTACTACTTATATACCAATAAAATATAGTTGGTTGTAAATATTGATCACACAATTTTTAATTAAAACTTTGGGTCTGTTTAGCTTATTATTTATTTTCATATTCTTAAACCGATTTTTCAATAGTGTTTGATTACTTATTATTAAAAAAACACTTTGAAAATTCAATGACAGGTTTTAAATAATATCTTAATATTAAATAGTATTTAATATTTAAGGCACTAAATTGATTTGGTGCAGCCACTTTTTTAATTACACCATCAATTCTAATTAATATAAACACCATAATTAAGCTAATTTTGAACACGGGTGGTTTGTCATTGGTGGAATTTACTTAATCCATGGATAAAGCGAGAATTAACTCTCACACGTGTAAATTTTCTGGTAGCAAGCTTTTGACCATCATTTATTTTAAGTAACTCTTTGTGTACTTCGCTTCCGCAACTTGAAGTCAAAGTAAGAAAAAATAAACAAAATCAATGAACATGATTTGATTTGATTTTCTAAATATATATAAAAGCGGAGATTTTTAGATATGATTATAATAGAATTGCAAGTTAAATTTTCCGTTCCCTAGCATTTAGTAAAAATTTGGAGGGTAATTTATAAGGGGTGGCAATTTTGTTTTTAATTCCCTCTTGCATATATAAAATTAAAGCTTTAAAACTATTTTTAAATATTTTTCCTGTTTAAACATCTTTTCTATTTTAATTCAATTGTATTATACAATTAAAATCTAAACAATATTAAGTATCCTTCATATTTTAAATATCTTTCTTAAGTTAATTATATATTACATAAAAATTGAATTATTCTTAAACATATTTCCTATTTAAATATATTTCCTATACTTTTTACTAACTCTTCATTCTTTTTTGTTTTCTTATCTCACCATTGTTTGTCAAACTCTCAATTGTCAACTTACATTTTTCTTTTTCTCTCTCTCTCTCTTCTGTCTTTATAGAACTTATAAATTTGAGAGCCAATACTCCCTTTGTTTTACTAGGACGAACATCCTTCTCAGTGAAACTTCTCTGTAAGTCCCTCTTTGCTCCACTTTTATCACTTCTCTTAATGCAAATATTGCTTTTTTTTTTTTTTTTTTTTTAGTCTTTTTTATTCATCTTCAATCCTTCTTATTATTTTGATTAACAATGTCATTTCTCTCTGATTGGGGATATTTATTATTTAAAGAATGAATAATCTATTTACCTCTTTTACTAATCTTTTATCTTTTTTTTTTTTCTTAACTCAGCTTGTTGTCAATCTTTCTCATTATACAAACAATAGTACTTAAATTTAAAATTTGTGATTGTAAACATAATTTATATATCTATATAATATTTTTATTATCGTATTTAATTTTATATTGAATTTCAATAATTATAATTAAATGTCAATTTTAAATATAGGAAATATAGAGAGATCTGTGGATGAAAATTTGGAAAAACATGTAGAAGAAAGGGATGAGGAACCTATTGAAATGAAGGTTTACTATGAAACACATCGAAAGAATGATGACATAGATCCCACCACAAGCAAGAAAATTAGTAAGTAATTTTAGACTTAACTATTTTTTTTTTTTTTTTTATAGATATTTTTAGGCTCTCTTCAATAATATAGAGTAGTATAAATGATTATTATTATCTTTTTTTTTTTTTTTTTTTTTTTGTGTTTAATAGGAGCAAATGAAAGTAATGCACTCACAGCGATGAGGAGGGTATTGATATGACTGGACGTGAAATTTTAGAGAAAGTTTTGGGGGTAAACGAAAATAGAAGTTCAAAATTAGAGGCTCTTTTACATGCTGAAAACATCGAATTCGAACAACGAAATGGTCAATTGAAGGAGCAAATACAAGATCAACATAAGCAAATACAAAAATCAACAGGCGATAATCAATGCTTTACAAGAATCTCATGAAAACCTCATGTCAAAGGTTAATGAATTGATAAGCCAACAAAGGAGTGGACGAGATGGTTCTATTCCCCGAAAGGTAAGATCATTACTAATTAATAGGTCTAAATAATTTTTAGTTTTCTTTTCATGTATTTTTTATAATAAACGTAATAAAGAAAATTATGTTTTAATTAAAAGTCTTTCTATTATTAATGTAATATTATATATAGCTTATTGTTATTTTTCTCCTTCTCTCTCTATATATATTCCTATGACATTTTTTTTTTTTTTTTTTTTTTTTTTTTTTTTTTTTTTTTTTTTTTTTGCAGAATGAGAAAATGATCAAGAAGGGACATCAAACATGGATGCTTTCATATTTATCAATAAATAGCTGTAATGACTGTCTTTAGCTTTTATGTGTAAACGTATTAAAATTAAAATGTGTGTGACTTTAAATATTTTAATAAATTTTCCTTGATATAATTTCATCTTAAGTTAAAAGTGATATTGGATTCATAGTTTTGATAATGATAATAGTTGTACGTTCCATGTGGGAAAAAAAAAAAAGGTATTATTTATAATTTATTTATTAATGTGAAATGTATATATAAAATTGTCAGATCAATTGATATAAAATAACTTTTGTTACTCTTTTAAATTGTTGACAAGATATTTTATCACTTTTAATATTAACAAAAAAATTATATAAGGTCTCAAAATTTATGACTTAAATTTTTGTCATTACACTTTTCATGTTTTTGACAAAATATTTCTTTTCACTATAACAAAATTTGATAAATATAATTTATCACGATTTTAATTTCCCCATATTTCTCTTTTTCACTTGAATATTCTTTTCACAAAAAGATTCGTCCACATTTTAGAAAACATACATGAATATTTTATCATTATTGAGATGTCAAAAAATATTGTCACACTTATATTATTGACAATAAAAATCTGTCATGTAAAAATATTTGTATCAAAAATTTTTGTCATGCTATTAAGTTATTTACAAAATTATTTTATCACTATATAATTTTTGACAAATGATATTGTCATATAAACAAACATGTGACGAAATAAATGTTGTCACAATAAAGTCAATGACAAATAAATTTCTGTCACTATTAAAATTATGACCAAATAATTTAGTCACCATTCACAATTTTGACAAAATCAATTTTGTCATAATATATGATTTTTTCACCATAAAGCTTATCATTTGGTCTTTAAATGTAAATCAATTGTGACAAAATATTACTTATAGTGATAAAAATTTCTTTCTATTTTTACAAATAATTTATCACAATAAACTAGTTTAAAGTGACAAATTATTATTGTCACAATAAATAATTAGGTTATGGTGACCAAACGCTCTTTCGTCACCATACACTTAAGAGTACGAGCTTAATGTGACCAACCTGGTGACCAATATAATTCTCACATTAAAGAAATGGTCACAATTTTGATATTTATAGTGACAAATTATTTTGTTGTGAGAAGCCTAAATTCTTGTAGTGGGTGGTGATTGGCTGCATCAAGGAGTGTATCAAGACTATGGTGGATCGACAGAGGATTCATCACTCCCGGGTACGGGAGAAGTTATCTCATGGCACAATTCAGTATATGGCAATGACACTAAGACTGTGGCCACAGTGGGATTGAGTTGTTGCTCTATCTAGTTTATAATACAGGTCATTGGTCCAGAAACTGAATATACAATATCGAGAGTAACTGAAGGTTGACACTATTTCCATGCCTTCATCTCGTCAAGATAATGTATGATGAAAGGATCGAATTGTACGGTAACCATATCGTTGACAGGTAGCTACTTTGCTGAATCCGAATCTATCGGGTGGCCATGATGCCTTGCTAGGGGCCAATCTTGGTCTGTGTATTAGTGAAATGATTAATTTGTGTTAATCGCGATACTATACACTGCCGATATGATGAGGAGCCTATGGGTCACACACATAGAAGATAATTTAAGACTCAGGAAGAAAGAAATGGCGTTTTTGTCTTTTTAGGCGAAATGGTATTTTAGTAATTTCACAGTGCAATTAAATTTGTTGAGGTCGTAGCCTTCATTTAATTTATTAGAAAAATTAAATAAGTGAAATTACGTTTAAATATGTGTTCGCATATATTTAATTAAATCATCATTATTGTTAAATGTTAATATATATAGATTAAATATATATTAATTGATTTTAATTGAGATAATGATGAAATAAAAAATATATATATATATATCTAATTGGGAGTGTTTGGTAACATGGGGTGTTTGGGTTGGAGCCCAAGCCTATTCCATATACGAATTAGGCAACTTAATTTACTATAAAAGAAAATGGTTGTAAAATTTGAGAGGTTTTCATTAGTTCATTTTTCATTGTAAAAGTGAAATACACAGCAGCCCCATTTTCTTCTCCCATGGCAGAATTCATTCTTGCCCAAAATCAATTCATTTGATTTCCTTCCTGATTCTTAAGGTTAAAGAGGATTTAGCAAATCCCTCCTTAGTTCTTTGTGATTGTCTTCGTGTGGACTACGTGGGTTCGATCCTACACTTGGATTGGTAGCAAAAATGTTCATTGACAAATTTGGAAGAGCCTCCAAACGTGCGTATGTTTTTCTAAACTCATGATTAATTTCTGCAGATTTCTATTTTAACATAAACTGTAAAATTGTACCTTTGATCTTGGTTCAATGGGAACGATCCTTGTTATTATGATTTTGTTTTCTGTTGCATATATGGACCGTTTCCTAACACTTCCTAGAAGTCTTCAACGTCCCTCACAACCATCTTATAGGACCTATACCAAGGGGAGGACAATTTGATACATTTCAGAATAATTCTTATGAGGGAAACATGAGATTGTGTGGAATCCCTCTCTCAAAGGTATGTGTGAATACTGAGACCTCCTCAACAGCACCTTCAACTACTTTCGGAAAGGATCAAAATGTGAGGTCTCGAGATGTATATGTATGGAAGGCAGTGGCTGCAATGGGGTATGGCAGTGGGTTAGTCTTTGGTGTTATCATTGAATGCAATAAGATGTTCATCAAAAACTGGTTTGTGAAGACTTCCAGGAGGTGAACATTTTAGAAAGGGGAGTAGCAAAACGGAAAAAGAAAAATAAATCAGAAAATTTAGTTCTGTTTTTCCCCTGGCTTGTTTTTTACTATAGTGTTGTGTTCTTCCCATGTATTTCTTTGTACTTAAAAGTAATTTAGTTTTTATTTCTGCCTGATTAATAAAAAAATTAAGTTACAATATTTGAATCTTTCCATCATATCTATATATGTAAAGGTTGAATTTGGCATCTTACTCTTTACAAAATTTGTTCATGATACTATTAGATTGTTAGATCTACATATTATAATATCATATGACAAGAATTGAAGCAGAAGAGAAACGAAGTAGCTTGATTTTTTTAAATTATACATGACATATTCAGGCTCAGGCTTTCTTCACACAAACGCATAACAAAATCGTAATGGAAAAAGAGTGAAGTTGTCCTTAGAAACTGGTAAACAAATCTGGAAAATTGCTTTTGAAACAGAGGAGGAAAACAGGGGAGTAGAGGAAGGATTTTGTTCTGCACACAAATCTTTTGTAATCAAGAAGATGAGTGTATACACATCCTATAAGTATTAGAATTTGATCATAAATGTAACGCTGTATACAAATTTTGTATCCAAATATACTTAAATAGCTACGTGATTGTAAACTAAATTAGTAATTGAAAGTCCAACTTATACAATAATGTTAATAGAATATATATGTCTTAGGATATTGATCATGCAATGTATACAAATTATATAATGATTTCAAGTCACGAACGGAAGAGGTTTTAGGCATGCCAAGAAATCAATTGTTCATTTAGGGATGTCTGTCGACAGTATTAGCTTTTTTTTTTTTAATAACAAGTTATCATTGAAGCCATTGTTGTTTGTCGTGTGTAATTACGAAGTCCAAGTCCTACTACAGCAAACCTAGTTTGCTTTAAAGAATGCTTTTCTGTCCGCCAGCTTTCAAAAAAGTAGGACTTGACTAGCTAAAGGGGAAAAGTTAAACACGGCAAAGGAATCTTTATAATTATTGTTCCGTCACCAAACTATTTAGAGTAGACTTCTATATATTGTTATAAGAGATATGTTCAATTTCATCTATCCTCCACACTCATTTTCTTTGTTAACAGTAATGTTTTGAAGCTTCATCATGAGATCCTTCTTCAATCTCATCTTCTTTTTCATTCACTTGTTCTTTGTTATCTCATTATTTCATCTGCATGTAGCCCATTCTTCCTCTTCTTCAGTGCAGCCGTTGTGCCACAATGATGAAAGCTATGCCTTGTTTCAATTTAAGGAAAGCTTTATCATTAACATGTCTGCTTCTTCTAGACCTTTTGCTTATCCAAAAGTTTCTTCATGGAAGCTCCATAGAGAAAATGATGATTGTTCATGGGATGGTGTAGAGTGTGATGAGCAAACGAGTCATGTGATTGGCCTATACCTCGGTAGTAGTTGTCTTTTTGGTTCTTTCAACTCTAATAGCACTCTTTTCATCCTTTCCTGCCTTCAAAAACTTGATCTTTTTGATAATTATTTTAATAGCTCTGAAATCCCATAAGGTTTTGGGCACCTTACACATTTGACATGTCTTGATCTCTAAAATTTTTTATTTTCTATTTAATTGAAGAATTGTATGATTTCAGCTCATTGAGATTTTCACTACATAGTTACAGTCATTATATAGGTAGAATACAATCAATTGAATCTCCTAATTATGTCAATTACAAATTACATAATATACTGTCATAATTAGGAGATTACATAATATCAAGAGTAACCGAGGATTGACAAAAATAGGAGATTACAAAATATTCTGGAAATCTCAACACTCCCCCTCAAGTTGGTGTGTAGATGTCACACATGCCCAACTTATCTAAAACTTGTGAGAATATACATTTAGAGACAGCCTTGGTAAGAATGTCGGCCAATTGATCCTGTGATCAAATCTTGGGCAATTCAATAATCTTTTCATCCGGTTTTTCTTTGTTGAAAAATCTATCTACTTCAACATGTTTCGTACGATCATGTTGAACTGGATTATGAGCAATATCACATGCTGCTTTATTGTCACAATATAACTGGATTGGTTGATAGCCCAAATCTTGAATGAGAAATTGTAGCCACAAAGCTTCACAAATCCTAAGTGTCATTCCCCATTCTGCTTCAACGCTTAAGCATGTCACAACATTCTATTTCTAAAAAGGTGAAATAACCTGAAGTAGATCGCCTACCATCCACTACTCCCGCTCAATCAGCATCAGTATATGCATTCACATTTTGGTACTCCGTATTTTTAGTAAATATAATTCCCTACTCAGGAGCATGTTTTAAGTATTTCAATATGCGCGTGACAGTATTCATATGTTGTTCTCCAGGATTATGCATGAATTGACTTACTGTGCTCAATGCATAGGCAAGATCTTGTAAGTAAATCGATCGGTAAACGTAGCGGAAAATAAATTATTTCCCATCGATTACTCTAAATAACCCAAGATCAGGGTCTGATATGTATATATTTTACATGCTTAAATTGAAAAGAATAAATGTAACATTAATCCAGAAAATGATCAGAGATATTACGCACGTTTAGAGGCTCCTTCAAATATCTCTGAATCCACTTTGCTACCGATCCAAGAATAGGATCGAACGAATGGTGATCCACACGAAGACAATCCGAAGAACCAAAGAGGGATTTGCTAGATCCTCTTTAGCTTCAAGAATCAAAAACTTGAATCAAAGAAAACTTTGATTCAAATAAAAAAGGGAGAACATGAGAAGGGATAGGGCTGCCTCCTTTTCTCTTTTTGTTTTTTTTTTAATTGAATGAAAATCTCTTTCATTCTTTAATACACATACACTTACATAGTGCATGTGTCAAAACCCTATTCTAATGAGGAATAGGCATGGGCTCCCTTGTATCCAAACACCCCTCTTGTGGTATTTTATTTTTAAATTAATTATTATTGTTGCAATTAAAATCAATTAATATATATAATATTAACAATTAATCAACAATAATAATTCATTTAAATACATGGGTACATATATTTAAATATAATCTGACCAATTTAATTTTAACATTAAATTAAATATAGACAACAACCTCAGCGATTACCAAAATACTTTTTCGTCCTAAAAGATGAAAATACCCCTTGCACAAACTGATTCTTAAAATATCTTTTATGCGTGTGACCCGTAGGCTCCTCATCATACCAGCAGTGAATAGTATTGCGATTAACACCAATTAATCATCTCACCACACACAAACCAAGATTGGCCCCTAGCAAGGCATCATGGCCACCTGACAGATTCAGATTCAATGAAATAGCTACCTGTCAACGATATGGTTACTATGCAATCAAATCCTTTCACCATTTATTATCTCATCGAGACTGAGGTATAGAAATAGTGTTAGCCTCAGTTATCCTCGATATGTTTATATTGAATTACTGGACCAATGACCAAAATAATAAATTGGATTGAGCAACAACTTAGTCCCATTGTGATCACAGATTTAGTGTCATTTTCATTAACTGAATTGTACCGTGAGATAACTTCTCCCGTACTCGAGAGTGATGAATCCTCTGTCGGTCCACCATAGTCTTGATACACTCCTTGATGTAGCCAATCACTACCGTGTTGATAGCTCTGAATAGAACTACGTTAGGCTAGTATCAAACTACACCAATCGGTGCACAAGGCACTCCGGTGATCTCAAGTCTAAGGATCACATGCACCACCATTCATTAGAGGATTTATTTCATAGACACTAGGGTTACCAACCATATGGAATCCTCTAGTGGGTCAGTCTAGTAAACTTACCTACAGTAAGCACCCATGTGTTGCACTAGGTTGTCGGCAAACAACCTTGACAAGTGAGATCAGTCACTACCTTTTGACAAGGTTGTTCAACACTATGATAGCCTTACCGTATTATCAATGTCCTTGGTGAAAATAATAATGGGGCTACTGACATTTCTAGAATGGCCACCATATGTGATCATAAGGTTCTCACTATCAAGATTTGAAACACTTGATACCCTCATCACAATTTTACCATCCTAAGGACATATATTAATATAGATAACTATGGTTTACATGATATAGTAGATAATGCCTGTTATTTATTAATTAACATTATTACAAAGAGTCAATTCCACAATAATTGATTGGCTCTAGGGCACTTACTCCAACAATTTCCCACTTGCACTGTAGCCAATCATTCATGTATTTAACATCGAATGACCCAAGTGCCTATCATGTTTCTGCTACAATAGAAACTTCAACAGTATGTTAGTAGGTATTCTACATATTTGCACATTTTCTTTCTAATTGACTTCTCAGATCAGATTGAATTAAACTATGTAAGTATTTGGATTACTGGTGAGACCGTGATTCCTCAGCCACAACAATGGCTCCACTGTTATCGCAGTAGAATTTACTGGATCAGGAATGCTTGGAACCATATCAAGTTCAGTAATGAACTTCTTAATCCAAGCTGCCTACACGGCTGCATTAAATAATGCAATATACTTAGCATTAGTTGTAGAATCTTCTGCAGTACTCTAATTCGAGCTCTTCCAGCTCACTGTAGCTTTATTAAGACAAAAATAAAAGCGAAAATCATCTTTATCCGTTTGGAAACTGACATCACTGTATCCTCTTACAGTAAGCTCATTTTCCCCTCCATAATCCAAGAACATATATATAGTCCTTTTTCAAGTACTTAAGGATGTCCATTGACACTCATCCAGTGTCGCTCACTTAGATCTAATTGATATCTTCTACAAGTGCTGAATACACATAAGACATCAGTCTGAGTACATATCATTACATTGCTCCCTTGGATCCGATTAATATCTTGTACAAGTGCTTAATACACATGAGATATTAGTTTGAGCATGCAACATGGTATCGCTCACTTGGATCTGATTGATATCCACTAAAAGTGCTTAATGCACATGAGACATCAATCTGAACATATAACATGGCATTGCTCACTTGAATTCGATTGATATCCTCTATAAGTGTTTAATGCACACGAAACATCAATCTGAGCATACAAGATGGATCCAATTGTTAACGCATATGGGATCCTCTTCATTCTATCTCCTTTATCATGTGGTTTAGGACACATATCCTAAGAGAGATAGATACCATATGCCATCAGAAGAAATCCCTTCTTGGATTCTTCCATACTAATATGTTCAATACCCTGTCTATGTACTCTGACTTAGGCTAAGCAACCTACCCGATCTACCACAACAAATCTTTATTCCGAGATTGTAGTCTGCTTCTCCTAAGTCCTTCATGGAAAATCACTTGGATAACCAAGTCTTTACCGACTAAAAGTTTGGTATATCATTCTTGATCAGAAGTATGCATCGACATACAACACTAGAAATGCCATTACACTCCCACTTACTTTCTTGTAAACACAAGCCTTATCTTCATTCTTGATAAAACCAAATTCTTTTATGACTTCATCGAAACGAATGTTCCAGCTCCTTGAAGCTTGCTTGAGTCCATAAATGGACCTCCGCAATCCATCAAGAGCAAAACCATCAGTTGTGTCATATACACATCCTCTTCAAGGTTTCCATTTAGGAAAGCCATTTTGACATTCATTTGCCAAATCTCACAGTCATTAGCTTTTCCATCGATAAATAAAACCATCGGGTTATGTCATACACACATCCTCTTCAAGGTTTCCATTCAGGAAAGCCATTTTGACATTCATTTTCCAAATCTCACAGTCATGATATGTAACAATCGCAAGCATAATCCAGATGGATTTAATCATGGCAACCGGCAAAATGTTTCTTTATAGTCATTACAATGAATTTGTTTGAAACCTTTGGCAACCATTCGTGCCTTATAGGTATGCACCTTGCCATCCATGTTAGTTTTTTCTTGAAGACCCATTTACACCCTATGGGTTTTACCTGTTCAGGTGGATCTACCAGAGACCACACTTGGTTCTGGTACATGGAGTCCATCTCAAATTTTATGGCTTTAAGCCATTTAATGGAATTTGGATCTGATACAACATCATCGTAGGTTCTGGGTTCATTATCTTGGTAGACCAGTACGTCACCATGTTGAGTCACGAAATAATCGTATTCCTCAGGCTCATGACGTACTCTCCCAGATCTACGTAGCTCCTGTGCTACCTAAGGTGGTTCACTTTGATCCACAAATTATGGAGTAACCTCCTCATGATGTCCAACCACCTCCTATGGCACATCTTCCCGTCCTTCGTCTAATGTATCTTGTGGTTCTAAAACTTCATCGAGTTCTACTTTTCTCCCACTAGTTCTTCTTAGAAAATTCATTTTCTAAGAAGACACCAGTATGAACGACAAAATTTTTTGCGCTCTTTTGGATGGTAGAAATAGTATTCCTTGGTCTCCTTAGGATATCCCACAAATATACATTTGCAGGATTTTGGACCTAGTTTGTTCTAAGTCAATTTCTTGACATAAGCTTTGCAACCCCAAATCCTTAGTTAAGACAAGTTGGGCTTTCGCCCACTCCATTGTTCATATAGAGTCTTATCTCTACAGACCTTGACAGCACATAGTTCAGTGTGTGAGTCGTAGTCTTTAGGGTATAACCCCATAATTATGTGGGCAAATCACTAAAAACTCATCATGGACCTAACCATTTCATGTAAGGTCCTATTCCTCCTTTCAAACACACCATTGTGCTAGGTGTATACGGAGAGGTGAGTTTTGATACTATGCCACATTCTTTCAGGTATGTTTAATTCAACTTGCCACAGTTGGCATGGTTGTTATTTTGAGAATATCCTTATTGTCTTTCTCAAGAACATATTATTATGAAACAGTTCCACAAAGAATATTATTTATACTTAAGGACAATAATCCATTAGTAAAGTAATATTCTCACTTGTCCTAAGTGGACATAGAAATATAATTTCTAGAAACTGAAGAAAGATAATAATAATCCACAAGTTCCAAGAAACAAGCCCATAGGCAAAATCAGACGATAAGATCCTACAGCAAATGCAGCACCACGTGCTCCATTTTCAACTGGTAGGTCCACCTCTCCCTCGACGAGCAATCTACTCTGTTGTAGTCCTTGCACATAAAAAATGTGAGTACCACATCATGCGTCAATGACGCAAGATGTTGACGAGAGAGTTAATCTCAAGAACATACCTGACGAAGAAGTAACATTCTTCTTCCCTTTTTCTAGGAAGGCCTTGCAATGTTTCCTCTAGTGGCTGGGATTCCCGCAGTGAGGACAAACGCCCTTCCTTTCTGCAACGGTTCTTTTCAACGACTTTTGAGCCTTTTCCTTCTTACTTGAGCTGGCTTCAACCAACGTCAACATTTCTAACATTTTCACGCTTGACTTATTAGCCTTCAACATATCTAAAAGCTCGGAAAGGGTATTCTTCTTATCATCCTCAATGAAGTCATTGACAAATTGAGAGTAAGAATCTGGCAAAGACTGTAATGTCAGGTTTATTACTAAAGCCTCATTAAGTCTGCATCCTAAAATCTCAAGCCTGTTCATATACTCGATCAACTTAAGAATATGATCGCCAATTTTGGTTCCCTCTTCCATCTTGCATCTGAACAACGACCAAGACACCATATGCTTCTCATTTCTCTGGAGAAAATGAAGAATAGAAGCCGAGTCCATTTTCTGACACTACTGTCGCAGTAATGGTGTCATTGATGCAAGCACAATGTATCTTGTTATTTTTACTTTTGCATCATATGTATGCTTCACATATACATACCCAGTCTCATGGATAGAACTATCAACAATCTCTGGTGATAAAGCCTACTCAATGGTGTATAATCTATCGCTTGACTGAAGTATATTGTTTATACTTCTATACCAGTCAATGAAATTCTCACCATTCCATTTCTCTCCCAGTTCGATGATTTGTCGCAGTGATGATGGTATCATATTGCTCAATTTTTAAGTGAATCTACAAGTGCAGAATAAGTAACCGTTATTACAATGTTTTTTATTATTATTTAATAAGGACTTTTATTAAATAATCGCTCCCACTATTTTCCTCAAGTCAATAGCCCTCACTATTAACTAGGGAAAGCCCGTTGGCTTTCCTAGTAGACTAAGATCTCATCTAGCCCATTTCAAACCTTCGCTTTAGCGAACAGGCCAAAATGGGTTGATTAGGTAGGCCAATAAACTTATTCCACACCAGTTGATATCTCCCACTACCAACCTCAAATATGAGGCAAGCCAACAAGCCAATCACACAATTCAATGGCCTAGCCATAGTCCTCAAGTGTGATTCTCAATATCAATAGAGTGGACACTACATGTTGCCATGTACACAAAGCATGTGCACTTCTCTACTATGCCTATAACGTGTTTATTAACCTTCGCTTTGGCGAACAAGCAAAACAGTCATTTTAAGTCGACCCATCACCATTAAGGAAAAGTCCAAGAAATTTAACCTTCCACTAGTAGAAGTGTACCCTTCGCTTTGGTGAACAAGGTTCTAACGAACAGTGGTTTGATTAAACCCATGGTATGGAAGGCTTACACATGACTTAATATACTTTATTTGAGGGTTTTTATTTTATGTCTCACTAGTTTTATTATCTTTGTTAGAATGACATCGTTTGGCATGCTGTGAAACATTCAACCTTCGTATGCATTCTAAGCAAAATATAAACGTGCTGGTACATGGCCCAACTAAAACTGATTTCCTCGAGCATAGAGGAATCAGTGGGTCACCTAGAGGTTCTATAATAAATATCTTGAGTCTTCAAGTATGATTGCCTCGTCCTTGCTCCGTCTTCAAGTACATTACAAAATACATCATACTAAATTTATAGTGAAATTAATATTACACTAATTTTACATCAATAAATTTAGAAACTTCGATTTACAATTGAGGGGAATGAGATGAGAAGAGATTGTACATCGAGAAGGTAGGAGAAAGGAAGGGCACGCATACCCTATTTAAAAATTACAATCATGCATACCCAAAAATACTTTAAAACATTCATCATAGGTCCAAAGCTCATGTACCGGGCATTATGCAATTTTTCCAACAAGAATTATTGCATACATTCAAAACAATCAATTTGGAATTGGGTGGGTTGATTTATAGAAATTACCCTCTTGAATTTGCAGAGTTACGCATTGACCTAGCGTTAAAAATGCTACAGCACCATTCATGCCGCGGCGCACAGTAGGAATACATTTGCGCTGCAACGAAGTTTTATTTTGTTGCGGCGTAAAAATAGCAACTCACGCTTTGACGACGCATTCGTGCCCTGGCCTATTTCTCTTATGTCGTGGCACAATCACACAATCTTACGATTCGGCACGCTACTTCATGACGCATTTTCACATTTAACGATGCTTTCACATTGCAGCGAAGTTTTATTTTGCCGTGGCCCAAATTGCGCAATTGCAAGATCACACTACATATTCACGCCGTGACAACGTTTCATTTCGCCGCAGCTCAATGGCGCAATTTCAGTCGCTTGACATTTTCCCGCATTTGCGTCGCGGCGAAGTATGTAATTCTAGTTTACAAAACTTTACACCATGGCGCAGAAGAACTGTGCTGCGACGCAAATCGTAGTTTCCAGATTACTGTTCATGCGCGTGTCACAAAAACGATCCAATGCGAATCCCTTAATAAATCCAACACACCAATTAATCAATTTAAGCAATATAAACAAATCAATAAACCAAACATCAAATATCTAGCAATCAATTCAGTTAATCAATCAAAATACAATTAAAATATATACAACCAAGAACCCTAGGCTCTGATACCACTGTAAGTAAATGATGGGTAAATGCAGCGGAAAACAAAATATTTCCCATCGATTACTCTGAATAACCCAAGATCAGGGTCTGATATGTATATATTTTACATGCTTAAATAGAAAAGAACAAATGTAACATTAATCCAGACAAGGATCAGAGATCTTACGCATGTTTGGAGGCTCCTTCAAATGTCTTTGAATCTACTTCGCTACCGATCCAAGAATAAGATCGAACAAATGGTGATCCACACGAAGACAATCCGAAGAACCAAAGAGGGATTTGCTAGATCCTCTTTGGCTTCAAGAATCAAAAACTTGAATCAAAGAAAACTTTGATTCAAAGCAAAAAGGGAGAACGTGAGAAGGGAGAGGGCTACCTCCTTTTTTTTTTTTTTTTTTTTAATTGAATGAAAATCTCTTTCATTCTTTAAAACACATGCACTTATATAGTGCATGTGTCGAAACCCTATTCCAATGAGGAATAGGCATGGGCTCCAACCCTTGTATCCAAACACCTCTCTTATGGTATTTTATTTTTAAATTAATTATTATTATTGTAATTAAAATCAATTAATATATTTATAAAATATATTGACATTTAATCAACAATAATAATTCATTTAAATACATATGTACATATATTTAAATATAATCTGACTAATTTAATTTTAACATTAAATTAAATATAGGCAACAACCTCAGCAAATTTAATTGCACTGTGACATTACGAAAATGTCATTTTGTCCTAAAAGACAAAAATACCCCTTGCACAAACTGATTCTTAAATTATCTTTTATGTGTATGACCCATAGGCTCCTCACGTCTCACTACACACATACCAAGATTGGCCTCTAGCAAGGCATTATGGCCACCCGATAGATTCGGATTTAGCGAAATAGCTTCCTATCAACGATATGGTTACCGTGCAATCAAATCCTTTCACCATCTGTTATCTCATCGAGACTGAGGTATATAAATAGTGTCAACCTCAGTTATCCTTGATATATTTGTATTCAGTACTAGACCAATGACCGGAATAATAAATTGGATTGAGCAACAACTCAGTCCCTCTTTGATCACAGATTTAGTGTCATTGTCATTAACTGAACTGTGCCATGAGATAACTTCTCCCGTACCTGGGAGTGATGAATCCCCTATCGGTCCACCATAGTGTTGATACACTCCTTGATGCAGCTAGTCACTACCGTATTGATAGCTCTGAATAAGGTTTTTTAAAAACAAATGGTTTGGCAAAATGCCTATGTTATATTTCTAGCTACATTCTTTAAGAAATATATGACAAAATCCACTAAATAACTTTTGTAAACATATATACATAATTAAAATCTGAAAATTCTAATTTTAATTCATATACACATATATTAAAATAACTATGTACAAGGTAGTCTTGAACAGTGCCACCATACTCCTCCTCTCTTGACGTCCCATCCGATTGTAAATCATCTAGTACCTGCAAAACTAAAATATGTAATCATCTAGTACCTAAAAACAGTAAAATATCGAGTGAGCACTAATTGCTCAATAAACAAACAATCTGCGCATGAATGTTCTTCCTCCGTTACTCTGTTTTGATTTTCCTTTTCTCACTTTAATTTTGCTAATATTCTTCATCCTTTATATATTCTATTTTTTTCTGATACTCTGATTTGCTACTTATCAACGTGCAAAGACAATCAATAAAACTGTATATCGTCGAGCACATAAGAAATATCGATCATGTAAGCAACATAATACATATGCAGAATAATAATCTTCCTAGAAAAAACTCTCTTTTCTTTTCTGTTATCTGTCTCTTAGTTGTATCTCTTTCTTTTTCTTCTCTGTTTTCTCTTCTTTTTCTTTCTTCTATTCTGGTTTGCCAATCAGACTAGGTTGATGCATGGATTTAGAACCCTGGCCATGTGTGTGGGTACAGTCCCATCTACATGCACTACTAACGGACTGTACACAATGTGGTATCTCTCTGTTGTGGCCGCTCACTGGTGGTGGCATGCATGTAGGTTGCTCTATTGGGTACAATCCTCATTCACTTCACTACTGACGAACTGTACAATATTGTATCTCTCTGCTGATGCCACTCACTGATGGCAGCGTGCATGTCGGCATCTTTGTCACTCTGGGTTCCCAATCGCAAAAACCTTATAACATAGCATGTTGTAGAAAGAGAATAGAAAGAGATACTATACACATTCAACATGATTCCAAGCTATGGAAATTCTACACTTGCATTCTTAGTAAATGAGAAAATATACATACTTGCATGTTAGCTTAAAAGAAAATTACTAGCCATTTTCTTTTCTTTCTTTCTCATTCTTTGCTAACATATTTTTCAATTCTCATTTACTAACACAAGGCTATGTATAATCATATGCACATATATGCATGATCAAGCCCATTCTTTGATGTTCTTTCCAAGTTCACATACACAAACTTGAAAATTCATTATGGTATAATGGTATCTGACATATTCTACCATTCTCTACTATCACAATTGCCATATCAAGAAACACTTTAATTTGCAATTCTTCTCTAACACTTCCATGTGCATTTCAAGAAGTAGTAAAGGTTCAGTAACTAGAACCGGCACTAAGAGCCATTCTTTCATGGAACTAACTGACCAAGTGATGTATTATTTTGGCATACAATTGCACTACTCTGAATACTAACATTACACTTGGTTAAGCCCAAACATAATCTTCCTACTTTAATTCTTGCCTTTCTCTAATCCTTTCTTTATTAGGGTTTAGCCAACTCATGCATGCATTTTCTCTTTGGTTTTCATCAAACAATTCATATGCACATACAACTACTAAGTTGGCTACACTTCCATATCTCTCTAATTCCACGAAAATGTGAGCCAAAAACTCACTAATATAGCATCAAACCTGTATATTTTCAACAATTCTCAACAGTTCAAAAATTTCAACACTAATTCTTCCATAACTTCACCAAATCATCACATAACCATACACTACTTCTCATGGCTGGAAATTATACTCATTCAACAAAAAAACAACCACAATTCTCACATACATCACATAAAAACATGCAAGAATCATCTCCACAAGTCTGCTCAAGTAAGGCTAAAATTGGGGTTTGCTTATTTGAATGTGTGATACCACCTCGTTTTGCTTAAAGTCTCTTCCTCTTGGATCTTAGGATGCTTTAGGATTGAAAATCTCCAAAAATCCAAGCCAAATCCTATGTTCCCTTGAAATTTAGTGAAGAAAATTAAGAAAAATGGGGTGAGGTGGCTGAACAAGGGCTGCATATATGGCTAGTGTTTCTTCAATGAAACCTTTTATCTAATAATATATGCAGTATTCCCATTTTGCCCTTGCACTTTCTATGAAATTCCATCTATGTCTTTTAGTCTTACCAAAATACCCTCATTTTTATATCTTTTCACATGATTTTGCTTCCTTTCATTTCCCACTTTTCAACTAATTATGAGTGAAAAGACATTTTACCCCTAATGAAGTTTTAAGGAATTTCTTCACATTTGTCTAAGGTTACTTCAAAGAAATCCAACTAAGGGTTTAGGCCATAAATAAAATTACGTACCTTGATGCGGTGTTACAACCTACATCCATGGGACCAAGTCAACATAAGCCCATCCATTATGGTAAACATTTTAGTTCAATTACACATGCCAAAGTTAGGCATTAGTTGCAAGAAACTCCTTGTTTTGCAACCCTTCAAACTCCACCCTTTGGTCGAACTTCAAACTACCACAGCAAGCTCTATTCCACAGACCACTTGGTTAGCCTTGAGCTCCTCTCAAGGTACAACAATAAAGACGCACTTTAGCTCCAAAACTTGAAACCCCATCAGCAACACCAATGGAAACCCAGGTTCCAACCATGAACAAATAAACAAATTTATCAAAGGTATTTGTAAGCCTACTGAGGGCATATGAAACCTAATTCAAACAAAGAAAACCTTAAGGAATTTTCAGGGTATATCGAAGGAATAATCAGGCTTAGGAGAATTGCATTGGAGAAGCAACATATATAGAAGACTTGGCTCCAAGCACGGGACAAGTGCCAAAAGATACTTTATGCTTTTACTTTATGAAAGGTTTATTCCATTATCTTGATCCACCTATCAAGAGAATAAACTTTCCAGCACATGGAATATTAATTTGACAAGTATTATGGACCACCCAAATATCCTGTAAGAGCACAAGACAGCTATTGAAATTTAGAAATCAATACGTGTTAACCAAAATTCTGCCAAATGCATTGTGACACTCTAACTCCGAGGTGCTCACTCGATATAGCAAACAACAACTTAATAAAGGGGGTCACTTTAACACAAGGTGGTCACACTGGAAATTTAAACAAAACAATTGTGCTAAGACAGGTGAGGTGTTCATACCATCACTTAGTGTTACACCACTGGAATCTAAGTTTGACAAATAACTTACAATAGTAAATGTCAGATGTATTACCCGAAAGGGAGTGCCAACATCTTAGGGAGTTCGATTTTTAGTCTTACAATAGAATTTGACAATTGGAATTCATAGATAAGTTAGTATAACTCGGTGAAGTTAAAAACCCTAGCTTCTTTGTTTTGAGTAAATTTCATCCAATTGCTTTAAATTAGTTTTAATTTCAATCTAGCAAGTTTTAACACTTTGTTTAGTTTATTTTAGTTTTAATTATCTCCCATCAATCCAAATTATTGTTGTTTCAATTAGTAGTGATTAGAAATATCTATAGTTAACACACATCTTTAGGGACGATACTCATTTCACCACTTTATTCCTTTTGTGACTAGTGCACTTGCTAAACATGCATGTGAATTAAGCACACATCGAGCACTCCGGAAGATTGTGGGTTGTTTCAACACAGGAGAAAATTTCCATCATTACTATAATCAAAGACGATGATTGACGCCTTTAGAAAGGGACTCCTCCAATAGTGAGCTTTACAAAGAACTCAGCAAGTTAATTGCTCCTCATAGAAGATGTTGGCTTGGGCCTTGTCGAAATAAGGTCTGAGAAAGATGAAGTGAACCAAGCTAAACACTGGCCTATGAAGATCGTCGCTGAAAAGAGATGAAGGGCGCCATGCAAACCGCCGAGAAAGTGTACCCCTAACAAAGAAGAGTTCCTAATCAAGACACCAGGCATCCAATTGATCGCCACTGCATGACACACCAAAAGAACCATCTCATCACCGATACAAATGCTCGAGTATAACCTTATATTGAGCCAATGGAGGTTGTGGCCTTCATGAAAGAGATAGGAAAGTTAGTCGGATGGCTGGCAAGTTAAAACACAACAAGGCCAAACCACTACCACCAAGTGGTGCGAATACCATAGGGACCGCCATCATGTCACGTTGACTGTATTGCTCTTTGACTCGAAGTCACGGAACTACTAAAGAGCTTACGGAACTATAAGGGAAAAACACCCTCATACACAGGATCGCCAATTCACCCTTCCCCCAAAAGAACCAACCCTAGACGGAATGTGCTATGTTTACTTAGAGGCTTGAGTAAGTGAAGTGAGTTACTTCTTGACTAATGCCCCTTGAGAGTGGTTATCTGGAAGCTCATTCTTCCTAACCTCCTCACAAGTGCTGACCAATCAGACCTCGAGATTCATTGACAATGAAAAGGTCCCCTTGTCAACCCCCACCATTGATGCACTCGTCATCACCCTCCAATTGCCAACATCCTTGTTAAGAGAATCCTTGCGGATCTAGGTCCGGCCAACTATTGTTCCTTGAAAGACTCAATGTCTGGGTATTGATGATCCAACATCAATCGATGGTCCACCCTCCTTGTTGGCTTTAGCTTGAAGCAAAAGACTCTTGGGGAAATAGCCTTTTCGGTCTACGCGGGTGGGATCGACCTCTAACCACCTTCATGTACTTGATAGCCCCTCCCCTTATATGAGTCCTCAATCCGCATGGATCCATGGCATACTCCATCCCTTCAACCTTCCACAAACCATTTGGTTCCCTACCAAGTAGGGAGTAAGAGAGATATGGGGGGATCATAAGGCTTCAAGGGATTGCTATCAAAATGCCTTCAAGGCTAAAGCGGGATTATGTAGCAATTATAGTCTTATTTGGCTGGAGGAGCCAGCCAAGCCAATTGACTAGATGACTAGAGGAGGGTCTAAATACATCCTAATCACCCAAACTGAAATACTCAAGTGGGAGCCCAACTCACCTGACATCTGAGAGAAGCTTATAAACTTCTTTAGAAAACCAAGACTACTTTGCTTGTCTTATCAAATATGATGGGGATTAGCCCAGAAGCAATCGTCTTTCAACTAAACACGCCAACCTGTCACCCCCCTATAAAGCAAAAGAGAAGGAAGTTCGCTCTTGAGAGGAACCAAGTGATCAATGAGGAGTACAGAAACTGCTATAATGGTTCGATTCAAGAAGTTCAATATCCTGACTGGTTGGAAAATGTAGTGGTCATTCGAAAGAAAAATGGGAAGTGGAGAGTTTTGGATCAATTTCATTGACCTAAACAAGGCTTTCTCCAAAGACTCATTCCCTCTCCCCCACATCGACATGTTAGTCGACGCCATCATCGGGCTGAGGTACTTAGTTTTCATAGACACCTTCTCAAGTTCATCAGATACAGCATCTGGATGACCAACAAAAAATTTGTTCATCATTGGCAGAGTATCTACTGTGCAAGGTAATGTCGTTTGTCCTAAAGAATGTCAAGGCCACCTACCAATAACTTGTGAACAAAGTTTGCCGGCCTGTTGGGACACTCCATGGTAGTGTATATCGACAACATGTTGGTGAAGTCCTAATCGTCGAGCATCGCCTTGACCACCTTAAGCAAGCATCAAGGTGTTAAGAAGTACACAATGAAGTGAATCCATCCTAAGTGTTCATTCAACATCTCCTTGGAGAATTTCCTCTAATGTTTACTTAGCGCAATATTGAGGCCAATCCTAATTAGATCCAGCATTGCTCAACACACCCTCGCCTACATGCATCAAGGACATCCAACGCCTCACTGAAGGGTGGCTGTGCTAAACCATTCATCTCCAAGTCAGTAGAGAAGTACATCTCTTATTTGCTTACTTTAGAAGTTCAAATGGTTCTAACATGCGAGAGGCATTGACACAACTCAACAAGTATTTTACCTTAACCTCCTTTGCTCTCCAGCAAAAACAAGGAATGGCTCTCACCTACTTAGCTGTATCCGAGTCAGTAATCTCGGCCATCCTAATCCATGAAGAAGAGGGAAATAATAACCTATCTACTACATAGCAAGTCCTGCTCGACGTAGAGACTCGCTACAGCCAACTTGATAAGCTTGTACTTGCTCTTATCACTGCCTCAAGGAAGTTAAGGCCATACTTCCAATGCCACCTGATCGTGACTGACTTCTTTTCCCCTCAAGGAAATCCTTCATAAACTAGATCTCCCGGTCGACTCTTTAATGGACAATCTAACTAAGTGAGTTCGATGTCTCCTTCTAACCCACACCCGTCATCAAGTCTCAAGTGCTAGCTGACTTTATCATCAAGTTCGCACCTAACATTTCAATTCAGCGGAGAGGGAACTCCTATGCTTGACAGCTTGGGCAATCATCCAAGTGGACCCTCTCGTATATGACTCAGCAACGTCAATGGCAAAGATTAGGACTTGTTCTCACCTTTTCCAAAAGGGGATATCATCCAACAGTCCATTGTGGTATGACTTCAGGCACTAACAACGACCAAATATGAAGCTTTGACAGTCGGTCTCTCTCTCCTTTGCAAAGGAAATTGGGGTTATGAATTGGAAGTTAAATCTGATCTGTTAGTAAACGGTCGCCATACACGCCGGAAACAAATAGAATTCAGGATCATTTACATAGCCAAGATCAAGGGTATAATTTTACAATTCATATTAAATAAAATCTACGAAAAAAAATAAATCGAGTTTAAAAAAAAAACAAACGCACGTTGGAGGCTCCTCCAAATTTATCGACGATGTTTTGCTACCGATCCAAGGGTAGGATCGAACCTGCGTAGTCTACACGAAGACATCTAAAAAGAACCAAGAGGGATTTGCTAGATCCTCTTTGCTTAAGAATAAGAAGAAACATCATTAATTGATTTTGGCAAAGATGTTTCTGCCGTGGGAGTGTTTGGAGTGGCGTATGTGTTTTTTAATTCAAGAAGAATCAATTAATTAAAATTAACACACACACTTTCTTTTTATAGTAAATTAATTTGCCCTATCCCATAGGAATGCTTGGTTCCAACCCAAAACCCTATGTTGCCAAACACTCCCAATTTAGATATTTTATTTTTCCATCATTATCTCAATTAAAATCAATTAATATTATATATATAACATTTAACAATTGATAAATATATTTAATATGTGCAACACACATTAAACGTATTTTACTTATTTATTTTTCTAAAATTAAATAAGGCTACGACCTCACAATTTATGCATTGTGAAATTACCAAAATACCCTTTCGCCTAAAGAGAAAACCCCTTCTTTCTTTTGGTCTTAAATTTCTTCTATTGTGGTGACCCATAGGCTCCTCATCATATCGGCAGTGTAGTATCGCGATTAACACCAATTATAGTCTCACTAATACACAGACCAAGATTGGCCCCTATCAACATCGGCCACCCGATGGATTGGATTCAGCAAGTAGCTACCTGTCAATGATATGGTTACGTCAATTCGATCCTTTCATCATTGTTATCTCGATGAGAGAAGGCATAGAAATAGTGTCAACCTTCGGTTACTCTCGTATTAGGTATTCAGTTTTAGACCAATGACTATTATAAACTGGATAGCAACAACTCAATCCCACTGTGGCACAGTTTTACGTTATTGCCATATCCTGAATTGTGGCCGTTAGTATGTAATAAAACATTTCAATATACAATAAAAACACTCATGCTTATAAAATTTCATTTCCATATACACATTTTATAATATAAGCCATCTTTCATAACACATGTTGAAATCTCTCATGCCAAGACTTCTTTCTGAACACTATTATGGTAAACGAATAAATACTCATGTTTCTCTAAAAACATCATTTCTAATAAACAGTTCATATACGGATAACATTTACATTTATAAGTTCCCATTTTCAAATAAATGATATACATATATGTACATATCCAAACCATCTCTCAATCACATGTGAAAACTCTCACCCAACTAGTACCCAAGGGTAAATCCGTCCAACCCGGCAAGATCTTACATCGCGCGGGCTGAACCAATAAATCCATCCTACTAGGCAGAATCGGTCACCGCTCAAGCCTTCGACCCAGTAAGTCCAAGCATCACTCGGGCCGGCAACATCATATCCCATGTAGCGATATCTGCCTCACTCAGGCCTTCGACCCACTTGGGTTGGCAAATCAAATCATGTGTAGCAATATCTGCCTCGCTCGGGCCTTCGACCCACTTGGGTTGGCAATATCAATCCTCATAATTGAACATTTGTCGCTCTCAGATTTTTCTTAAAAATTCTATTTATTATTTTAAGCCATAATTTTAACAGAGGGTTCTAGAGACACATAAGTTGTTCCCATAATTTCCTCAAGTCATTCCGGAATCAATAACTATTTAAAACACAATTTTCTTTTAACTCATTCAAATCTGTCCCCTGTTTCCAGAATTGAGGTTACTGACTTGAAAAATTGATAACAATTCAGCCCTTAATCAAAACCTCACGAAACTCTCTAGAAATAAACTAGACACATATAGGATTCACAGAATTTAAAATCACTCAATTTGGATAAGAATAGATGCATCAAATCATTTTCCAAAAATACATGTTCTGCAGAAAACGAAAATTCCAGAATTCACAAGGCAACCTCAAAAATCCATATAAAATTCAATCCTTCGAGTTTTTAAGTGAAATAAATTTCAAAACACTCCTCAAGAAGTCTAAAACAACATATCCAAAATTCAGCTTCAAACAAAAAACCAAAACATACAAACAATTTTCGGAGTTTCAGATGGTCAGATTTCTATACAGTAAACCCTTACATCAAAAATCATATCTTTAACTCATTTTTGTTTAGAAACAACCTCTATGTTCTACCCACACCAAATTATTAAAATCAATCTCCCTATTATAGTGCAATCTCATGTCATTACACTCAATAATAACCAACACAATCTAGTGAACTAAAACTCATCAAAAAAAAGGAAATTTTAACCTTTACTCACCTCCCATATGCTTGATCTTCCTCCACTCTCCAATCGCCGGAGTTTTGCTCACTGGCGGCCACTTTTCCAGCCACCTCCGTCAGTCTCTTATCTCCTCTCTCTCTATTCTTGGTTTCATCTTTCTCTCCCTTTTTTTTCTTTTCTTCTTCCTGTCCTTCTCTTCTTCTTCTTTCTCTCCTTTTCCTTCTCTCCTTTCCTCTCTTTCCTTTTCTTCTTCTTCCCCATTTTTCTTTTCATTGATGATCACTGTTCATCAAAATATCTGGAAAACTTTAAGTTAGTCCTCACTTATTTTGGCTATTACATTGTACTCCCCAAAACTTTCAAATTATTACGCTTTACCCCAGAATCACAAAATAAAATTTAATAAAACTCCATTAAAAAAAAAAATGGGGTATTACATATTCCTTCATTTTTTTACTTAGTGTCTATCCCATGCATCTTTTGCAGTTTCACAGTTAGCAATATTTTTCATCTAACTTATACTAATAGCATTAAACAAGCCATCTAGGGCTTTTGAGTTAAAGCTAGACTCTTCTAACTCAGCCTTGGTCCATTGATCAATGGCTATTATTTTGCTCCCACTTGCTTCTTCAACTTTAGGTTCTTTCCAACCAAAAATACAAGCCATCCAAGCCTTCTCATCAATGGATTTCAAAAAGACATGCATTCTAGGTCTCCAAAAAGCATAATTGGTTCTTTCCAACAAGTGTGGTCTACCGGTAGACCCTCCTTCACTAAACAAACTCATGGTAAACAAACAATTAGTGTGGTCACAACACACTAAGAACTGAGGTGGTCACCCTCAAGTTTGTAAGACAGAGGTGACAGTACACACACATAGGTGGTCACAAAAAAAAAAAAAATAATTCAACACGGGGTGGTCACATAGCTCCATGGTGGTCCCCTAGGTCTATAGCAAGAAAACTACAGAAAAACGTGAAAAATAACCAGAACGTAAATAGAGATAAAAGTACGATAAAAACACAATCAACAAGTAAGGATAAATTGAAATAACTTTCCAAAACAAGCTTTGATACCAATTGAAAGTTTTAATTCCTTTACCAAGTGAATTAAACCTTAAGCGTAATGGGTTGCTAAGTTGATTTTAGTGTTCATTCTTCATAATTACAAAACAACCAACCATGAAACAAAATAGAGATCGCCAAGGGTTTTTACATGGTTTGGCAAAATGCCTATGTAATATATTATCTAGCTACTAATTCTTTAAGAAATATATGACAAAATCCACTAAATAACTTTTGTAAACATATATACATAATGTAAAATCTGAAAATTCTAATTTTAATTCATATAAACATATATATAAAATAACTAATAGTACAAGGTAGTCTTGAACAGTGCCACCATACTCCTCCGCTTCTTGACGTCCCATCCGATTGTAAATCATCTAGTACCTGCAAAACAGTAAAATATGTAAATCATCTAGTACCTACAAAACAGTAAAATATCAGAGTGAGCACTAATTGCTCAATAAACAAACCATACTGCGCATGAATGTTCTTCCTCCGTTACTCATGTTTTGATTTTCCTTTTCTCACTTTAATCTTTGCTAATATTCTTCATTCCTTTATGATATTCTACATTTTTTTCTGATACTCTGATTTGCTACTTATCAACGTGCAAAGACAATCAATAAAACTGTATATCGTCGAGCACATAAGAAATATCGAATCATGTAAGCAACATAATACATATGCAGAATAATAATCTTCCTGAGAAAAGAACTCTCTTTTCTTTTCTGTTATCTGTCTCTTAAGTTGTATCTCTTTCTTTTCTTCTCTGTTTCTCTTTCTTTTCTTTCTTCTATTCTGGTTTGCCAATCAGACTAGGTTGATGCATGGATTTAGAACCCTGGCCATGTGTGTGGGTACAGTCCTCATCTACATGCACTACTAACGGACTGTACAAATGTTGTATCTCTCTGTTGTGGCCGCTCACTGGTGGTGGCATGCATGTAGGTATGCTCTATTGGGTACAATCCTCATTCACATGCACTACTGACGAACTGTACAAATATTGTATCTCTCTGCTGATGCCACTCACTGATGGCAGCGTGCATGTCGGCATCTTTGTCACTCATGGGTTCCCAATCGCAAAAACCTTATAACATAGCATGTTGTAGAAAGAGAATAGAAAGAGATACTATACACATTTCAACATGAATTTCCAAGCTATGGAAATTCTACACTTGCATTCTTTAGTAAATGAGAAAATATACATACTTGCATGTTAGCTTAAAAGAAAATTACTAGCCATTTTCTTTTCTTTCTTTCTCATTCTTTGCTAACATATTTTTTCAATTCTCATTTACTAAATCAAGGCTATGTATAAATCATATGCACAATATATGCATGATCAAGCCCATTCTTTGATGTTCTTTCCAAGTTCACATACACAAACTTGAAAATTCATTATGGTATAATGGTATCTGACATATTCTACCATTCTCTACTATCACAATTGCCATATCAAAGAAACACTTTAATTTGCAATTCTTCTCTAACACTTCCATGTGCATTTCAAGAAGTAGTAAAGGTTCAAGTAACTAGAACCGAGCACTAAGAGCCATTTCTTTCATGGAACTAACATGACCAAGTGATGTATTAAATTTTGGCATAACAATATGCACTACTCTTGAATACTAACATTTACACTTGGTTAAGCCCAAACATAATCTTCCTACTTTAATTCTTGCCTTTCTCTAATCCTTTCTTTATTAGGGTTTAGCCAACTCATGCATGCATTTTCTCTTTGGATTTTCATCAAACAATTCATATGCACATACAACTACTAAGTTGGCTACACTTCCATATCTCTCTAATTCCACGAAAATGTGAGCCAAAAACTCACTAATTATAGCATCAAACCTGTATATTTTCAACAATTCTCAACAGTTCAAAAATTTCAACACTAATTCTTCCATAACTTCACCAAATCATCACATAACCATACACTACTTCTCATGGCTGGAAATTATACATCATTCAACATAAAAAACAACCAACAATTCTCACATACAATCACATAAAAACATGCAAGAATCATACTCCACAAGTCTTGCTCAAGTAAAGGCTAAAATTGGGGTTTGCTTATCTTGAATGTGTGATACCACCTCGTTTTGCTTAAAGTCTCTTCCTCTTGGATCTTAGGATGCTTTAGGATTGAAAATCTCCAAAAATCCAAGCCAAATCCTATGATTTCCCCTTGAAATTTAGTGAAGAAAATTAAGAGAAAATGGGGTGAAGGTGGCGTGAACAAGGGCTGCATATATGGCTAGTGTTTCTTCAATGAAACCTTTTATCTAATAATATATGCAGGTATTCCCATTTTGCCCTTGCACTTTCTATGAAATTCCATCTATGTCTTTTAGTCAATTACCAAAATACCCTCATTTTTATTATCTTTTTCACATGATTTTGCTTCCTTTCATTTCCCACTTTTCAACTAATTATGAGTGAAAAGACCATTTTACCCCTAATGAAGTTTTAAGGAATTTCTTTCACATTTGTCTAAGGTTACTTCAAAGAAATCCAACTAAGGGTATTAGGCCATAAATAAAATTACGTACCTTGATGCGGGTGTTACAACCTACATCCATGGGACCAAGTCAACATGAAGCCCATCCATTATGGTAAACATTTATAGTTCAATTACAATGCCAAAGTTAGGCATTAGTTGCAAGAACACTCCTTGTTTTGCAACGCTTCAAACTCCACCCTTTGGTCGAACTTCAAACTACCACAGCAAGCTCTACATTCACAAGACCACTTGGTTAGCCTTGAGCTCCTCTCAAGGTACAACAATAAAGACGCACTTTAGCTCCAAAAGCTTGAAACCCCATCAGCAACACCAATGGAAACCCAGGTTCCAACCATGAACAAATAAACAAAGTTTATCAAAGGTATTTGTAAGCCTACTGAGGGCATATGAAACCTAATTCAAAACAAAAGAAACCTTAAGGAATTTTCAGGGTAATATCGAAGGAATAATCAGGCTTAAGGAGAATTGCATTGGAGAAGACAAATATATAGAAGACTTGGGCTCCAATGCACGGGACAAGTGGCCAAAAAGATACTTTATGCTTTTAACTTTATGAAAAGGTTTATTCCATTATCTTGATGCCACCTATCAAAGAGAATAAACTTTCCAGCACATGGAATATTAATTTGACAAGTATTATGGACCACCCAAATATCCTGTAAGAGCACAAGACAGCTAATTGAAATTTAGAAATACAATACGTGTTAACCAAAAATTCTGCCAAATGCATTGTGATCACTCTAACTCCGAGGTGCTCACTCGATATAGCAAACAAACAACTTAATAAAAGGTGGTCACTTTAACACAAGGTGGTCACACTGGAAATTTAAACAAAACAATTGTGCTAAGACAAGGTGAGGTGTTCATACCATCACTTAGTGTTACACCACTGGAATCATAAGTTTGACAAAATAACTTACAATAGTAAATGTCAGATGTATAACCCGAAAGGGAGTGCCTAACATCTTAGGGAGTTCGATTTTTAGTCGTTACAATAGAATTTGAACAATTGGAATTCATAGATTAAGTTAGTATAACTCGGTGAAGTTAAAAACCCTAGCTTCTTTGTTTTGAGTAAATTTCATCCAATTGCTTTAAATTAGTTTTAATTTCAAATCTAGCAAGTTTTAACACTTTGTTTTAGTTTATTTTAGTTTTAATTATCTCCCATCAATCCAAATTTATTGTTGTTTCAATTAGTAGTAGATTAGAAATATCTATAGTTAACACACAATCTTTGAGGGACGATACTCATTTCACCACTTTATTCCTTTTTGTGACTAGTGCACTTGCTAAACATGCATGTGAATTAAGCACACATCGAGCACTCCGGGAATATGTGGGTTGTTTCAACAAGGAGAAAATTTCCATCAATTACTATAATCAAGAGACGATGATTGACGCCTTTAGAAAGGGACTCCTCCCTAATAGTGAGCTTTACAAAGAACTCAGCAAGTTTAATTGCTCCCTCATAGAAGATGTTCTGGCTTGGGCCTTGGTCGAAATAAGGTCTGAGAAAGATGAAGTGAACCAAGCTAAACACTTGGCCTATGAAGATCGTCGCTTGAAAAGAGATGAAGGGCGCCATGACAACCGCCCGAGAAAGTTGTACCCCTAACAAAGAAGAGTTCCTAATCAAGACACCAGGCATCCAATTGATCGCCGACTGGCATGACACACCAAAAGAACCTCCATCTCTATCAACCGATACAAAATGCTCGAGTATAACCTTAATATTGAGCCAATGGAGGTTGTGGCCTTCATGAAAGAGATAGGAAAGTTAGTCGGATGGCTGGCAAAGTTAAAACACAACAAGGCCAAACCACATACCACCAAGTGGTGCGAATACCATAGGGACCGCCATCATGTCACCGTTGACTGTATTGCTCTTTGACTCGAAGTCACGGAACTACTAAAGAGCTTAACGGATAAAGGGAAAAACACCCTCATAAACAAGGATCGCCAAGTCACCCTTCCCCCAAAAGAACCAACCCTAGACGGAATGTGCTATGTGATACTTAGAGGCTTGGAAGTAAGTGAAGTGAGTTACTTCTTGACTAAGTGCCACGCTTGAGACGTGGTTAATCTGGAAGCTCATTCTTCCTAACCATCCTCACAAGTGCTGACCAATCAGACCATCGAGTTCATTGACAATGAAAAGGTCACCCTTGTCAACCCCCACCATGATGCACTCGTCATCACCCTCCAAATTGCCAACATCCTTGTTAAGAGAATCCTTGCGGATCTTAGGTCCTCGGCCAACATATTGTTCCTTGAAAGACTCAATGTCATGGGTATTGATGAATCCAACATCAATCGATGGTCCACCCTCCTTGTTGGCTTTAGCTTGAAGCAAAAGACTCTTGGGGAAATAGCCTTTTCGGTCTACGCGGGTGGGATCGACCTCTAAACCACCTTCATGATACTTGATAGCCCCTCCCCTTATAATGTGATCCTCAATCGACCATGGATCCATGGCATACGGTCCATCCCTTCAACCTTCCACCAAACCATTTGGTTCCCTACCAAGTAGGGAGTAAGAGAGATATGGGGGGATCATAAGGCTTCAAGGGATTGCTATCAAAATGCCTTCAAGGCTAAGAGCGGGATTATGTAGCAATTATAGTCTTATTTGGCTGGAGGAGCCAAGCCAAGCCAATTGACTATATAAGAGCTAGATGAGGTCTAAATACATCCTAATCACCCAAACTGAAATACTCAAGTGGGAGCCCAACTCAGACCTGACATCTGAGAGAAGCTTATAAACTTCTTTAAGAAAAACCAAGACTACTTTGCTTGGTCTTATTCAAATATGATGGGGATTAGCCCAGAAGCAATCGTCTTTCAACTAAACGCCAACCTGGATCACCCCCCTATAAAGCAAAAGAGAAGGAAGTTCGCTCTTGAGAGGAACCAAGTGATCAATGAGGAAGTACAGAAACTGCTAATTAATGGTTCGATTCAAGAAGTTCAATATCCTGACTGGTTGGAAAATGTAGTGGTCATTCGAAAGAAAAATGGGAAGTGGAGAGTTTGGATCAATTTCATTGACCTAAACAAGGCTTTCTCCAAAGACTCATTCCCTCTCCCCCACATCGACATGTTAGTCGACGCCATCATCGGGCATGAGGTACTTAGTTTCATAGACACCTTCTCAAGTTACAATCAGATACTCATGCATCTGGATGACCAACAAAAAATTGTTTTCATCATTGGCAGAGGTATCTACTGTGCAAGGTAATGTCGTTTGTCCTAAAGAATGTCAAGGCCACCTACCAATAACTTGTGAACAAGATGTTTGCCGGCCTGTTGGGACACTCCATGGTAGTGTATATCGACAACATGTTGGTGAAGTCACTAATCGTCGAGCATCGCCTTGACCACCTTAAGCAAGCATTCAAGGTGTTAAAGAAGTACAACATGAAGTTGAATCCATCTAAGTGTTCATTCAACATCTCCTTTGAGAAGTTCCTCTACTATATGGTTACTTAGCGCAATATTGAGGCCAATCCTAATTAGATCCATGCATTGCTCAACATCCCCTCGCCTACATGCATCAAGGACATCCAACGCCTCACTGGAAGGGTGGCTGTGCTAAACCAGTTCATCTCCAAGTCAGTAGAGAAGTACCATCTCTTATTTGCTTACTTTAGAAGTTCAAATGGTTCTAACATGCGAAGAGGCATTGACACAACTCAACAAGTATTTTACCTTACCTCCTTTGCTCTCCAAGCCAAAAACAAGGGAATGGCTCTTCACCTACTTAGCTGTATCCGAGTCAGTAATCTCGGCCATCCTAATCCATGAAGAAGAGGGAAAGTAATAACCTATCTACTACATTAGCAAGTCCCTGCTCGACGTAGAGACTCGCTACAGCCAACTTGATAAGCTTGTACTTGCTCTTATCACTGCCTCAAGGAAGTTAAGGCCATACTTCCAATGCCACCTGATCGTGGTACTGACTTCTTTTCCCCTCAAGAAGATCCTTCATAAACTAGATCTCCCGGGTCGACTCATTTAATGGACAATCTAACTAAGTGAGTTCGATGTCTCCTTCTAACCCCACACCGTCATCAAGTCTCAAGTGCTAGCTGACTTTATCATCAAGTTCGCACCTAACATTTCAATTCAGGCGGAGAGGGAACTCCTATGCTTGACAGCTTGGGCATCATCCAAGTGGACCCTCTCAGTATATGACTCAAGCAACGTCAATGGCAATAGATTAGGACTTGTTCTCACTTTTCCAAAAGGGGATATCATCCAACAGTCCATTTGGTATGACTTCAAGGCAACTAACAACGAAGCCAAATATGAAGCTTTGACAGTCGGTCTCTCCTTTGCAAAGGAAATTGGGGTTATGAAATTGGAAGTTAAATCTGATCTGTTAGTAAACGGTCCCATACACGTAGCGGAAACAAAAATATAATTCAGGGATCATTTACATGAGCCAAGATCAAGGGTATAATTTTACAATTCATATTAAATAAAATCTACAGAAAAAAATAAATCTGAGTTTAAAAAAAAAAACAAACGCACGTTGGAGGCTCCTCCAAATTTATCGACGAATGTTTTGCTACCGATCCAAGTGTAGGATCGAACCTGCGTAGTCTACACGAAGACAATCTAAAAAAGAACCAAAGAGGGATTTGCTAGATCCTCTTTGGCTTCAAGATTAAGAAGAAAGCAAATCAATTAAATTGATTTTAGGCAAAGGATGTTTCTGCCGTGGGAGTGTTTTGGAGTGGCTGCTATGTGTTTTAATTTCAAGAAGAAATCAATTAATTAAAAATTAACACACACACTTTTCTTTTTATAGTTAATTAATTTGCCCTAATCCCATACGGAATAGGCTTGGGTTCCAACCCAAACGCCCTATGTTGCCAAACACTCCCAATTTAATATTTTATTTTTCCATCATTATCTCAATTAAAATCAATTAATATATATATTAACATTTAACAATAATGATAATATATATTTAAATATGTGCGAACACACATTTAAACGTAATTTTACTTATTTAATTTTTCTAACAAATTAAATAAAGGCTACGACCTCAGCAAATTTAATTGCATTGTGAAATTACCAAAATACCCTTTCGCCTTAAAAGATGAAAACACCCTTCTTTCTTCTTGGATCTTAAATTGTCTTCTATGTGTGTGACCCATAGGCTCCTCATCATATCGGCAGTGTATAGTATCGCGATTAACACCAATTAATAGTCTCACTAATACACAGACCAAGATTGGCCCCTATCAAGGCATCATGGCCACCCGATGGATTTGGATTCAGCAAAGTAGCTACCTGTCAATGATATGGTTACCGTGCAATTCGATCCTTTCATCATTTGTTATCTCGATGAGATGAAGGCATAGAAATAGTGTCAACCTTCGGTTACTCTCGATATTAGGTATTCAGTTTCTAGACCAATGACCCGTATTATAAACTGGATAGAGCAACAACTCAATCCCACTGTGGCCACAGTTTTAACGTTATTGCCATATACTGAATTGTGCCGTGAGATAACTTCTCCTGTACCCGGGAGTGATGAATCCTCTGTCAATCCACCACAGTCTTGATACACTCCTTGATGCAGCCAATCACCACCGTATTGACAGCTCTAAAAAGAACTGCGTTAGGCTAGTGTCAAACTACACCAATCGGTGCACAAGGCGCTCCGGTGATCTCAAGTCTAAGGATCACATGCACCACCATTCGTTAGAGGATTTGTTCCATAGACACTGGGGTTACCATCCATATGGAATCCTCTGGTGGGTCAGTCCAGTGAACTTGCTGTGGTGTAATCGCCTACAACAAACACCCATGTGTTGCACCAGGTTGTCACCAAACAACCTTGACAAGTGAGATCAGTCACTGCCTTTCGACAGGGTCGTTCAACACTATGATAGCCTTACCGTATTATCTGTGCCCTTACTTCAGAATAATACTGGGGCTACGGACGTTTCTAGAATGGCCACCATATGTGCTCATAGGGTTCTCACTATCAAGATTTGAAACACTTGATACCCTCGTCACAGTTCTACCATTCTAAGGACATATATCAATACATATTGCAATAATAATGATTTACGCGATATAGAATAAAATTCCTTTTATTGATTAATGAACATTATTACAAAGAGTCAATTCTACAATAATTGATTGGCTCTAGGGCATCTACTCTAACATGATTCACAGTTGGTCCTGAATTAGCTCCAAGGTTCCTACCAAGCTCGAGACACCAAGATGACCTCATACCTTAACCTAGCCAAGAAGCTCCAATCAGCATTTGAAGAGATCACTATCACCCAAGCCCCAATGACCAAGAACACACATGCACATGCTTTGTCAAACCTCGGCTCGACTCTTCAAACATCGTTACCAACATCAATTCCTTTGGTCCATCTCTAATCACCAGCCATTGGGATGAGTTCGACCGAAGTATCTCCAGTCGGCTCGGACAACTCATGGATGACTCCCATCCTCTATTACTTGGAGAATGATGACCTTTCGACTAAAAGCCAAAATGGCTTGGTTCACCATCCATGATGGCCGCCTACTCAAGAGATCTTTCTCGAATCCATACCTCAAGTGCATTACCCCCGAAGAAGCAAAATATGGGCTCGTTAAGCTCCAGGAAGTTGAGTGTGGCAACCACACTGGAGGACATAACCTCACCAACCGGGCACTCACGGCTGGCTATTATTGGCCACAATGCACCCCGACTCGGCCAAATTCTCTAAGCATTTTGATAACTACCAACATTTTTTCCCAAGTATCACACCTTCCCTCAAAACGACTCAACTCCATCGTCACCCCTTAGGCATTCGTGAAGTGGGGAATGGACATAATGGGAAAGCTTCCAACCATACTTGGACAACAAGTCTACATGCTTGCAGTTACTGACTGTTAGAGTAGGTGCCCTAGAGCCAATCAATTATTGTAAAATTCACTCTTTTTAATAATGTTTATTTATCAATAAAAGACATATTCTTCCATATCATGTAAATCATAATTGTGTGTATTGATATATGTTCTTAGGATGGTAGAACCGTCATGAAGGTATCAAGTGTTTCAAATCTTGATAGTGAGAACCCTATGATCATGTATGGTGGCCATTCTAGAAATGTCTGTAGACCTAGTATTATCTTGACCAAGGACATATATAATATGGTAAGGCTATCATAGTGTTGAACAACCCTGTCAGTGACTGATCTCACTTGTCAAGGTTGTTTGCCAAGAACCTATTGCAACGCATGGGTGCTTGCTGGAGGCAAGTTCACTAGACAGACCCATCAAATGATTCCATATGGATGGTAACCTAGTGTCTATGGAATAAATCCTTTAACGAATGGTGGTACATGTGATCCTTAGACTTGAGATCATCGGAGCACCTTTTTTGCATTGATTGGTGTAGTTTGACATTGGCCCGATGTAGTTCTATTTAGAGTTATCAATACGGTAGTGATTGGCTGCATCAAGGAGTGTATCAAGACTATGGTGGATTGACAAAGAATTCATCACTAGGTATGGGAGAAGTTATCTCACTAAGCAATTCAGTAAATGACAATGACACTAAATCTGTGGGCACAGTGGGATTGAGTTGCTGCTTAATCCAATTTATTAATTCGGTCATTGGTCTAGTAACTAAATACAAAGATATCGGAATAACTGAGGTTGACACTATTTCTGTACCTCAGCCTTGATGAGACAATGTATGATGAAAGGATTTGATTGCACGATAACCATATCGTTGATAGGTAACTATTTCGTTGAATCTGAATCTATCAAGTGGCCATGATGCCTTGCTAGGGGCCAATCTTGGTTTGTGTGTAGTGAGACGATTAATTGGTGTCAATCGCGATACTACTCACTGTTGATATGATAAGGAGCCTATAGGTCACACACTTAGAAGATAATTTAAGAATCAGTCTGTGGAAGGGGTATTTTCGTCTTCTAGGACAAAAGGGTATTTTGGTAATCTCACAATGCAATTAAATTTTCTGAGGTTGTTGCCTGCATTCAATTTTAATATTGAAATTAAAATTAGTGAGATTATATTTAAATATATGTGCGCATATATTTAAATGAATTATTATTAATTAAATGTTAATATATATATACATTAATTAATTTTAATAATAATAATTAATTAAATTTAAAATACCAATTAAAGGGTGTTTGGTTGCAAGGGTGGACATACAATGAGAAGGGTAAAAGATCACATGACAATTCAAGTCTTGAGAAGCGCATAGGGCAACCTCTCGTGCCAATCATGGTATTTGGTAGTCATTTTCTTGATTATTAGGGTTGGAGCCCATGGCCATTCCTTAGCAGAATAGGGTTTTAATTAAAACGCACTATATAAGTGCAACTTAAAATTAAAACTAATAACACGTTATTCAATAAAGAAAAACCCTAGCCACCTCACTCCCTCTCACGTTTACTGAAAGAATTTTTCTTTGATTCTTTACTTGATTCTTGAAGCCTACAAATTGTTCTAGCAAAACAATTGTCAGTTCTCTAGATTGTCTTTGTGTGGATCAACGTTCATGCAAATCTATATTGAATCGGAAGCGAAATCAAATCAGAGACATTTGAAGGAGCCTCCAAACGTATGTAAGTGTTCTAATCTTTGAATGGATTAATTTTGTTTTATACAGATTTGTTTTAACATGCAAAATGCTACAAGTCTTTACCTGGATTTTGGTTGAGAGTAAATGATCGATTCGTTTCAATTGTTCGTTTTTTTGCTATGCGAATCTGGTCATTTACTTTTAGTGGTATCAGAGCCTCAAGTAAATGATTATAGTATTTTATTTGATGTTTGATAACATGAGATTTGGTTGATAACATGTTATTGTATAAACTGTTTTTTAAAATTTGTGTTAATTCCATGATTTAATTGATCAAATGATAATCAATGTTCTGATGGATGAATTTTTTGTTGGTTGATATCCTGGTCATATGCTGATGCAATCAATTCAATTCGATTCAATTTGGAATTGCAACAAACTGCAAAACGTGAACAGTACATTCAAAGATCTGTTAAACCCTTACATCAAAAATCATATCTTTAACCCATTTTTGTTTAGAAACAACCTCTATGTTCTACCCACACCAAATTATTAAAATCAATCTCCCTATTATAGTGCAATCTCATGTCATTACACTCAATAATAACCAACACAAGCTAATGAACTAAAACTCATCAAAGAAAGGAAATTTTAACCTTTACTCATCTCCCATATGCTTGATCTTCCTCCACTCTCTGATCACCGGAGTTTTGCTCGCCGGCGGCCACTTTTCCAGCCACCTCCGTCGGTCTCTTATCTCCTCTCTCTCTCTATTCTTGGTTTCATCTTTCTCTCCCCTTTTTTTTTCTTTTCTTCTTCCTTTCCTTCTCTTCTTCTTCTTTCTCTTTTCTTTCTCTTTTCTTTCTCTCCTTTTTCCTTCTCTCTTTTCCTCTCTTTTTCTTTTCTTCTTCTTCTTCCCCGTTTTTCATTTCATTGAATGGTCACTGTTCATCAAAATATCTAAAAATTTTATTTAGTCCTCACTTATTTCGGCTATTACATTGTACTCCCTAAAACTTTCAAATTATTACACTTTACCCCAGAATCAAAAAATAAAATTTAATAAAACTCCATTAAAAAAATACGGGGTATTTCAATAAGATTACGAGAATGTTTCATTCCCAATAGTGAATATTGTTGGTCATGTTGGGGGTTATCAGATTACCTAGTCTAGGGGTGTTAATCTCTTTTTACTAGAGTTATCTGTTTTTTACCAAATTTACCCTTAAATAAAAGCCATTTCAAACTGAATTACCCTCAAATGTCTACCAAATAACAATTATCCACACCCCTTACATTTGAGAACTTAGCTAAAATACCACAGCCACAAAAAGTTTAAAAGTTAACAAAATACCCATAACCACCAAAGACCACTGCCAGCTGCCAACCACCACTACCACCACCACCACCAGCCATCGACAATAGTGGCTAGATCGATATACAACCAACAGGATCTGGCTAGCCATGTGTCGATCTGGTTGTTTCCAACCATATCGAAGGATAAAAACGGCTAGAACAGATCTGGCCGTTTCCGACCAGATCCACGACGATCTGGCTGTTTTTGGCCTTCAATCTGGCTAAAAACAACCGGATTGAAGACAACTAAATTGATGTGGATCTGATCGAAAACAGCCAAATTGCCATGGATATGGGCCATATCCATGGTGATCTAGCTGTTTTTTGCCTTCGATCTGGCAAAAAACAGCCAAAACGGTGCACGATCGGCCAAATCTCGCCTGTTGTGCTCCGTTTCAATGATTGCCACCAGTAGTCGGCGGTCAACAACAGTCTTGGGTGGCTGGGGGTATTAAACTTCGTTGTTGGGTATTTAGTTAAATTCTCAAATATAGGGGGTTAAAAGTAGTTTATTTTAATAATAATAATAATAACATTATAATGATATTAAAAAGGAAAGACAATTCAGTAAAAGCTTCTATTGATAATATTTTATTCTTCCCAACCAAACATCTTAATTTTTTATATTCACTAATCTAACCAAACATATTGATATAACATTCCCCCATAATCTTCAAGGTAATCTATCTCACTGATAATCTTACCTTTTCGGCAATAAAACATTCCGCGAACCAAATGCACCCTATTGGTTTTAAAAAATTATCGAAATCTTATATTACTTGACAACCAAATGTGATAATCTAAGTACTATAAGATGACATTACCTTAGGAATAGGAGATAACCCCCAACCAAACACACCCTAAAACGATTCAAAAATTGCTTCATCCTCATTCCAAGTTAGCCTTCCACGTGTTCTACACTTGACAAAAACCCCATCTCCGTCTTTCCATAAACTAAGGGGATGTTTGTCTGATCTTATAAGCTAGTCAAAGTAGCTTATAAACTCTAAAATCAACATGATCTATTTGTTTATAACTTTTTTAAGTTTATAAGTTGGGCTTATTAGCAAAAAAAAAAAAAAAAAAAATTTGGGGAGAACCTACTCTCTTTTTTTTTTTTTTTTGGCTTATAAGCACACTGCTTATAAGTTACTTTGATCAAGCATATTATCACATTACTCTTATTTAATATAATTATAATTCATTATATTTGTTTATTAGTTTATTTTGTATAAAGAATCTAACAGTTATTCATATAAATTTTTAATAAAATATTTGTCTATAAAGTACTTGTTCATTTAATTCTAAAATTAAATTATATTGTAATACGATTGAAATATATTTTGATAATATTATAGTATAAGATTGAGTTAATATAATATATTATTTAACACAATAATATAGTACCTTTTTTACTCATTTTAATAATAAAATATACTTATGATACAGATATGTTTGAAGAAGTTTTCTTTCCTCAACCTATTTGGATATTAAATAGAGAAGAAATCAATTCTTGCTCAATTGAGGGAGCTAGAAACCTCCACAGTTTAAATAGAACCTTTTATGCAAATAATCTTCATATTCATTCCATAGAAAGTTAGGAAATATATGGGAGCTTACAACCATACTTCCCTAATAAATGGGGAAACACGTTCAACAATTTAGACAAACCAAAATACACGTTCAATCCCAACTAAAGAATCTTAAATACGTGGCTGACTTATTCAACTAAAATAAAACTTATCTATATCCTAATCTAATTTATTTAAATTATTGAGATAAACTCAATATTAATTAACAAATAAATCTATAAGAAAACTCCTAAAATACAATTTAATTAACATTTACCTATTATCAAAATGGAATATTTGACTGTGGCGGACTGATTGTTAGAGTGGTTATCTCTTGTTTTCTAGGCATTAGTTCCCACTATTTTATATTTTGTTAATTATAATCTCTTATATAATGTAGATGAATCAATAAAGAAGGTGTGCTTTTTTATAGTCAAAAGGTGTTGCCTTGAGGTCTTGGTTTCCTCCATTAAACCACAATTTATTTATTTTTCTAGCTAGCTCTGCTCTACAATATAGGTACAGTAGAACCTCTCTATAGTCCGAATGTTAGGACCAATTAAATTTATTACTATAAGGAGGTTACAATTTAATAAAGGTGTAGTTACAAGAATTATTGTTTTGATTTCTTATTTTATAATTCATGTTTTAATAGTATTAAGATTTCAATTCATTGTTTTAATAGCATTATGATAGCATAGAAATGGATATCAAAGAATCACTGTAAAATTGAGTGATCGGATTTGACAACTTCACTACACTAATCAAATGGATATTAATGTCTTCCTTAATAATCCAAATAAGCAACTAGTCATGTATGTTTTAACTGAAAAAGAAATCATTACTGGAATTAGACAAGAAGAGAAAGGAGATAATCTAGAGGATGATAGTATGGAAATACCAAAAAATTCATGCCCAAAAGCTCTAAACATGCTTGAAAGCTAGAAATATTTTGACTTCAACAAGAAGGTGTCCATGCTGATGGCTCATTATGTACCCGCAAGATAAAAGTTGTGGTAACAAGTCTAAAGCATAAATCATTGTCTCAAACAACTATAGATAAATATTTTATTTTATCTTAAACCTTTAATGTAACATAGTATATATTTTTTTGCAATATGCATATAATTATTACTATGTAGAGGCAAGTTCCTTAAGACGAGACCTAGAAAAATTATAACTTATTACAATGTGAAATTTATTCTTATTTATAAATGGCCCAAGTTGAGACCGGAAGTATTTATGACTACATGGAGGTTATTCCTATATAAAGTATCACTATAGAGGGGTTTTATTGTACTTCTAAGAAGAAAAACCAGTTCGTACCAATGTTACATGCCTATTTTGATAATAGGTAAATGTTTATTAAATTGTATTTTAGGAGTTTTCTTATGGATTTATTTGTTAATTAATATTGAGTTTATCTCAATAATTTAAATAAATTAGATTAGGATATAGATAAGTTTTATTTTAATAAGTCAACCACGTATTTATGATTCTTTAGTTGGGGTTGAAATTGTATTTTGGTTTGTTTAAATTGTTGACGTGTTTTCTTATTTAGTAGGGAAGTATGGTTGTAAGCTCCCATGTATTTCCTAGATTTCTATTGGAATAATGTGATGATTATTTGCATAAAGGTTTTATTTGAACTCTAGGGGTTTCTAGGTCCCTCAATTGAGCAAGAATTGCTTTCTTCTCTATTTAATATCAAAGTAGGTCGAGGAAAGAAAACTTCTTCAAGCACGTTTGTATCAAGTGGTATCAGAGCCCAAGCATGGACCACCAAATTCAGAAACTTGAGTAATCAGTGAAAACTTTAGTAGCGGATCAACAATTTATGAATGAAATCCAAATTTTGTTTAGCAAACTCATTGATAAGATTGATCAATTAATAGGTAGGTCACTCTTTTGAGGAGAATAGAGAAGCAAAGTGCCCAGTCCAAACCCTTGCAATCATTGTTAAAAATTGTCCCGTTCAAGCAACTATAGGACAATCATCTTTCGCTCAAGCTATTGCAGTCCAATCTTCTTCCTCTCAAGCCAACATCTTCCAATCTTATTCTGCTCAAGCCATCATAGTCCAATCTTCCTCTCAACAAGCCATTGCAACCCAATCTTATAAAGCCACTACAATATCGGAAAGTATACGGAATTTATTTGAACTAATTTTTCCAGCAACTCATATTAAGTTGTGGTTGACTTTTGCTCGGAGCTATCTATTTTACCAAAACAAAATCCTTGAGGACAAGGATTGTTTCAAGAGGAGAGGAATGTTACATACCCATTTTGATAATGGGTAAATGCTAATTAAATTGTATCTTATGAATTTTCTTATGGATTTATTTGTTAATTACGATTGAGTTTATCTCAATGATTTAAATAAATTAGATTAGGATATAGATGAGTTTTACTTTAGTTGAATAAGTCAGCCATGTATTTAGGATTCTTTAGTTGGGTTTGAACGTGTATTTTGGTTTGTTTAAGTTGTGAACGTGTTTTGCTATTTAGTAAGGAAGTATGGTTGTAGGCTCATATATATTTCCTAGATTTTTATTGGGATGAATATGATGATTATTTACATAAAATGTTCTATTTGAACTCTAGAGGTTTCTAGCTCCCTCAATTGAGCAAGAATTGCTTTCTTCTCTATTTAATATCAAAATAGGTCGAGGAAAGAAAACTTCTTCAAACATGCCTGTATAAAGTGGTATCAGAGCATAGGCATGGACCAAAGAGTGGAACATTTGGAGCAAACAATGGAAACTCTTTCAGGAGGCCAGCAAAGTATTATCAACCAGTTGTATGATTTATTTTCTCAACTCAACACACGCATTGACCAGGTTGCAGGCCACCAAATTAAAGGAAGTGGGGAGAATTTTTCGGCGTCAGCAAAATCCAGCGAGCAGCGACAGGAAGGAAATATTGCTCATGCAAATCAAGGTTCAACATCATTGTACACTCCAAAATTTGCAAAATTGGATTTTCCTCGTTTTAATGGAAGCGAAGATCCAATAGGTTGGTTGTGTAGAGCGGAACAATTTTTCTAGTTTCATACGAACTGGTTTTTCTTCTTAGAAGTACCTATATTATAGAGTAGAGCTAGCTAGAAAAATAAATTAATTGCTTGTTTAATGGAGGAAACCAAGATCTCAAGGCAACACCTTTTGACTACAAAAACGCACACCGTCCTTGTTGCTTCATCTCTCTTATATAAGAGATTACAATTAACAAAATATAAAAATAGTAAGAGCTAATGCCTAGAAAATAGGAGATAATTACTCTAACAATCACTCTCCCAAAGTCAAATACTATCCTTATTTGACTTATTCTTATTTGACTAATTCAGCTATAACTCATTAAAAAACATATAATTTAATTAAAAATATATTTATTTTTTAAGCCACATTTTATCTAACGTATCAATTACTTATCAGTTACTTATAAATACTTTAACTAAATATGTAACTGTTTAAATTTCAAATGCTTATAAACTCAAATTACCTTATAAACTCATTTTCATAAGTTTGGCCAAACGGGCTCTAAGAAAGAAGCTTGACCCTTGAGACCTAAGGTATAATCAAATAACAAAAGTCTCCTTTAAGATTTCATAAATAACAACAAATTTCTTATTGTTAGTGTACCGTTAGAGTTTATAACGTGATAAGTAAATGATTATTTACTGAATTGCTCCCCCGCCGTTTATTTTAACATAAAAAATTAATAGTAGGGGATTTCTGATATTTCTATAACTACAGGGGAATTTTATTAAAATTTTTAAAGTAAGGTTTCAAAATTAAGAAATATATACTGTATATAAGTTTAAATTCAGCCAAGTCTGTCAAATTTGCGGGCGTGTTTGTTATTTTTTGGAACTCTTGCATGTTTTATTCTTTGTATTTGTTGAAAAATGGCTTTTAGCAAAATCACATGGGGTAGAAGTGATAATGGAGAAAGGTTTAGGGACTTATATGTAATAGGCCAAAAAAAGGTTAGTTTGTCCCACATTGAAAAGGAATGAAAAGTGGGAAACTTTTGGGGCCTATATATAAGGACCTAAATCAATGTTAATTGTATCCCAAGTTGTAATTCCATTACTTCTTTTGTTTAAGGTTCTTTCTTTAAGGACCCTTTAGTTTGCAAGTTTTGTTGTATCTTCCCTTTGTTTTGGGTATTTTTTGTATTACCCAAATATTTGTAATATTGTTTGGAGATAGTGGAGTTTTCTTTTGCAGCGCCTGAGGACGTAGGTTTTAATACCGAACCTCGTTAATTCCTGGTATTCTTTATTTTTGCATTTAATTTTGGTAATTTATTTATGCTTTATTACTTATATTATTATATTCAATAAGCTAGCGTTAGAGTTTATGTTTCCGTTGCATAACAGTATTTACTAAAACCAATGAGGAAGACTAAAAGTTAATAAGATATTTAGATGGGATAGACATGTAAATCAAGGTATTATTATTCTTGATCTTTTATCCTATAAAGTTTTTGTTTCTTTCACCTCTCACTATCAATTGCATCAATTGACTTATGTCTAATCCCAATTTCATCAATCCCAGTAGAACAAATTAGAAAAATAAACAATTTAACCATTACCGTATTACCTACCAACCAACTAACTAAAACTTAAAAAATAAACACGATGTTATAAATTATAATATCGAATGTTTTTAACACATGTTTAAAAGCTGTGAATTCATATACATTAATGTATAAAGGCATGATTTGATGCCCTTGTCTCATGCTAACTACGTTGTGACTAAACCCCGTATTTGAGTTGTCGATGCAAAAACTAATAATAAACATGTGATATTTGCTGCCTATATACTATTATTAGGGTTTGTTTCATTTGATTAATACAAATGAACAGATAACTCATTAGTTTAAATACTAAGAGGTGAATTGTTATTTTATAAAACTTACATGAGGGAAATGTAATTACCTCATTTATTAGAGCGTATATCTAACCATATGATCTCATGATCCTAATTTTAAACACTGAAATTTTCACTTAATTTACATTTACCGATCAAGGTAAAGACATAATTACTCTTAATTAAAAAAGTTTTAAAACTGCCTTAACATTTATAGGAAGCGAATCCCACACGTTCATTTGACAGATCAAAGGTGACACGCATCCCCTGTTGTTGAACGTTCCCTATAATTTGCGGAGACGAGTTCGTTGGAGCAAATGCAAAACAAAAAGTCCCGTCCGAATCCACCGGAATCAAATAATTCTCGGCGGGTAAATCGAAATATTTACCACCATAGAATATAAACGACACCGTTGGGACCTTTACGGTTGATAATCCTGACAAATCGTAACACGTGTCGAACAGAGCATAAGGTCGGGTGGATTTCAAGTTGCCCGTTTGACTTCGAAACGCGTCACGTAGCGCGTAATAAGCCTCAATCTCAAGCCGAGATACAGCGGTCCCGCAATCGACGATGATCCCGCCGTTGCCAGATTTGTCCAGTTCGAAAGTCGACTCTGCGATTTGAACCGGATGACCGCCGACAGCGAACCCGGTAAGCCCTATGTAGTAAAAAGTATTGGTTTTGCTGCTTTTTGATAACGTAGTTGTGACTGAGTCACTCGGTACAGGTGAGTTTAACTCAAGAGTACCTGACTTGTTCGAGTCACGGTCCACTAAACAATAAGAAAACGACGTTGCTTTGAGTTGTTCAGGGAGAGAGAGCGAGCCACCACCGAGGCCAAGCAACCCAGCAGCTGCTGTGAATAAACCTTCATTGTCGTGGCCACAACCCATGGCGACTTTTTCCACGTATCCACTCTTCCCAAACGAGAGCGTTTCGGTCATGAGAGTGCCAACTGTGAAAGACCCGTCACCGTACGTCACTTCATAAAGACACCTGTCTCTACTACAAGCTGACACTTCAAGTTGATCACACTGACGAGACTCGCACGAGACAGACTCATAAGAGGACGACGAGGACGGGTCGAAAATCGGGTCTGATTGATCGTAACAGTCAACACAAGGTTCACATTGAATCCAGTTAACGTCACTGCCAGTGTCGATCACCATGTAGAACTGCTCCGCCGGGGACCCGACGCCGATCCGAGTGAAGTACTCGCCGCTCCCTTGGCTCTCGCCCGACACCAGCGGAGCCGATAATTTGCCACCCTGAGTAAGCACCTGATTATCAGCAGATTTCACCTCCTCTTTCTTCAGAGCACGCTGGAGTTTGGTGACCAGCGAGTTAACTCGGGTTAAATCCCGGTCAAGTCGAGCTTGGAGTAGGGATTTGTAGTCTTTGTGTTGGGTTTTGTTGAGGAGTTCTCTAGAATGAAGAGGGAATGAAAACGAAAACGAAGAAGAATCAAGAGAGGATTGTTGTATCGTTTCTTGAGCAAAAGGTTGAAAGTCTGAGTGACCATTGAGGATGTCAAGTATTTGAGTTACTCGTACAAGAGCGGAGGTGACATCAAGAGGAGATGTTGTAGTGGTGGGAGTGGTGCGGGAGAAAGTGACGGAGGTGAGAAAAGAGAAAGAGAAGAGAAGAGTGATGAGAAAGAATGGGGTAGTTGTCGCCATTGTTGTGTTGAGAGTGAGAATGAGTGTGAAGACAGTTGGGTTATTGTGGGTTTATATTTAAAAAGCCAAAAAAGAGAGATGGTGTAAAAGGCGATAAGAGAATTAAGCTCACTGCTCACGTCAAGCTGATTGTTGGCAGATGAGATAAAGAAGAAGCTTTAAAGTCTTGATTAAAGTGCGAAAAACAATTCTAGAGACCTAATTATGAGCTTTCCCGCCACATATTTAACAGGGGAAATGAACGTCGTAGAGGAACTGGTTTTTAACTGAGAAATAATTCATTTTTAAAAACTCAAAATTTTCAGCCGTTAGTAATTAAATTAAGAGTAAACAATTTTTCCCACCCAAGGTTTGCCTTAATAATTTCCGCCCATTTCAAAGTACCACTTTTTTATTCAAAATTTATATTTCGTTAATACCCAAAACCAATTCTGATGACAAAAATTTTCTTCGTCACCATTATTTAAACCTCTGATCTCTTCTTTACAAAACTCCTCTCATCTTACACCTGATTTCTTGTTAATTATTGGCCATGCAAAGTTAGAACTTCCTATTCTTAGTTAATTTTTTGTTGATTCGGATGACGAATGTTCAATCGATCACCACCACTCGATTCGTCGACCTCTATTTTATAAAACCCCTCTTACTAGCTCTTGGTAACACGTCGAACGATAACTAAGAAAGTAAAGTGTATTTTGGGTATTAATGAAATATAAATTTTGGGTGAAAAAGTAGTATTTTGAAACTTTTTTTGTGGCAAAGTGTCAATAAGGCAAACCTTGGGTGAGAAAAGCAGTTAAATAAAGGGTATTTTGGGACATATTCATAAACATATTATTTTTCAACTAACACCAACTAATGGGTTATTTAATATAATGTCTCTTATCCATATATCCAGTTTTTATTATAATGTGCAATGTATTTTTCGTAGTTTGAAATTAACATATTTGTAATTGACTTGGTTGATGAACAATAACTCTTTAATTCTTAAGATTAGTACAATTGAATTGGTGTAAAAAAATATCTCAAAAGATTAATTTAAAAGGAAGATGTTTGTGTCTATTATTTATTTATTTATTTATAACGTGCACATACCATCGCATATAAAGGTAGTTGACATTTTACATTAGAAATTTTTCATTATAAATAAGAAACATGTTGCTCTGGTTATATTATCATGATTTGTTCTCTTTAATAAGTAAGATGTGTTAAACCTGTAGACCATTACAATTAAATTGGTTTTTTAATTCTTTTTTATATTTATATTTAGATGGGTATAATTTTTAATGCGTGCTTCTAAATTCAACAATAAATTTAAAAAAATATGCATTTTTTTTTTCAAAAAAGAAACTATACATATAGTATAATATAATTTAAAATATAAAAAATCTATAATTTTTAATGTAATTATTCTAGAAGAATGGGTAATAGGTGGCAACCGCCATTAGGTGGTCGAGTAATCAATTAAGATTTTTGAGTGTATTACTCAAGATGTTTCAATCATTAATTTTAGGGTTTAGATGATTAGTTTATTTGGCAACTAGCGTGAATACAAGACAAAAAATTCAAAAAGGAACAAATTTAGGAACAAGTTATCTATTTATATATTAAAATTGTACATTATTTATAACGTGAAAGGAAATGGTTGACTTTAATCTAATTACAAAATTAAGAAACATATTGTTCTAATAATTTTATCATGATTTTGTATCTTTGTTTGTTATAGATTTTAAACCTGGTAAGCCTGCATACTAGTACACAATTATTTCTTTTTAACTATAATTAGTCCTTTATAATACAAAAATATCATTAACAATAATGTTAGGTTGACAACTTCTCTTACAACATTCTTCTATAACCTCCGCCGTGATAACTCGTCATTGGTTAGCTCGCAAATAGGTAGGCGAAACCTAATTTGTGAGCTGACTAATGACGAACTGTCACATCAGAGATTTAATTGTGAACCTAATATTACTCCATTTAAATTCATAATTTTGTTGACCCGGGAAAAAAGAAAAAACCTTTTGAGTAAAATAATTTTTTTATAATACTCTAATCCTCAAGATATACACCGACAAAAGTTTTCAGAATTTTTTAACTTTGTTCACTTCGGTCCCTTCTTTAGTTAAACTTGACACTTTGATCTCCTTATGTACTTTTATAAATTTATCTTTTTATATGATGACCTTGTTGTTATGAGCATTACATTGTGACCCCAATGTTACGTATTTTTGTTATTGTTTAAAGCATATAACTTTTTTTTTTTGAGTTTTTTTGTACTTTTTTTGAAAAACATAGTATATCAAAATCATCATGCTTAAATAATATATTATTGCATCTCACATTGCTTATCAAACGAACCTATAATTAATTTTATAAGACTTGAGTCGTTAGAACCAATTATACGCATTTTAGGTGAATGGCGTTCGTGCGAAGTCCAATAACAAATATGTGCTGGCATGAACCGAAAAGCATACTATATTAACTTAGTTGAAACCGATATTTAACAATTGGTATTAGAGCGAACTCACTACTCGTAAGTGTGGACCTCACAAGAATGTGAAGTTCACAATATGCATGAAACCCAAAAATAAATCCATACAAACTTTATCTCAACAAACAATTTCTACTTGATTTATTTAATTAACTCAATTTAATATGGAGTTGGCTTGGAATAGTACATAAATGAAAAATCTATGATAAACTATTCATAGATAACTAAATCCTTGAACTAGTGTAGGATGATATAAGTATAAAGTTAAGTTAATTTATTTTATAATTATTTTCAAAGACTGTACTACAAGTTACCAACCCAATTAATTGAAAATTTTAGAAAATTTATGTAATTAAAGAGAAGGCTATTTGATTTATTTTTTATAACTAGCTTTAGAGGGTAGAAAATATTAGTGGTGTTCAAAACCGGTTAATCGATTTTGTGAACTGAACTAGTTTTTCGGTTTAGAAAAATTCCTGAACCAAAACCGAACCAGTTAAGGGGAAAACTGATTTTAATTTAATATTTAATATTTTTATAATAAACTACATTTTTATTTATTTTATATTTTAATTTAATATTTGTTTAAATAAACGGGTTAGTAAAACTGGTTTTCATATTTTTCCAAATCGGTAATCGAATCGAAAATTCGGTTTTTTATTGTTTTTGAACCGAACTGAACAGGTTTTTTGAATAACTGAACATTCAGTTCAGTTTTCGATTCAATTGGGTTTCTTCATGTTTTTGAACACCCTTAGAAAACATAGGTTTGGTCCCATACTTGATTCATTAAAAATATAAATTAAATTAGCTTAAGTTAAATGAATTTCTAATACTTATCTTAGATAAGAAATTTTAATGTTTATTTCTTGCTGTCCTATACCACTCCCATTGGGCTAGAGATAATAACAATTTCTCATTATATGCATTTATGAAAAATTAATTTTCTAAAAAGCCCATTTTAAAAAATAGATCACTGTAATAGCTTCTTAAAAATTAAAGTAATTATTTATTTTCCATAACAATAATTATTCCCCTCTTAAATGAAAAAAATTAAAAAAGAAATTGAAGTCGAAGCCTTCAGTCTTCCACTCAGCTCTCGCGGGCCAAGCGTGGTCAAAAACTAAACTAAAACCCTAATCAGCCAAAACTCTCTCAAAACCTCTGCAAAATTACACTCTCTCACTCTCTCACTCTCTCTGAAGCTCCAATCATGTATGGAGGAGGTGAGTACTCAAATAAACTTTAAAATTTTCGCATCTTCGGAGTCTTCTGAATTTGTTCGTTTATCCTTTTCAAACATCTAATTTTTTTTTATTTTTTTATTTTTTTTTGTTTTTTTATGGTTTAACGCAGATGAAGTATCGGCCATAGTTATCGACTTGGGCTCTCACACCTGTAAAGCTGGTTACGCCGGTGAAGATGCTCCCAAGGCCGTCTTTCCTTCTGTAAGTCCTTGTTTTATTTGATTTATTGCATAGTATTATCTGTTGACTACAATGTGCTTCGTTTCGAGGGCAATTTTTGATGTTCTGTTCGGTTTTTAGTGATTTTGAGTTTGTTTGTATGATTGTTAGTTCCTTTATGAAAATTGAGTGGGGGTGTGGTTGGAGCTTTGTTTGTTAATTTTCAATTGTGTTGGAAGTTGAATTTTTGTGTTGATTTTATTTTAGGTTGTTGGGTCAATTGATCAAATGGATGTTGATGACTCTGGAAATGCTGAGAGAAATAGTGGGTCCGGTGTGGATTCTAAGAACAATGTTGATTCGAACAAAGGGAAAGGAAAACGCAAATTGTATGTAGGAACACAATCCTTAGGGTATCGCCGTGACCATATGGAGGTCAGTTTGTTGATTATCCTCTTTTGATAGCTGGAAAGTTTAGTTTTGAAGATTTTGCTTTGTTATTTGCTGTGTTATCAGGTTCTATCACCCTTTAAGGATGGAATTGTTGCTGACTGGGATATTGTGGATAGTATATGGGATCATGCTCTTAGGTAACCGTTGTTTGTTCTGGTTTGTTTCCAATTTAAGGTTTGTCTGTTTGCATGGTTTTGGAATTGCAGTGAAACCTAAAATTCAAAATCCATTTTTCAGATCCCATAAATGAGTTTGGGTTTGGAATTTAATTACAATTCCACGAGCCTCAAGTTCGTAAATCCAAGTCCACATGAATACTAAAGAATGCTAGTTGGTTTGCTTTCTTCATTAAAGAATCATAGTTTACTACTGCACTCTCTCTATCTATTCCTTCCTCCTCCCCCCCCCCCCCCCCCCCCCCCCCCCCCCCAAAAAAAAAAAAAAAAACTGATAGAGAATAATAAGAATAAATGGCAGACAAATAAGTGTAAAGATACGCATACATTAAGATGTTATGCATCAAATTTTCTATGGTTCTAGAAAAAAAAGTGTATTTCACAAATGCCATTAATGAAGAGTTATTTTATTCATATAGTATTTCTTAAAAGTAAACTGAAAATTAGAAAAAAACCAACATGAAGTATAAATAGAGTTGGATCCAAACAATAGAATTCTAAGGTATTAAATCCCAATTCCATGCCACCAGATGCAACATTGAGTGAAAATTTATATTTCCTGTTAATTATTTCTGTATTCACTGATGCTGAATTGTTATTACTGTTTTAGGGAATGTTTGTTAGTTGATCCCAAAGAGCATCCAATGCTACTTGCTGAACCATCTTCAAACACTCAACAACAGAGGGAAAGGTGATCTGCCACTCTGAAGTTTTCTGTTACTGGTTTATGATAGAAGCGTAATTTTCTACTATTTCAACATCCTTGCATTTTGCCAGAAATTATTATCTATGTGGCTCACAAGTTGCCTATGATGGCGCTATATAGGATTCATGTGTTAGAGATGTAGCCAAATTTATAGATAGAGATGCTACCTTCTTGGCAGCTTATGCTCTTCAATTAATGGTAGTTTTCAGTTTTTGTTTATATGTTGTATTTTATAGTTTCTAGTGGCAAATAATTTGAAGTGACTCAGATAATTGTAGTGTTCCTTTCTTCGAGGATTGTTGTTTGGGGGCTGCTTTTGGAATTAGATGTCAAGTCTTCAGTTAGGCCTTTTTTGTACCTAGATTCTTAGGTGGATTTCAAGTATTCTCGTTTATCCTTTTGTTGACAGCTAGTTCACTTATATGTATACTCTTCGATTTACTTTGTTTCCTATATATATATAATATTTGTGGCACAATCATGCTGTTTAGCTAATTATCAAGTTCAGGTATTTGTTGGCTTGTGGCATATTAGTTTTATGTCCTGTGGTGGAGTTTGACTTGTTACATTCTGACAGGGCAGCTGAGCTTATGTTTGAAAAGTACAAAGTTCCAGCCTTATTCTTGGCCAAAAATGCTGTATGTCTCCAGCCTACCGTGTCTCTGTAACTTTAATACTGTAGCAACTATTAAGCGCTACTTAAAATTTTTTTGCTGTTTCCATCTTCTATTTTGCTTTTGTTGGTGTGTAATTGCTGTGTCTTTTGATGCCAGGTTCTCACTTCTTTTGCATTAGGGCGTGCTACCTCACTAGTTGTTGATTGGTATGATTTATTTACTTGTTGAATTTCATTTTAGTTCTTTTTGGGTTAATTAATGCCCTTGATTCTGCTTCTGTATTCCAAATGCTGCCCTTTAGTTTCAATCAGCTACTTTTCTACATTGCATGTCTGTTTAGCTTATTTTAGTAGAGGAAACTTATTGCAATCCACCATTTTACCCGGATTTGTGAAAAAAAAAAAAAAAAAGATTGAAAAGTTGATTTAGCCAGGTCTCAGTTATAGGGTATCTATATTATTTAAAAAGAATGTCCTACTTATCTATTTCATTATTTTGATGTCCAACCCACTCAATAGTTGCAAACTGATAGAAAAACTTTTTTCTTTTGTTGTTTACCTGTTTCAGTGGCTGTTTAAAAATGTTGATGCTTCTTTTAGGAAGTTTAAAATTATCTGACTGTTGATACGGATAAAGATTCAGTTTCTTTATAGGGCTGCTTCTGCTAATTAGTAACTAATATTTGCTTTGTGAAATTCCATGAATTAATTGTACTTTGATTGTTGCTTTTAGAATAGTTTCATTTACATGATACAGCCGCAAGGTATGCTATATTAAGTTTTGCAGTATTTCATCTACTTGTCATCTTTTGTTTTTCCTCTTAGAGCTACATTTATTTTAACATGATGAATGTTATTATTCATAATCACAAACTTTTTCAGTGGTGGAGGATCAACTACAGTGGCCCCAGTACATGATGGTTATGTTCTTCAAAAGGTAATTTTTCTTATAGCTACAATTCAAACTATATGCTAAACTTTTGTCCTGATATAGAACAGACTCCCTTTCTTAATGTTTGAATAAATCAAAACTTGTCAAAATATAACGGTGCTACTATAAGAAGGGAGTATTTTATCGAGTTTTTCATGATTCCATCAATCCTTTTTGTATTTCAGCCGATATAAAATATAAATTTGTCCATATCATATCAGAATTGTGTTTATTATGATTTTCTTAGTTCTGAATATATCATGTTTCATCGATCTGCTTTTCTTTTTCTTTTTCCTAACCTGATCCCCCTCTTCTTTTTGGCATGGTAAAACCTAAGACCTACCCAGTCATACCCCCCTCTGCTTGATTGCTTGTTTGAATACATTAAAATGTATAATTCTGCTTTTTATAATCAATACATTTGCAGTGAAAAGTTGTTGATGTAGGACAAGTTTTAGTTATTTTAGTTTTCTTGTTTTGAGTAGTAATTATTTCCTATTTTAAATAGATTTCAGAGTTTGCGAAAACTTGATTTAATTAAGTTTGATTTTCGAATTGATTTTTCTATTTGTTTTACCTTTCTAGTTACGGATTTTAGTTCAATTACAAATTTTATTTACCTTACTCTAGTTGTATTAGGAATAGATAGAAAAGGGTTGTTATGTAACAAGTTATTCATGGTTTATTAATAAACTTTTGAGTTCCCTCTAGGATTTCTTTCATTGTAGATTTGACATCCCTAACAAAGCTACATGATTGCCTTTCTTTTATCCTTTTTGCGTTTCCGCTTTGTCAATTATAGTTGTCATTTTATGTGGCTAAATTTTGCTGACACCTACATGCATATCTAGCTAGTTCTTTTTGATGGTCATTTTTTTTTTTTGCTTGTTATAGACTGACCGTTCTGTTCTTTTCCCTGTTATTTATTTATTTTTGTAATATAAGGCAGTTGTGACATCTCCTATAGGAGGGGAATTTTTAACTAATTGCTTGATGAAAAGCTTGGAGAGCAAAGGAATTACAGTAAGTGACTAGATCAATGTGCTTTCATTTTTTAAAGTTGAATTAATTTTCAAGAGCAGAATGTTATTTATTGTACCATTTAAAATAATTTCTTACATGGTTTCTGCAGATAAGACCTAGATACTCTTTCAAGCGAAAAGAGAATCGTCCTGGTGAATTTCAGGTCTTATTCTAATATCAGTTGCAATATTTTTGGCTTCACATAGTCCATTATTTCTATTTTAGCTTATTGCTCTCGTAAATATATGGGCATGGTGTTACAATTAAGTAATTCAGTTAGAGGCCGAAAAAATAGTTGGTATTTAATCATGGTGATTTGGTAAAATATTCTTTCTGAAATAAAAGTCACATGCAACTGACTAATATTAAATACAAGGACTGTGAGATGAAAGTAGTGGAGAATTGCCAAATATATGGAGACCACGGACAAGAGTGTTCTAAAGTTTACATTTCAATTAAAGGCATTATTTAGTTATTTGTTAGTGGGCTGCCTGTTCATTTTTGTACAGCTCCTTTTATATTAATGCATTTTTCATAGTCATGTAAAAATAAAATGGCAATGCCTAGTTGTGGGGCTGGAGAGAAGATTCTGTGCATTGCTTGCTAGTTCCTTAGCAGATGAGTTTAGGTGTAGTGGAGTACAACAGCAACAACAGTGTCTTTTTGTAGGAGAAGAGCCATTTCTTATCATATTAACTTATTAAATTGTACTTTGCAATGGTTGCATTCTTGTCACTATTAGTTTCTCCCTGTTACTTTAAGCAACTGTTGCTTTCTTTTCTTTATTTTCTGATTGTGACTTGACTTGGTATGTGTGCTTAATTGAACTGTGTAATTTGTTAGCTGAATTATAATCATCATTATTTTGCTATCTATGTCTTTTGACATTTTAACTTTTATATTGTTGTATCTTGCAGATAGTAGATCTTGATTTTCCAAATACCACCGAAAGCTACAAACTCTTCTCTCAGGTTATGATTTATCAGAGTGTTACTCTTTTGACGTCATTTCTGTTAAATATTGCTGACTGTTAGTTTGCAACAGAGGTTGATTGCAAGTGATATCAAGGAATGTGTATCTCGAGCTCCAGATACTCCATATGATGGTTTGTGGTCCTTTCATCTGTTTGATGTTCAACTTTTCATGCTTGTTTTCTTGCCTATTATTATGGCTATTTCAACTTAATTATGTACATATCTCGTCATGTACTGGCAGACATACCTAATGCATGTGTGAGTGATGGTAGCCATTTTGATAATATGGTGGTTTTACGTTTATGTAGCAGTGGTTTATGATGGTAGTGGTAGTAGCAACTATGATTTTATGGTGATGATGGTGGTAGTTTTGGTGGTGTTGTTGATGGTAGTAATGGTGGTTGGATGATACTGAGTGTGATTATTGAAGCATGCCAATTTGTATAATACTATTTGTACAAGAACAAAATTGGAATAAAGAAAAGAAAAAATTCAGCATTCAACATTTGGTAAAAACAAATGCATCAGGTTATCTATATATTGACTTTTTTAAATGAAGTGTTGACTTATGCTGTATTATCAAATCCGCTTAGATATTAGGTGGTGCAAAAAAAAAAATTATGATATCAAGTATATGTAAAATTATTAGGCATTGAATAATTATTTTTAAGTGCTGAATGTGGTTATCAAACATCCAACTGTCTTTTGAGTTACATTGCTTGTATCTTGAAAATTATTTAGCCAAAAGTTTTAGAAAATGTTCTTGGACACTCGTTTTTCGTGAAAGTTTCTGTAACTTCGATGANTAGATATTAGGTGGTGCAAAAAAAAAAATTATGATATCAAGTATATGTAAAATTATTAGGCATTGAATAATTATTTTTAAGTGCTGAATGTGGTTATCAAACATTCAACTGTCTTTTGAGTTACATTGCTTGTATCTTGACAATTATTTAGCCAAAAGTTTTAGAAAATGTTCTTGGACACTCGTTTTTCGTGAAAGTTTCTGTAACTTCGATGATACTAGGCAGTCTGATATTTGGATTTTTCTTTACAGAAAGTGCATATTCAAACATTCCAATGACCCCGTACGAGCTTCCTGATGGCCAGTAAGTCCCTTGCAATATGATTAGCTAAGTTTAAATTTGTAGTGTGATAGTTAGGTTACAATGTGCTAGTTTTCTGCCATTTTTTACCCTCAATTGCGTTTCATGGATATATTTGGCAAATTGTGGAAATGCAACCATGTTGTATTACCCTGATTGGATGCTTGCTTGGCTTTGATTTTCATTTTGATAATGGAATCATACTGATGAGCATTTGATACAGTATCTTTTTCTATTCATGATGCAGAACAATCGAAATTGGAGCTGATAGATTTAAGATTCCTGATGTTCTGTTCAATCCATCCTTAGTTCAGGTTGGTGACTCAAAAACTCGTTAGATTGTTACTCTTAACCCAGCATACTCTTTTATTTGATGACCACGCATTTACTTCTGGATAATTTAATGTGCATTGGACTTGTATTTCTTGAGTTTCTGTGAAATAGTGGTTTATGATTTGTTGCTTAGTTTTAGTTGCTGGTTCTTTTATCATCAGTTTTTCTGTGGTGCACTCATATTGTTGTTTTTAAATTTCTACCAGACAATTCCTGGTATGGAGAATTATGTAGACATTGCCTCTTCTTGCCGTGGTTTGCCACAAATGGTAAATTTATGAAGTATTAACCTACCTGTATTTGGTCCTAGCTATTGTTATTATGTTTTCTGTTTCCAAATTTTGTTTAGTACATTGTTGTCAATTTTGCAGGTTATAGAGAGCATTAACAGATGTGATGTGGATATTCGAAGAGAATTGTTTAGCAGTATACTGGTAATTAAAAAGTTTTTCTTTACTATTTTTGTCTTTGAATAACTTAGAAAAACAAATTCCTATGCTATTTTACTAATTTTTTTCACAAAAGCAAGATGTGGAAGTTATAGCCCAAAAAGATGCATGGGTTTTCAGACTGATTTTTTTTTTTCTTTTTTTGCCTAATTTCATGCTAAAAATAGGTACGTTGGGTTTTCTAATGATCATAAATGCCTTGAATATTGTGAATATTTATTTTGAGTTATCTTTATTTGCCTGCAACTAGCAGATTAGGAGCCATCTGACATGCTTTCCTCAGCCTGATATATCTAATATCAAAAAGAAAATGACCTATTCATATGTGGCACAATTTACTTATTTATGGTAGAATTTCCTTGTGGATGATGTGTGAAAATGGATAATGACCAGTTATCAACAGTGAATACATAGAATGGGAAAGAATGATGGGAATCAAGCATTGTTGAGTGTGATGTTTTCCTTCACCGAAAATGGTTTATTACTGGCAGGATATGTTCTGCTTCACCATTATCTGTTTTTCCAGTTGCCTTCAGATCTTGGAACTGATCTGGTTCTTTATGTTTCTCCTTTTACTACAGCTTGCTGGTGGGACAGCATCAATGCAACAATTGAAGGAACGTCTTGAGAAAGACTTGCTAGAGGTAGTGTTTACTGTGGCCTTTATTTTATTTGTTTTTGTTTTCTCAACTCCCTGGATTTTTTCTTCACCAAGTCCTGTACTTTTGTAATTGGTTTGGCAACTGGCAAGACCATCTGTACTAGAATCCTTCAAATGGTGAATTGTAGTTAGTTAATAAAGGTGCTTATGCAATTTAAAAGGAAATAGTTCAGTTACAAGATGACTTAATCATCATGCATCAACTTGTAGGAGTCTCCTCAAGCTGCTAGGGTCAAAGTAGTAGCCAGTGGAAATGCAACAGAAAGGAGATTCAGGTTACTCTCTTTCACTCACTCTTTCTTTGCCAAACTTTGCTTCACATTTGTTGAAATTGGTTAATGGGCACATTCACTCTGTATTTGCTTTTTCTATCTCTTGAGCATTGGGTTTGAAAATTTTTCCCTAGTGGTTTGTAATGAAAGTATAAGCCAAAAGATTGCTTGAATAAATTGCCTTTTTATCAAGTTAATGGCAAATTTGACACATGTTTGCCTTAATCATTTTAATGCTTAATGAGAGCGTAATTCCATATTTCAACATTCTTATTGAAAGGCTATAAATGGAAGTAGGATTTTTTTGACATTGAAGTGTTGCAACTATTATTTTGTTGATTGTTAGTAAGTAATTGTAGTTCCAGTCATCTAATGTAAAACTCTTTGCTGGTAGCCAATAATTGTGTTCTCTTTCACTTACATATTGGTTTTGATATGTGAAACAGCGTTTGGATAGGAGGGAGTATATTAGCATCCCTTGGTTCATTCCAGCAAATGTGGTTTTCTAAATCCGAGTAAGTTTCGTCTTTTAGATCCAGTCTCTCTTCTACTGCAGTTAATTACGCAGTACTGCAAAAGCATGCCCTAAAATTGGGCTTGTACTTACCCAATATTCAAACAAAAAAATGTAAGCACTCATTTTTCATTATTATCCCTTTAAGTTAATATTTTCAATTGCATGCGATTGACAGGTACGAGGAGCATGGAGCTTCATATATACAAAGGAAATGCCCGTAAGATGCTATCCTGCAGAGTAAATGCAAAGACCAGAGATAGTGTTCTTGCCATGTTATAAGTGATTTTGGGAGACCTGTAATTCTGAAAAACTCCCTTTAGATTTCAAAGCACATTCAGCTGACGTTTCTTCGTTTTACTTGACTCCCTGCTCCTTTAGGTGTGTACCTGTGCCAACCCTTGCTCCGTAGCTTTTAGGCCGCTGTCTACACAGATAAAAAAGCGTTAACTTAAGGTGTACCATTATTATGTGGAAAACTATTTGACCCTCTAGGCTGTAGCATATGTTTATTAAGCTTATTGTCCGTTACACATTTCTTTTAGTTAGGTTTTTTAAGTGATTGATAGCTTGTTATACCTTTATTGCACTCGAATTCTTCTGCTTCGAGATGCTTTTTAATTCTTCACTATTTGGCTTAGTTTGGGATTGTTTTAGCTTCTTCCTTCATCGCTTTTGGTATAATTTTACAAATAATCAACTATTGATAAAAAGTTTTCGGATGTTCGATTTGTTAAAATTTTAAAGTGCTTTTACTTTTGAAAAAGGATAGATGGCAAATGTAAAATGATTAAAATAGGTTATTTAATTAATAAAATATATTAAAATTAAATTACGTAAAATAGAAATAAAAAATTAATAGTGAGGTAGAAGTGGTTGGATTGGCCGGTTTTGTCTTTGGAGGTGTGTTAGGTGATATCGTTCATTCTATTGGATAGATCGATCTATCTGATGCAGTCAAAATAATTGGAATCGATGATGTTTTAAATGGGAAAGGTTTGACCAATCTTTTTTTATTTGTTGTAGCGAAACGTTGTAATTTCAGTTGGTTTGACTGCTCCATTAGGTTGATTGGGTGGTGGTCTATCTAATAGAGTGGACGGTGTCACCGGATGTGCCTCCAACGGCGACGTTTAGCCACCAATGGTGGCTAGCGTCTAACCACAATTCTATTGATATTTCTTTTTATTATATAAAAAAATCATTTATAAAGTAAATTATAATTTATGTTAATTTTAGAGTGTTTTTGATAATTACCTTTTTAAAAGCAGTTTTTGAATTAAAAAAGTGAAAATTTGTTATTTTGGAAATCCTTTAATAAAACAGATTACTGGGTAATCAATTTGTCCTATAATCACTTTTCAAATTAGTTTATCAAATATTTTTTAATTTTAAATTATAAAATAAGTGATTATGGGAGAAGTTACAGTAATATCAAGTTCACCTATAATCATTTTAGGTAATCAGAAAGACATAGTTTGTCTGTAATATCAAATCGATTCTAGAACTTGAAATTGATAACAGGAGGAAATGAGATTGGTACTATTTTTGATCATGATGAGCTGCACACTTGTTTCCTGAAGTAGTAATTTTTTGTAATTCTCAATTAATCTATTTAAGCGGAGAAAATCCTATTTAAAAGTTAATTCTTGTTATTTATTAACAGGTTCAAATTTTATTTACTTTTAAAAAAATTGCAAATATTATCCAAGAATTTGGGTTCTAAGTCAACTGTTCACCCTCACTGACTTGACTTGAAATAATGATAAATAAACGTGGCGCCAAACAAAGGTAAGTTAGTTAGTTCACCAAATCTTCGATCAATGGCCTGCAACACTCCTTCTTCTTCTTCATGGCTCAATCGGAGCCCACCTGTAGCCACCGGTTGCGCCTCCCTCAAGCGTCACTTCTTCCTCTTTTCCACCTCCAGCAAATCCATCACGAACACCGTTTTTTCCTACTCCTATGGTCGCACACATTCAACTCGTTGTTCCTACAGCCGTCGATGGCTCAACCCTCTCCGTCGTAAACCGTTGGATCAAAAACCTTCTCCGGAGATCGTTCGCCACTGGATCGACGCTGATCCTCTCCCACTCGTATCGCAAGGTAAACAGCCGAAAAAATAATTCTTTTGTAAAAATATTTTTTGAAGGTGTAATAAAAATGTTACATGTGTATCCTGTTTGTTTATTTATGGTGTAGAGAGATTTAGAATTGCGTCATATAACATATTGGGAGATAAAAATGCTTTCAAGCATAGAGATTTATACTCAAATGTTCCTTTAGAATACATCAAATGGAGCCATCGCAAAAGGTTAATATGCCAAGAGTTATTTGGATTGAGCCCAGATATAATCTGTATGCAAGTAAGCTTCCTTTTCATTACACTACTTTTTTGTTTTTCCTCAAGAAAATTTCATTGATTCCTCGAGGTTTCGGATAAATTTTATGAAACTTTAAGAGTGCCCCTATAATTTTAGGGAAGGTTTCTGACAATTTCCATTGTTCTTAAATTTGAAACTAGTGGGATTTATGTGTATTTCTGCTGGTACTGCAAGGAGGTCAATGAAAATTTCTTTTTTTTCTTCGTAAATTGAGACATTTGAGTATGATTTGAAGCTTATGGGTGTTCATATAATTATTTATTTTAGGAGGTGGACAGGTATTTTGATCTTTTCAATGTTATGGAGAAGGCAGGATATGTTGGTTCTTACAAGGTTATTTAATTTTCTCTTTGATAATGATTGTGTCTTACAAGTTTATGTATCAGAAATTATTAAGTAACCAATAGAAGAAGTTCTGAATCAAATTATATGCAATGGCAGCGGCGCACTGGAGATAACGTTGATGGTTGTGCTATGTTTTGGAAAGCTGATAGGTGAATAAGTTCTGGTCATTTAGTTCCACTGTCTAAAAAATAAGGGCAATTCTGATTATTTTTCTTGATTTTGTTAGTTTTCGGTTACTGGAGGAAGTGAGTATTGAGTTCAAGGAATTTGGTCTTCGCGACAATGTTGCCCTAATTTCTGTTTTTGAGGTAGCGATTCATTGCATTTCTGTGATTGTTCTTCATTGAATGTTAGATCCGTAATTTGCTGTTTTAGAAAGACTAGTAGATTGGTGTATTGTATCTTTAAATAACACATGAAATAAACCATATTGCTTGCTTTGATTGGTATCATTTTTGCATTATGTATTCTTATAAGTTGTTTACTCGCATATTTTTATCCTTTTTATATCTAACTTTCCCCTATGCAGGCAGACGTGTAGAGCAAAATCAAGAAGACTAGTGGTTTGCAACATTCATGTGCTTTATAATCCAAACCGAGGGGAAGTGAAATTAGGTCAAGTAAGCCCTTTTACACTGACAATAATCTAATTCTTAAGCTTGGAATCACTGCAACTTGTTTTGGGTTCAAGCTCTAGTTAGCTGACTCAAATTTATGTGTTTTCTGTAAGTAGCTGGCTTTACCAAGTGCAGCTACTATTGAGATTCACATAGCCTGAAGTGATCACATTAAGATTTAATAAGAATTGAAGGAAAATTTACTTTTTAGTCTCGGAATTTTTTTCAGATATTTCAGATTTGTCAACAATTTCCGAGTATTTTAAGCTTGAAATGGCTTCATGTTACAGTATGATTTTGATCAGCTTAGAATACCAAAAACTATGGTTTTCCGGTTTGCTTCAAGGTTTTGCTTCTGTTAAGAATAAGCTATTTGGCTTTTCAGATTTGCTTACTTTCTTCTAGGGCACAGCTCATCTCAGAGAAGTGGGGTAATGTCCCTGTTGTTCTTGCTGGTGATTTCAACTGCACTCCTAAGGTATGTATCTGAGATCCTTTTCTACCTAGTATATGAAATTTTCAGGTAATTATGCTTCTTACTGTGATAAAATTTATATTTTCTTTTCTTTTCATTGGCAGAGTGCAATTTACAAGTTCTTATCATCATCAGAGGTGAAATTTTAATTTATATAAAATTTCATTATCACTACTTATGAGTTGTATTCTACATTCCATTCTTTAGTGATCTAATATTATTTCTTTGCAGCTGGATATCAAGTTATACAACAGAAGAGAATTATCTGGTCAGAAAACTTGTCATCCTTCTCAAGTTTTTGGTGTCAAAAAAGAAACAAGTAATCCATTGGCATTAATAGACAGGTATATTTCCTCTTTCTTTCCTGATGATAACATTAGTACTTTTCTTTTTCACATCAGTTGCTGCCCTCATATGCATCAGTAGTAGCTTATATAAATTTAGAATTTTACATCTTAAAGATTTGACTGATATGACATTTTTTCCTTCCTAGTCCTTCAAGGTCCTTAGTTCATGGTTTCTTATCTAATACCTCTTCATTTCAGATTTTTGCAGAGTGGCTGGACAGATGAAGAGATTAAAATCGCAACTAGGAACGCTGAATGCCATCTAGCCGTGCATCCACTGAAGCTTAACAGCTCATATGCCTCTGTGAAAGTATTTAGATTCTAGTTCCCTGTTAGATAATAATTATATATATGTACCTTCCACATCAAAATCTTGCTAATATTTTTAACAAGAAAAATTCTTTTCAGGGTTCTACAAAAACAAGAGACTCCAATGGTGAACCTTTAGCTACTTCATATCACTCTAAATTTTTCGGAACTGTTGACTATCTATGGTAAATGAATAATAATAACCCTTTTGATTCTGATATTTATAATGTTGAAAATGAAACTATAAAATCGTTTATTCTTATTAAAACAGGTACTCAAGCGGCCTCGTACCTACCAGAGTCCTCGATACGCTTCCGGTTGATATACTAAGAAGAACAGGGGGCCTTCCATGCAAGGTAAAAACTCTGCACAGTATTAACAGAACTCAAAAGTGGTTTAATTTGTGATAATATATAAGAGAATGGATTGTTATGACGAGACACTGTACTCTTTGTAATCAAAATTCCCAGTTTGTCTTACTACACATTTAATTTTTTGCCTTGAAAAACATGTTCCTGAGCATGTGATATAAATTTTTCAGTCTCAATTCTGATTCTCATTGTTGGTCCAGAAATTGGGCAGTGATCACTTGGCCTTGGTTTCTGAGTTTGCATTTCTAGAAGGGACCGCCGATGACAACCATGGTAACAATACAACAGTAGATAACCACCACGGGAACAATACAACAATCTCTACCGGAGGAGATGTCCATACATTGCTCGGTGAACTGAAGAGGGAAGATGCTAATTCACATGGGCCTGCCCTTGTTAATTAAAAGTCGAATTTTTATTTATTTTTGTGTCAATCATTTTGTATTTATAATATAGTAAGAGAAAACAAATTATATTGTATTCTAATTTTAAGTAATCTTTACTTTAAATTGATTTCAGTCAATTTATTTAATGATATTTAAACTTATAAATGTAACATTACTATTTTATAATTTAGATTTGTTTGATTCAAGTTATCTATCAACTGACACTTTTAAAATTTTTTAGACTCTAGTGGCGTTTTAAAGGTATTTGTATGATATAAGTTAATTTACACATATGGAAAAAACTCAAGTCGAAATGCGCCTAAATTGATTTGGATATTTTAATTAACTAAAAAGTTTTAAGTTTATTTAAAGTGTATAAATTTAACTTTTGTATAATAGAAATCTTTTTGATAGATTAATCTAAAAAACTATTTTATATGTTCTTAACCATTTCAAAAAATCGAACTCTAATAAACTGTTATTTTATAAGCTTTATTCCAAGTTTGTCTTATTTAATCCACTAACTTTGACGTAAGAGTAAAGCATGTTCCTTCCCGCATCCAATAACGAAGGAAGATTCTACATATTGTTTTTCTTAATGGAAAAGAAAGTGAAATATCTTGATATATAAACTCTTAACGGGTATCATATGATGGGTAATTACTGGACAAAAGAAAAGTCCCTCAAGTCAAAAGTAGGACCCAAACGGATCTGAGCAGTTCAGATTTCTCATCAGCTCATCCACGAGCAGACAAATCACTTCTCATCATCCACACGGCAGTGCTGCGATAACGACACCTATTATTCTCTCCAAATAGTGTCTCCACGTGGCCTATCAAAAAATAAGAAAAGAAAATCTTTCCCGTACGCTAAGAATCGGCATTGTCTCATTTTGGTTTCCAAAAAATCGGAATTGGATTGATTTTTATTTTTTTTTATCCAAATCCTATACTTTCGCTCCAGTTTCTCTCTGTTTTTGACACCAACCAAAAAAAAGAAAAAAGAAAAAAAATCCGAATCCAAATTTCGAAAAAAGAAATCAGAATAATCATATCATGCAGCGATTTGTTGACAACGCCCTCGCTGTCACCAAAGAGTGAGTCCTTCTCTCCGACTCCGTCTATGACGCATGTGCATTTACATACATACGTGTATGTATGTATTTGTGTTGATTTGAGGGTTTAGTAGTTGCGGATCTTATGAATTGTGCTTTGATTGTGAATTTCTTAAGTTAATTTGGATTAAAATGAGGGTGATTTTGTGTAAGTTTTGTTTTTTGGTGAGAAATGAGCGGTTTTGGTTGTTGGTTTGTAGTGCAGGTCGGTGAAGACGTTCACATATGAGTCATTGAACAACATTGTGAGGCTGATCAATGGAATTTCAGCGCTTTTGTTGGCTGTTCTACCGGGGAAGGCCACTATTCTTGAAGGTATTCATGGTTGGGAGCTCCGTCCGACGTTTCGTGGGCCCAGGTTTCCCCGTTGGATGGAAAAGTAAGTTTTGAAACTTCAGAGCTTAGCTTGTCTGCATTGATGGAGTTCTTGCGAAAAGATATTGGCTTAGGATCAATGGATTTTTTATTTTTTATTCCAATTATGATACAAGGTGAATTGTTTAGAGTAAAGCAGTTTTTGTGAATTGAGATTAAACGAGATATGGGCAATTCCTCAAGTATATCAATTATGTGTCTTTGTTTTCATAAATGAGTTATCTGGGATGATGGTGCCACTTTTTGGTTTACTTTTAGCGCGAATAGAACTTTTAAGTTAAACTTCTTTGTAGAGGAGAGGAAGGTGAACTATTGCTTGCTTGGCCTTTTTGTTTACCTGTAGGCTCAAACGATGAGGAAATATAGTATTTTTTTTTTTGTTGTGATATCTTGTGAATTTCTGGAAAGAGATTTTTGGCTAGTTTGGGATTTCTCAAAACTATGATTATACCAGATTTGGCTGTCTAGCACACTCATGATAAGCGATAACATTGGGGACTACCTTCTGGGGAATTGTTTGATTAAAGCTAAATGGAAATTGTGAATGCATCTTAAGCCATCTAACTGAGCCAGAAGCCTCCACCTCACTCAGATCCTTAGTTCTCTTGCATGGAAAGGATATAATCTACCTTAAGTTACGAGCTGTAGGGGCCCACAAAGATAGAGAATGGGATTACCTTCAATGAAGGACTTTCTATGTAATCTTTGTTTATACTGTTATGGGTAATGAAACCACATAATTTTCTTGCTGGTTGATGGCTGATTTGAAACCAAATAATCGCCGCAAATTTCATATTTTGGCATAAATATAGTTGCGTAATGTTTTTGTGGCGAATTATCTTACATAGTTTATCTCTCTTTTCTTTTTCCATTCAAACATGTCCTAGTGTGTATGTCTTTCTCTTCAGTTGTGCTTTCTTGCATTCTTCCTTTCTAGATTTTTATTCTTTGACTATCAAATTCCTAATTTTCCTCTCATTTTCTTTAATTTTTTTTGTGGTGGTTATTATCATGCCTTGTGACACAAATTTCAATGATTTTTGACATCTCTATTTTCATGATGATGATAGTGGTGTATCCTCATTCAACCGATTCATTCATGAGCTTCCTGAGGATTCTGATACTTCAAGTGTAGATTACACTTCTGGAGAGGAGGATTTTGATGCAGGGTATCTTTCATCACCATCATCCAATTGTTCACGAATCTCCAGAACAACTAGTTTCAGTAAGTATGAAAGGCATAGGACTGGTTGGATCATGTTCATATTCTCATGGATTCTGTTTCCTCTAAAGTTTTTGCTGGGGATACCTTTTCGTCTTGGCCGCATGTCTTATACAAGGGGGTCAAAAGCCTCTTCTTCAGGTCATCAAGCTGTGCATTTACGGTCGATTAAGAGGATACACACCCTCAGGGACTATGTTGTTCACCGGACTACTGACAGGAGACGTGGAGTCATTGAGGTTTATTCAAGTACTTCTAACTATAATACCAAAGATATAGTGTTTACATTGATCATTGATTTTTCTAATATCTTGTGCATGTATTAATATGGATTATTTTCTCCTTGTTCATTTCCTATGTTATGTCATCAGGACCTTCATTTAGCAATTGAGATTGTCATAGAAGCTGTATTTGATTTTTTTCACAAGGCTGCACATTTTCTTCTTTCCCCAACAGAAGCTTTTAGATTAGTTTGGAGATGGTTTTCATCTGACAGCAGTGGCAGTGAAGATATTCATGATGGTGTTTATGATACCACAGTGCAAACAGCAACACTTGGTGAGAATAATCCAGCTGTTAGAGAAAAGAAAACTAGTCTCCATCAGGCTATGAATACAGATGCTCGTACCTGTCAAGATGTTATAACAGAGCTTGGGTAAGGACAATGCTTCTGTTGAATCTTTTCAATCTTCGTTTGGGAATTTTTCTGTATTTTGTAAATTTTTTCTTGCATTTATCTCCTTTAGGTATCCATACGAGGCTATACATGTGGTAACTTCTGATGGATATATTCTGCTTTTGGAAAGAATTCCCAGGTATGATTGGTTTCTTTTCCTTTCAGAATATAGCTTTTTGTGGGAATGTTGTGTCTGATGCTTATGAGTGTGATTTTGTAGACGTGATGCTCGGAAGGCTGTTTATCTACAGCATGGAATTCTGGATTCATCCATGGGGTGAGTTGTTTCTTCCTTTTTTTTTTCTAATTTATGATTGTTTTAAGTCAAGTCTCTTGAACAGTATATATTAGAAAAAAAAAAGTATGCATCTTCCTTTTTTCTCCTTCTTTTTGATAAGGAAGTGAACATGTTCCCTTGGCTTCTGCTTTGTGTATTCAGGAATTGTGCTAGTTTTTCATGCTAGACAGAAGAAAATGCAGTGTAGTCAGTAGATTATATTTTTATTTGGTGATTTTTTTTATTGGAATATACATGGGTAGAACGAAAGTCATCCTTGCTTTTTCTGTTCCAAATTACAGTTGCAAATCACCTAATTTGTTTTTTTACGACTTGATTAAATATTTTGTGTTTTATGAAGTACCTATTTTTGTTGCTTATAAGTTTATTTTGTTGTTTAGGTGGGTGTCTAATGGAGTTGTTGGTTCTCCAGCATTTGCAGCCTATGATCAAGGTGTGTTGTAATTGCCTTGGAGTATTTACATTCCAGTCACATCACTCTTTAGATTGGACTATAAACTGGCCAATTTTTTTGTTGTTAAAAATATATTTTTATATATATTTATTTGCAGGTTATGACGTTTTCCTCGGGAATTTCCGTGGTTTGGTTTCTAGAGAGCATATTGACAAAAATATTTCCTCTCGACAGTAAGTTTATAGGAGAAACTATTGATAATTTCCTTAGCAGTTATATTTGATTAATTTGAATATCAGAACCTGAAATTGAATATATAATTTTTTCTACATCCTGCACGTGCACACATATCATAGGAGGTGGCTGATTGGCACGTCAGTGGTATTTTACTAAAAGTTAATATGACTTAATGTAGGTACTGGCAGTACTCCATCAATGAGCATGGTATGGAGGATCTTCCAGCTATTATAGAGAAGATTCAAGAAATTAAAACTTCAGAATTGAAGATAAGTCATCCTGATCTCAAGGAAGAAATAAATGAGGATCAGCCTTACAAACTTTGTGCAGTCTGCCATAGCTTGGGAGGAGCTGCTATGCTGATGTATGTTGTAACTCGTCGGATTGAAGAGAAGCCCCACAGACTCTCAAGATTAATTTTATTATCTCCAGCAGGCTTTCATGATGATTCCAACCTGGCTTTTACAGTGTTTGAGTATTTATTCCTACTTATGGCTCCTATTCTTCAACATATAGTGCCAAGCTTCTATATACCCACTAGATTCTTCCGTATGCTGCTAAATAAGTTGGCTCGAGACTTTCATAACTATCCTGCTGTTGGAGGTCTGGTTCAAACTCTGATGAGTTATGGTGTTGGTGGAGACAGCTCAAATTGGGTTGGAGTGTTAGGGCTGCCGCACTACAACATGAATGACATGCCTGGAGTTTCATTTCGAGTGGCTCACCACCTTGCACAGATGAAACATTCAGGAAAATTTAGAATGTATGATTATGGTAGTGCATCTGTGAACATGGAGGTGTATGGTTCTCCTGAGCCATTGGACTTGGGCGAATATTATAAACTTATTGATATTCCAGTGGATCTGGTTGCTGGACGCAAGGACAAGGTAATTCGGCCTTCTATGGTAAAGAAGCATTACAAATTAATGAAAGACGCAGGTGTTGATGTCTCATACAGCGAGTTTGAATACGCCCACCTGGACTTCACGTTCTCCCACAGGGAAGAACTCTTAGCCTACGTGATGTCGCGCTTGCTTCTTGTGGAGCCTACCTCCCCAAAGAAACAACTCAGTCATAAGACCAAGCCTACCCCCCAAAAGAAAGAACTCAGTCACAAGGCTGCGAGGTCGAAGAAGAAAGGACAGGTAAGCTCCTAATGGTTGATATAGGACAAAAGCTAAGGACAGGTAAGCGCCTAATGGTTGATATAGGACAAAAGTTCTGTGCCTTTCGCTTATGGATTTGTTGTCTCATTTGCTTCAGATTGTTGTTTGTACATGATTTATAGATAGGATTTTATTTGATGTGATTATACGCGTAAGCTTCCCATTCAGTTTTTTCATCGGCAGGAAGTGAAGCGTAATCCGAGATAGAGTTATGTACTAAAAAGTTGTATACTAGACACCAGAGTACTCGAATTGATTTTGATGTGTTGTCTGTAATCTTATACTGCAAAGCTTAGTTCTGGAAAATATTTCCATCGCCATTATTGCAATAATGTGAGTACTCTTATGGGGGATGAATGTAGACAACAGTGAACTCATGTGATTAAGTAGCAGTACACAAACTAGTTGTTAGTGGCTTGCATTTTGATTTTGTCCAAGTATTTTTGATATCTGGGTATTTTCTGAATAAAGTATTTTAGTATGTAAATGAATTTTGGTATTATGTTTATTTTCTTGTATCAGAACAATATTTCAAGTATAAGAGTTGTTATGAAGCTGTTAATGTTATAGTAATCTTCAAATGATGATCTGATAAAATGTTACCGATTATAAAATAGTTTCGCCCTATATATTATCAAAATATAACCAATTTAATTTGTGATTCAATAATAATCTTTTAAAATTTAGAGTACAACATAAAAATAATATTATGAATTATAATTAAGAGTTGAAAAGTTATGTAAAACGAATCATATAACTTTTTTTTCCTCATTTTACACTGAGTTTTTTTTAAATTTTGTATGAAAAATCCCCTCACTTAAATTCTGCTTTAATTTAAATGAACTCCAATCCAACTGGATAAAACGACGACGTTACCACTTTAACCGCAAATTTTGAAGGAAGGCTCGAAGCGGTGCGTTTAGATGAAGACAGAAACAGGCAGACATAGTGCATAGAAGAGGTTCGTTTGGTTTGCGAGAAAACAGAGAGTTCGGAAAAAAATAAAATAAAATAAAATAAAAACCAGAGAAAGCAAATGGCGGTGAGTTCGCCGTACTGGGCGTCCGTACGGATAATAACGGGCACCATTTCCGGCGGCATTTTAGGCTTCTACGTTATGCACCGTGTTGAAATAAGCTACAAGGTCAACTTCTTATTCTCCCTCTATATGTTTGTTTGTTTCCACTCTCTGAAATCGCTGGAAAATTTTGGAATTCTTATTACTTTTTATCTCTTTAGGGATTTTCTTTTCCGGGATTTTTTTTCAAACTAAGTTTATTTAGCTTACACATTTGGTGGGGGATTTTTTGGTACCATCCCGGTACTGTCGCCGGGATCGGCGGCGGCACCATAATATTGTATTGACAATCTGAAATGCCAGTAACATTCAATGCCTAATTACTTGTCATTTTAGTGACATATATTGGTAAATTTTACTATTTTTGCGTTGTAACTGGCCCTGTAACGTTACTGGCAATTACCATTTTGCTTTCTCCATTTCTTTATTGATTTCGTATAACAATCTCGTGTGTTGTGGTCAGGGATTGATGAGTATAAAAGTATGAACTTTTATTTATTTGTTGATTTGGTTAATATACAGGAGAAGATGAAGGAGAGACTGAGATTGTATGAGATTGAGATGAAGAAGAGGCAAGAGAAGTTGAATGAGCTTGAGGATTCTGCCTAGTTTTGAATGTTATGAAGTAGTTCTAAACTTTTCCTTTTTTCTTTTGATTTTAAGCTTTTTGGTTTCTGTGAAATTATAGGAAAGTTGAGGAACAGAATGAACTCTTGAGTATTGTGTATTATATTGTTTTAGTCACCGAAATAACGAGAAATTTAATTGCAAGTGAAAGTTGAGTTCTGAGGTATCAAACAATTCAGATGGTCAGATTCTCTTATCTTGAATTCTCTCAGTCTCAGCTACCAAACAGACTCACGTAAGATTTTAGTGTTGATGTTAAAGAAGGAGTTTCTAGATTTGGCTTGGTGTACATTGCTGATGATTTGGAGCAGTCCTGCCAATGCGATAAGCCAATAACCAAGTAGGTAAGGCTTTCTCTAGAATTGGTTGCTTATATAGTTGGCATCAGATTCGACTAAAAAATGAATTTTTCAATTGTCTGTTCGGTGTATCTTGAGGTGTTGATTGTTATAATTGATCATCTTTTTTTTCTAATCAGACAAGAACTAGTGAATGGTGCAAACTCCAAACCAAGCCAATAATTTGAATTTTTTGGGGTATTTCTCTTTGAAAGGATATTTAGACCATTTTCTTAAGCCTCCAGGTATTTTTTCAGAATTTTTAGTTGATGTTATCTATAATGATTCAGCAGTTCATTAAGATGGTGGAATGGTATATGGTTGCATTCAGATTGATACTAAAACAGTTCCTTTTAGTGGTGAACATGTTTAATTAATCATGTTATTTTGGTTAGATAGTGCTATACAAACTTGACCTTATGATGTTAAGCATTTCAATCCAATTTCAACATGAACAGTTCCTGTAAAATCAAATGTACTAATTATATGCTGGAGACAGGATAGTAGAGGGGTTTTGCTGATAATTTTAAGTTGATACCTCAATTATATGAGTGCTTCACAGCTACCTGCAGGATTTTCTCTGTACTCGGAACCATTAGAATTTTGTTTGGGTGACTGTATGATTAGTGATTACCATAGAACCTGAGAAGGCTCTAAGCTTTCTTCAGGCAAATATAGATCAGCTTGTTCTTGGAAGCAATGCTGAATGAGTTAAGTTGCTGTGAACATTAAGAATTTCTATGGGTCCCCAGACTTTGTCTTAAGACAATGACCCTTAAAACTCTGCCTCTAACTACTGTTTGCTTGAACTGTTTGCTCATGAGCACTGTTAGTTTATGAAGATAAGAAGCAAGAAACAACCCTTCAAATACATCCGATGTTTCTTCCTTCGAGGCTACTGCTTATGCATTACCTGATGTTGATGTTCTTGTTTAAGCTTAATTGCGGAGTGTGCTATGTGTTTTGGCTAAGTTTCGAAGCATGGTTCTGAGAAAATTTAACTCCCCGGCCATCCCAAGTTTCAATTTAACAAAATGGCCTTGAAAATGTTTTTCATTTTTTCTTTTTTGAATTTGGAGAAGCTGACGTGGCACGGTTAGGATTCGATAAACATGTAAAATGGGTTAAAATGAAAGGATTAAAACATATGTGGGAAAAATCATAATTAATGAAAGTTTTTTAAAATTTGAAATTTAAAAGTTCACCCCACCCGTTCAAATCGCTTAATCGAAACTGATTAGGGCAAAAATCGATTTGTTGAACCCTAAACAAAGACTGTGTGATTCCGATCCAAACTCCAAATTTTCACACCATATTCAATCCTAAAATCAATTTGTTGAACCCTAAACGAAATACAGTCGCGATTTCTAGCGATACAATCGCGATTTCCAATCGAAACTGTAACTTTTCACACCAAATTCAATCCTAAAATCGATTTCTTGAACCCTAAACGAAATCTCTACGATTTCCGGCGATATAGTCTAGATTTTCGATCGAAACTGTAAATTTTCACACCAAATTCAATCATAAACCATGGTTGACATTCACAACGAGGACGAAAACCCAACATCACTTGGAATCCTAGAGTCCGGTGGCGCGAGTAGTTTAATGGCTGTTTCGATGGATCATCCGATCAGTGAAGGTGGTCCACAGGCAGAGGAGACGACGACGACACAACAACAGAGAGAAGAATCGCAAAACGGTTCTGAAGAGGAGGAGGCTAACGAGAATTCAAGCAAGGAGGAGGAGGCTGGAGAGAATGCAAGCGACGAGGAGGCCGACGAAGAAATGGTACATATTTGTTTTGAGAGTGTATTGCTCTGTATTGTCGTTTAAGCGATCATTTGTATCGCTTAAACGATTCATCCCTTTTACTCATGGTCGCTTAAACGATTCCAGATCACTTAAGCGATCTTGTCTGAGGCAGATTATCTGCCCAGATCTAAGATATCGCTTAAGCGATTTATCTTTACTATTGATCGCTTAAGCGATTCCAGATCGCTTAAGCGATCTTGTGCGAGGCAGAATCATCTGCCCAGATCTAAGATCTCTTATGCGATTCATTCAGTTTACTCTTGGTCGCTCAAATCGCTTAAGAAGATCTTGCACGAGGCAGAATCAAGATCTCTTAAGCGATCCAAAATCGCTTAAGTGACCACAGAGGTGATTTTTTGTTGCTGATATATTGTTTATTAGTTGTTTTGGTTTATTTTTGTTGCTGATATTTTGTTTATATCGATTGTGCAGATTGTGCGGACCGTAAACTATAAAGAGTACGGGTTGGACATTGTAAGTGAGAATGTACCGTACTTCCCTGTAAGGGTGACGGTTAGGTCGAGTTGGGATGTTTTTGAGAGAATAAAGGGGATTTTAGATGGATTGAGGAATGGTCAACGATGATTCAAAGAGACTTGTTTCGATCAGTTTTTGAAAATCGGAACAAATTGGAAAAAGACGTTCTGGGGGCAAGGAGTGCATTATATGTTGTTGTACTTAGTAAAATGCCAAAAAAAGCAAGAAATGTGGTTCGTGGTGGATGGAAAGCCACTACGTTTTGGGATGATGGAATATGCGTTGGTGACCGGCTTAGGATGTGGGAAAATGCCAGATGAGGATGAGGCAAAGGCAATAAAGGAGAGTGGGGCAGCCGTAAGGTTGGTTGAGAAGGTTTTGCAGGGGAAAACGTCTATTGCAGGATGCGATTTAGAGAAGATTATAAGAAGAGTTCGGTTTACCGATCCAGAGAAGTTCAAACTGTACTTGATATTGTTCTTACATTCGATCCTAATGGCTGGTGACTCAACAAAAGCCATTAATATGAATTGAGTGAGGTTTGCAATCAACTTGGACTTCTTTAATTCTTATTTGTGGGGACGGGTAACATTTAAGCGAATCATGGACTCCCTGTAAGGGAAAAACATGGCGTTAAAGCAATCCCAATGGGTCGGGAAGGATAAACCGAGCACGTACAATTTGTTTGGCTTCTCATGGGCAATGCAAGTAAATATTAATAGCTTTTTGTTATATTTTTTGTAATATATGTGTTTGAATTATGATATTGGACTATTTTTTTACAATGTAGGGTTGGATGTATGACCTCGTCCCTATCTTCGCTAAGGCGGGGGGAGGGAGGGAGGGAAGAGTTTGGATGTGCGACAATAATTTCCTAGGATGTTGCGGTGGCATGTCCAGAAGTGTACCCATTGGGATTACGACAAAAAAGACATTGAAATTGAAACGGCTGTGGTAAGATTAAAGGATTAAGCTTTTGAATATGTAGTTGCTTTAACATGTCGCTTCAATCTCATTGATTTTGTTTCTTATTGTAGGGAGTCGTCCGTCTCTTTCTCACCTCTATTGGGGGTGAAGCGGAACATGAGTATGTCACATCTTTCGAACCAGTGGAGATAAAGGGATGAACGGATAAACTGCCTGATGCGGGACCTAGAAGGGGTCACGCATGTGACAGTAGTTGCAGGACCACTGCTTGAGAACGTGGTTGACGTCAAGGATGATGAAGCTCCAATCGGTGGGAGGGAGGAGGAGGAGGAGGATGAGAGGGATGAAGAGGTTCGTATGCCTCAGCAAACTAGTACAACAAGTACCGCTTTGCCGAGAAATCGGCATCGGGAGAATGAGGTGGTTGACCTCAAAAACGGCTTGTTTGAGAGTTTTACAACAATCGTTTATGATAGGTTTGACAAGATGGAAGAGAGGATGAAAATGGTGGAGGAGAAAGTGTATAAGGTGGTTGAGAAAGTTGGTACGGTGGAGGAAGAAATTGGTGGAGTATTAAAGGCGGTTGAAGTGCAACCTGGGCTGAAAAGAGAGAGCCGAAAGAGCAAGTTTGTCAAATCGCCTTACATGATAGTAACACATGGAAAGAAGAAGAAAATTAAGAAACAAATGGAGGAAGAAGAAAAAATGGAGGAGGTTAAGGAGGTTGGTGGAGGAAGTGGGGCAGTGATAATAGAGGAGGATGAGGTGGGAGGCGAAGGAGGCGAGGATGTACAAACGGAGGAAGGGGGAGGAAGTGGGCAAGCATAAATGGACTCAAAGGTCGATTTGTATAGGCCAATAGAGGAAGAAAAGAAAAAACTCTTCTATGCCTATTACAATAAATCAGGAAGTGATACCCATGTAAAGTGTAAGACAGGGGATTATCATCGGGAATGGTTTAAACAGTTTGTTACGATGGGCAGGTGGCTTGAGGACTCGGTGAGTTATTTTCGCTTAATTTTCCTTATTTTTTCTTATGTTTTCCATACTTATCATGTTGTTTTTAATTGATGCAGCACATCGATGGGTTATTGGCACTGATAAGGCAACGACAAACCAGTAATGGTGATCTATTGTATACCAACTGTGCCATCACCGATGTGGCATTTGGCCAAACGCTTGTTTCGACATATCACAATTTGATAAAAAAGGTCGTTGGTAGAGGTGCAGCAAAAGGAGCCAAGCGAAAAAGATTGGCCCTAGAAGACTCGGACTGCATCCTTGATGATTTTAAGTTTGATGACAGGATTATGCAGTATGTACGAGGGGAAAGGCCCAAATATGGCCACAGTTGGGCAAAGGTTAAAAGAGTCTACTACATCATCAACGTTAGAGATATGTATTGGATAGCAGTCGTCGCGCATCTAGAGGAGGGGTTGCTGAAGATCCTTGACTTCAACCCTACTATTTGTCGAGACAAGCAGTTGGAGATCGAGTTGGAGCCACTGTCATTGTTGTTCCCGCGGCTGTTGTGTGACAACAAGATGTTTGAGCACTTCGGTGATGAAGTACTGACCGGAAAGTGGCCAGTTAAGTGCTCTATCGTCCCAAAGAATGAGTCAAGGTAAATTTTGTATAAAACTAACTTACATAATACAATTGTTCTATAAGTTGATTCTAATGCTCATGTCTTTTTTCTATTGTAGTGCTGATTGTGGGGCATATGCCTTGAAATTTATTCAGTTTGACATGACCAACACCCCGATGGACGACTTGAATGACGAAACAATGAGCAACTGCCGGGAATGTTGGGCTGTTGAGTGCTTCCAGGGGCATATGGATCCGTTTTGAGTGACCAGAACCCAATGAAAAGGTATGGAAGTTGGACTTTGAATATTATAGTTTATGTGATGTTGATGTTAATACTTGGGTTGTGGTGCTGATGCTGCAGGTGTCATGCTTGTACAGAGGTTTACCGAAAGAGACGGACTAAGTGAACTTCTCAATCTTGCACTCCATAACTTTTTGGATTTTTTTTTTTAATTTACAAAAGTTGACGTGGCTGCAAGTGTGTGCCGGATAATTTTGCAGGTTCTTGGCAAACAATGAGAGGAAACTTCTTAGAGGCTAGTTGGCAGGAGGTGGCATCTACAATCAAGGCTGTTGGCAAGGCATGGTACCAAACAATGATCTCAGACAGGTTCCTGGCAAATAGAATTCGAAAACTTCTCAAAGGTTGGTTGGCAAGAGGAGGCATTTGCAATCAAGGCTGCTGGCAAGGCATGGTACCAAACAATGATCTCATACAGTGATTATATAGAATTCGAAAACTTCTCTGAGGCTGGTTGCAAGAGGAGGCATCTACAATCAAGGCTGCTAGCAAGGCATGGTACCAAACAATGATCTCAGACAAGTTCCTGGCAAACAGAATTCGAAAACTTCTCAAAAGTTGGTTGGCAGGAGGAGGCATCTGCAATCAAGGTTGTTGGCAAGGCATGGCACCAAAAAATGATCTCAGACAGTGATTATACAGAATTCGAAAACTTCTCAGAGGCTGGTTGGCAAGTCACAGGAGGGAAATGAGAATGTATGGAAGGGAAATGGGACAAAAAATGATACTTGGAATTGGGTTCTTCTTTGCAATTATTTGGGTAGAGGAAATTTTATTACAATCAGAACTAGAGTTAAATGTCTTAGGAATTATTGTGTTTTGGCACTATTATGGATGATTTTAAGTTTAAATTTTCAATTACATTGATGTCTCTTATATTTTGAGTTGTGATGAATTAGATTGATATAAATTACTTAATTTTGCGATACAAATTCTTTTTGGATTTGGGAGGGAAATGAGTGAGGTAGAAATGTATCCCAATCACAGACATTTCGAAATTAATTAACTTAAAGACATGCATGGTACCAAACAATTACGTACATGAGCGACCACATATATCTCTTAAACGACCAAGAGTTTTCCACAAATGATCGCTTAAGCGATCTAAAATTGCTTAAGCAACCAAGAGTTCTTTTACGAAGGATCGCTTAAGCGATTCATAAGATCGCTTAAGCGATCATACATCTGGGTAGATGTTGATTCTGCCTTGGTCAAGATCGCTTAAGCGACCAAGAGTAAAAGCTAGGAATCGCTTAAGAGATACGTAAGGATCGCTTAAGCGATCATAGATCTGGGCAGATGTTGATTCTGTCGCGGACAAGATCGCTTAAGCGACCAAGAGTAAAAACAAAGAATCGCTTAAGCGATACGTAAGGATTGCTTAAGCGATCATAGTTCTGGGCAGATGATTCTACCGCGGACAAGATCGCTAAAACGATCTGAAATCGCTTAAGTGACCAAGAGTAAAAGCAAAGAATCGCTTAAGTTATCCAAATGGATCGCTTAAGCGATTATAGGTCTGGGCAGATGATTCTGCCTTGGTAATGATCGCTTAAGCGATTTAAGATCGCTTAAGCGATCATGTCCGTGGGCATCGCTTAAGCGATCTCTTAAGCGATCGTTCGTGTGGGCACTTGTGTATTCTTTGCTCATGATCGCTTAAGCGATCATAAATCGCTTAAGCGACCAAGTGTAAAAGGTTAGGATCGGTTAAGCAATATCATAAATAACACTGGATCTTTTAAGCGACTAAGTCTAAATACACAGGATCGCTTAAGCGATATAGCAAATCGCTTAAGCGATCCTGTGTATTCGGATTTTATTTATTGTAATTCAGAAGATCGGTTAAGCGATTAACGCTATCTTAAACATATAAGGTGTACGATTCATTCTCAGTAGAACATGACCGTTATTGTATTTTAATTAAACATATAGTTCTTTTACGTCAATATGAAATATATAAGGTGTAGAATGTTTACGTCTATGCTAAACATATAGGGTTTAAGATTCATTCAGTGGACCATGACCGTTATTATATTTATATTAAACATATAGTTCTTTTTGTTTTGCATAAACAAAGAAAGAGCGAGAAGTACCTCATGAAGTTTGAAGGGTTTAAGAGAACTAGGTAACCATGCAAGCTTAACATCTGTATGTTCCGAGAAAAGAAGAAGAATATCTATTCATAAAGCTTGCATGGTTACTCAGTTCTCTTCAACCCTTCAAAATTCATGAGGTACTTCTCGCTCTTTCTTTGTTTATAGAAAACAAAAAGAACTATATGTTTAATACAAATATAATAACGGTCATGGTCTACTGAACGAATCGTACACCTTATATGTTTAAGATAGCGTTAATCGCTTAACCGATCTTTTGAAATACAATAAATAAAATCCGAATACACAGGATCGCTTAAGCCATTTACGATTCGTTCAGTGGACCATGACCGTTATTATACTTTTATTAAACATATAGTTCTTGTACGTTTATATCAAACATATATGGTAGAATGTTTACATCTATATTAAATATATATGGTGTACGATTCGTTCAATGAAACTTGACCGTTATTATATTTTAATTAAATATATAGTTCTTTTACGTCTATATTAAATATATACAGTGCAGAATGTTTACTTCTATATCAAACATATGTCCATAAACTTGGAAAAGAAATATGGCAGTAAATTACCCTTAATCATTTAAGCGATCCCGTCTATTTAGCTTTCGTCGCTTAAGAAGGTTACAGCAGTTGTGCTGAAAACCTTATAATGATAATAGGAGCCATTGTTAATAGTCTAAAAGTTTGTGAAAAATTCTGGCAGTCTCTTGGTCTACAGAGTGCAGAGCATATTGTTACAGAGTTCAATTTTATATATCGGTTAAGCGATCCTATATACATAAGTCATGATTTGCTTAAGTGATATCTCGCATCGCTTAAGCGATCATGCCTAATTTCCTTTGTATTGTACAATAATCATTCTCAAATTCAAGGCTAGAGATTTGGGTCGAAAAGAACTAGATAACCATGCAAGCTTAGTGAACATATCTTCTTCTTCCTTCTTCAAAACATAAAAGGTGCGTTTGGTTGAATATTTCTATCCATATTCCCAATCTTATTCCCAAAATATTTGTTTGTTTAATTATTTAGTAAATATTAGTTTATTTTTTTAATTACTTTTAGACCCCTTAAGTTTATTAATTTCATAAAAACCGGTAGGAAAAATTTTTAAATTTAACAAAAACACCCCCACCTACCCACCACCGTCGGAATCTAGCCGGAAAAGGGCGTTATGATGCAGACCTATTGGATCTGGTCGGTAGGGCGTCGATATGGCCTTTTCCGGCCACATCGACCGTAGATCTGGCCAGAAAAGGCCAGATCTACGGCCAGATCTGGTCGTCGACGGCCGCAAAAGTCCAAATCTGGCCGTTACTGATGGCCAAAGAAATGGCCGTCGTTGTCGGTCAACGATGGCTAGATCTGACCTTTTCTGACCAGATCCACTGTGGATCTTGTCGAAAAAGGCCACATCAGTGAATTACCGGCCAGTTTCGGTCCTTTGTAGGCCGTTGTGATAGATTCCGGTTACCACCGACAATGATTGCCGGAATCTGGCAAGTATGGGTGGTGGGGGTGTTTATGTTAATTTTTAAACTTTTTTTCTAGGGGTATTTAATGAAATTAATAAACTTAAGGGGTCTTAAGTAATTAAAAAAATATACTAATATTTCCTAAATAATTAAACAAACAAATATTTTGGGAATATGGATAGAAATATTCAACCAAACGCACCCTTTATGTTCTAAAGAAAGAAGAAGAAAAAATATTCACTAAGCTTGCATGGTTATCTAGTTCTCTTCGACCCAAAGATCTAGCGATCCTTGATCGCCTCTACAAAAGGAAATTCGTTTAATCGCTTAAGCGATTTAATGTCTCACTTAACACTAAAATATAATAATAATAAAAATTTGAACCCTATAACCATATGCTCTGTAGTTTGTAGACCAAGAGAGTGCCGAAATTTTTCAGAAACTTTTTGACTATTAACAACGGCTCCTGTTATCACAATAAGGTTTTCAGCATAATTGTTGTAACCTTCTTAAGCGATCGCCTGCTAAATAGACGGGACTGCTTAAGTGATTAAGGGTAATTTACTACCATGTTTCTTTTCCAAGTTTATGAACATATGTTTAATATAGACGTAAACATTCTACACCATATATGTTTAATATAGCCATAAAAGAACTAATTTAATTAAGATATAATAACGGTCATAGTCCACTGAACGAATCGTACACCTGATATGTTTAATATAGACGTAAACATTCTACACCATATATGTTTAATATAGATGTACAAGAACTATATGTTTAATTAAAATATAATAACGGTCAAGTTCCACTAAACAAATCGTACACCCTATATGTTCAGAGTTCGAGCAAGAAAATGGCTTCAGAGTTGAGATATGAATAAAGAAGAAGACGGTTAAATTTTCACTTGGTCGATTAAGCGATCGTATGTGATGGGCAAAATCAATATCTGCTCAGGTGCATGATCGCTTAAGCGATCCGTGATTTTGCTTAAGCGATTCTTCTCTTTTTCACTTGGTCAATTAAGCGATCGTAGCGATCATGTGATTGGCAGAATCAATATCTGCCCAGGTGCATGATCGCTTAAGCGGTCCGTGATTTAGCTTAAGCGGTCCGTGATTTAGCTTAAGCGATTCTTCTCTTTTTCACTTGGTCAATTAAGCGATCGTAGATCGCTTAAGCGATCATGTGATGGGCAGAATCAATATCTGCCCAGGTGGACGATCGCCTAAACGATCTGTGATATCTTAGGCAATACATACTTTTCCATCTTTTCTCCTGATTTTTGACAAACTAAAATTACCAACACATATTAATTCTATACTTTCTCTTCAATTTGACAACCTAATTCCAAACTAAAATCACCAACCAACACATATTTAGGCTGTGTAACAAGAATACTAAATACAAAGAATTATTTATTCAAGGTAACAATAAAATTGAAAACATTAATAATTGAAAACAATAACTCATCAACGGTTGGCCTTGGCAACTCCCTGAATTTCATCCTTCTTCAAACCTAATTTTCAGGATCTGCATGTGATTACTTTTGGCAACTGCTTCTCTTGTGGCCAGATTGCTTACAAATTGAGCATTTATTCATCTTTCGAGGAGCCTCATAGGCTAATGAAATACGCTTAACTCTTTTTCTCCCCTTTGCTGTCTTCTTGAATGGCGGATGGATGATAATGTCAGCCAACTCTGGCGGCACTACCCACTGCTCTTCTGGAGGCACTGGATATATCATTTTTGACTAAGCTAGCATGTAGTGATTTGCCATATTCAGAGGGGAGCAAAGTTCCATATAAATCTTTGAACCAAAATTCAGCTTCCGTTGGTGTTTCAGTGCTACTGGTGCATGAGGACAAGGTAAACATTGAATGTCAAGCACTTTACAGCTACAAGTTTTACTAACAAGGTTAAATAGGGCATCCGAACCATAGCCGCACATAGTGAACTCTTGAGAATTAAGAGGATAGGCAAACAGTGCATTTGACAGTTCCATACGTTCTCGCAATAATTTTTCAGCTAACGGAACAAGGGTTGTAGTAAAATTATCTGACTTCGTACGATGCTCATGGAACCATCGTGACAATGTCCTCTAGATTGCATCAAAAAGTGCAACTATTGGAAACTCTCTTTCTATTAGCAACTTCGAATTTATGGACTCGGCTATGTTCGTGGTCATGACATTAAACCTTCTTCCAGGAAAGTAAGCTCTAATCCATCGCTCGAAACCAACATCATGCTCAAGATACTTAGCAACTCTATCATCCTTGATTTTGATTTGCTGGAAGTGCTCCTCGAACTCATCAACCCGATAAGCTTTTACTGCCATGTAGTATGTCTGAAGGAGGTCAGCACACTTAAACTTTTGTTTTATGTTCTCACCAAGGTGCCTCATACAGAATCCGTGATATGCTTGAGGGTAAATAGTGGCAATCCACTTCTTTATAGAGTTGTGCCTATAAGATATTATGCACAACTCGTCACTGTCAGGCACTATCATACGTAATTGCTGAAAAAACCAAGTCCATGACTTGTCATTCTTAGAGTCAACCACACACCATGCAAGAGGATATGTGTGATTCTCGTTGTCCTGTGCAATAGCCACCAACAATGTACCTCCATACTTTCCCGTCCAAAAGCAACCATCAACAGTCAACACCTTTCTCATGTTTACAAAACCGTTTATAGCAGAACCGTAAGCAACAAAAAAATATTTAAATATCATATTCTTATCCCACTTCAAAGCCGTTTTGCTACCTTCGTTTGTCAACTCAAGCATATAACGGTACGCTTCTAATACTGCGTACCCGTGCTCCAGCGTGCCCCTCACAAAATCTTGTGCACGTTGTCTCCCTTTCCAGCATTTCCAGTAACTAACAACACATCCCAACTCTGTGCGTACAAGTCTCTGAATTTCTTTAGGAGATGGACATTTCCCTTCAACGAACTGACTTTTGACAAATTGTCCAATAACATCAACGGAGGCTTGTCGATGCTCACCTAAAATATGTCCCAAACCACATGTGTGCTCATGGGTATATGTGCTAAGAATAAATTTTTTGGACTTCGCCAACCTTCTACAATAAACCCGCCACTTGCACTTTCGGTCACGACATGCAACCGTCATCACCAATGAATTTGACTTTTTGGTCATGAACTCAAAATTACCTCTCACCGTAACAAGTTTTAGCTTCCTCACCACTTCCTCTTTGTTGTCAAATAAATACCCTATGTGCAACTCCGATCCATCCGTAAAAACATGAGCTGATTCACTACTACCTGCAATTGCCCCCTCTAAACCTGCATAAACGACCATAGTGTTCTCTTCCTCATAAACTACACCTTCTGCATAATTTTTATTTAAAGGAATCTCTACATCTGCGGGAACATGTACGTGGTCCTCCTCCTCAACATTTTCATTCTGCCGCCCATGACCAACCTCTTCTACAGTGTCCTCCTCACCACCCAATTCACCATCTACTCTTGATATTTCAACTAACAAATCAATGCCCTCATAATTCAAATTAAAACCAGGCAAATCTCCGCCAACTTCCTCGTTATCCCCTTCCTTTGAACCAACTTCCAACGGTTTTCCTACAAAAGAAACCCTTAAAATCGGCCTCGAACCATTATCGGCCACATCAATCATTTATAACTTCACACTTTCATCCGACTTTAATATAGCAGGAGGTACCTTATAGTGTTCAGGAACTCTGCTTAAAACATACTTCACAACTATATCACTACATGAGCAACTCAAATCACCTCTTCTAATTATTTCATCAATCAACTCATCAAAACTAACCCCTGTGCTCACAGCAATTGGTATAACTTCTTTACTCTTCCCAATCCACTTCCACCTACTTTCTTCCTCCACCCACTCACCAAAATATTTAACACCCAAAACAACTTGTCCCATGTCTAATAATAGCCAACGACCTATAATGCAAGAAAAAAAATATTCTTAACTGATGTACTAAGGGTTGAAATATTTTAAAAATCATCTCCACAGTCGCTTAACAGATCTGCTGTATCGCTTAAGCGATCTGGTATATCGTTTACTGGAATGGATCGCTTAAGTGATCCAGTGTAAATAAGCATGATCGCTTAAGCGATCCAGTGTAAATAGGCATGATCGTTTAAGCGATCTGCTGCTATACACCAGACTTTTAGCAGATCGCTTAAGCGATCTTATGCCACATACCTGATCACTTAAATGATATATCTGCTGCATTACTAGACGTACCTGATCGCTTAAGCGATACACCATATCGCTTAAGCGATTCATCATATCTAGAACACGTTTTCAGTCATCTCCACCTACAATCGGTGCTACCATCCCCAGCTACCCACAATGCAAGAAAATTTTCAACAAATTCCACTCTTTTCAACTTCCATTACATCAAACACAACCCAACAACCTAAACAACTAAATCAAAATCATAACCCAAACCCAATCCATCACTAAATCTTTGTAAATCGAAAGGGAAGATACACATATTTAAACGAAATTTCAACAGGAGGAGGAGGAGGATCTATGTTAGAGAAGATGTTAATGGCGGAGGAATGCGTTAATGTGGCGGGAGGAAGAAGAAGAAGGTGTTTGGGTTTGTTTGCAAGATTTTCGACTCTTTGGAGACTTATTATAATTTTTAAAAGATTACACAATTATTCATTAATCCTAATTAACCCCTTAATCATGCTTAATTAAGCTTAATAAAAAACAAGGTCATTCAGTTAAAATTTACAAACTCTATAGTCTTTTAATTAAATTTTTAGTTAAAATGGTCTTTTAATAAAATGTCCCCATAGTTCTTGATCTCCTTGAAAGCCTTGGTCATTGGACAATGAAGTTGATGAGATTCTTATTTGAAGAAAGAAACTTCAGGGGAAGAACAGTTATCCTGAAGACCAAGAGCTCTTTATTTTCTCTCATTAAGGTCAATTGAAATTTTTAAAGAATAAACCCATTTAAAGCTCAACAATATAGCTACTTTATATATTAAGCTTTATCGAATATATTGGGTGCGCTAGACAAGGCATGCTAAATGGAGTGGTTTAGCACTGTAGACACCATTGTTAAACGTGTAAAATACACAAAAATATGGGTAATGCCGTAATGGGTCACCACAAACAGAAAAGCTTGCTTTTGGATTTGGAACCTCGAGTGTCGCCCTCGCCCATGCTTTGCAAATATATATATATATTTTTTTAAATTCTTTATATATGGTTTATTTTCATTTTATTTTATAAAATAGATTAATACGAACACATTAACGTTATTAAAAATAATTACATTCTTTTAGAATTTAAAAAAAAAACCCTTAAAACATATAAATTGTAAAAAATATATATGTAAAAACCCTGTAAAAATATTTTTATAAAATCTTTTATTAGATATATAATATCTTTTGGAAACTGTTACCCTCGTAATTTCTTCTTATAATTTTGACGTGACAGTTCATAATTGATAAGTTTATAATGGCTACTGCTTGGGTTTTATCTAATAAATTGTGGTTGATTAATTATGAATTATCACTTGAAATCATGAGAAAAAATTTATGAGAAAAAATTTATAAGAAGAGTTTGTGGGTATAAAATTAGTGACATCTTTTTTCAATTTCAGTATGACTACAATTACACATATAAACAAGAATTTTGAAATGAGTGATTTTTGTTTTTTTTGAAAGGAAAGAAAACAAGAGGTCAAACATTGGGGACCTAACAGAGTTATTAAGTGCAAAGCATGTAATGAGAGATTACAAAATCAGCTTGTCTGAATGTGCATGCAAAAGCACACTCAGACTCAGCCATGGTAGTTTCCTCTGCTAAGTCAAAGAATAACAACAGTAACAACCAGAAGAAAACTCGTACCAGCTCAAAGAATAATAATACTAAAAGTGGAGCTCAGACTCGGCGCAGCAAGTCCCCTGGAGTTCGACTCATTGGACGCCGAATCTACGATTCCCAGAATGGAAAAACTTGTCATCAGGTTTAACTCATTCTCATTTCCAATATAAGTTCTTTTTTTGTTTTCATTTTTCGTTTCCTCTTTACTGTTACTAATTCGTTAGCCAGTTATTTTCAGATGGAACCCAGAAATTTTTTTTGGTTTTGTTTTATGTTCTTTAACTACATTGTGTCTTTGGTTGGTGAGAAAGATGAAATGTGATGGAAATTTTTTTACTTTTGAGTTTCATTCTCGTCTTTTGATGATTAGAAGTAAAACCCACCAAGTTCTTTGTCCTCTGTTTTGATTGCTGAGAGAAAATGAGGAAAACTATGGTTTTGATTTTATTGACTGAAAGGTGGGTGCTTTTCATTTCACAACTGTTAAATGTTCGTTTTTCTTTTCGTCGCATATTCTATTTGGTTGTTGAGGAAATGAGGAAACAAGTAGAAAAGAAACTTTCTGAGGTTTATGTTATATGATTTGCACATGCGTACAGCCCTTTAGTATAGATGATGTGGTACATATGCCCCTTATAAGACTATCTTGTTGGTTTGATGTTTAGACTTTGAAATGAAGCGCATTTAGTGATAGTGATTAAATGAGGTTTATTTGGGGTTCTGTAGAGGGCTTTTTTCTCTATGAAACTGTTTGTTCTTTAACTTTTACTTTTCTTGAGACTCAAATGATAAAAAGAATCATTTAATTTCTTTGACCTGCGTTTCATGGCAACTCAATGGGACAGTAGCATTTCTAGTTGTTTGTAAGCTGATCAACTCTTCTAACAGGAATCTGCTAAATCTGGGGCCAAAATATGCGGAGAGGTGGATGGTTTTCAAAGACCAAGAAATTCAAAGGTGCACCTGAAGCCTTCGGAACTACATGGTGCAGGGGTAGAAACTAGAAGTAGTAAGGTGAAAAGGTTAAGAGACAACAACAGAAATGAAAATGCATCTGGAGACAACAAGGATGCTGAAGTGAAGCTTTCGGATATACAGGATGTGGGGGTAAAAACTAGAAGTAGTAAGCTGAAAAGATTAAGATACAATAACGGAAATGAAAATGTAACTGCAGACAAGAAGGATGCTCAAGTGAAGATTTTGGAAATATGGGGTGCAGGGTTAAAAACTAGAAGTAGTAAGTTGAAAAGATTAAGAGACAGTAATGGAAATGAAAATGTATCTGGAGACGACAAGGATGCTCAAGTGAAGCTTTCGAATATACAGGGTGCAGAGGTAAAAACTAGAAGTGGTAAGATGATTAGATTAAGAAGCAATAATGGAAATGAGAATGTGTCTGCAGACAAGAAGGATGTTCAAGTGAAGCTTTCAGAAATACAGGGTGCAGGGGAAAAAACTAGAAGTAGGGAGTTGAAAAGATTAAGAGATAGTAACGGAAATGAAAATGTATCTAGAGATAACAAGGATGCTCAAGTGAAGCTTTCGGATACACTGGGTGCAGGGGTAAAAACTAGAAATAGTAAGTTGAAAAGATTAAGAGACAATAATGGAAATGAAAATGTATCTGGAGACAAGGATACTCAAGTTAAGCTTTTGGAAATACAGGTTGCTGGGGTAAAAACTAGAAGTAGTAAGTTGAAAAGATTAAGAGACAGTAATGGAAATGAAAATGTATCTGGAGACAACAAGGATGTTCAAGTGGAGCTTTCGGAAATACTGGGTGCAGGGGTGAAGACTAGAAGTAGAAAGCTGAAAACATTACAAGACGGTAATTGGAATGTAAATGTATCTGTATACAGCAAGGATGCTCAAGTGAAGCTTTCAGAAATGCAGGGTGCAGGAGTAAAAACTAGGAGGAGTAAGTTGAAAAGATTAAGAGACAACAAAGATGCTGATTCAGTTGCCCAGAAGAGCAGTCCTAAAAGTCATCAGAGATCTAAAGGGATAGAAAGTGATTCTCCAAGACCAAGTAATTCGATGGGACAAGCAAAGTACTCAAAAATAGAAGGCACAGGGATAGAAATTAGAAGTAGTAAGTTTAAAAGATTAAGAGACAACAAAGGAGGTGAAAATGTGTCGGGAGAGAAAAATGATGCTACTTCCAATACCGAGAAAAGTAATACTAAAAGACGTCAGAATCCCAAAGGAGCATCTAGGGGAAAAGAAGAGATTTTCCACAGGGATCATGGTGGTCGGTTAATCAGAATGAATTCTGATATGAAAACTCCAGAAAAAGATTTTCAAGATTCTATCAATTACCATAGTGAAACTGAACTGAACAATTTGGATATTGATGATACTGTAGCAGAAAATAAGCCACTTACAGGGTCAGACGGTCATGAGAAGAAGAATATTGTGGAAGTGAAGAGGAAATTTTCCAACAAGGAAATCTCGTTGCCCTGTGGTATTATATTAAATAATGTAGCTTCAGTTGACATACCTGCTGAGGATGTTGGACATGCCTTTCAGTTCCTAGAATTTTGTCAAGCTTTTGGACAGGTAATATGACAAAGATTAAATTTGTATTAAATTACTATTGAGGTAGAAAGGCCTTGGCAGCTTGGCAAATGTGAATGCTGTAATTAGCTTTTAATTCTTTGTGCTTGCCATGTCAAAGTTGTGTATATTGTTGATGAAATTTTTTTGGCAGTAATAGTAGTATACTCAAGCTGTTTATTTATATGATCATCTTCCTTTTCTTAACCGTACTACTTGAATTCATGACTAGTGAAACTTGGCTTCTATTTTCTGGTTATATGGTTAAGTACCATTTTTCAATACCATTAGCTTATTTAAGAGATTCTACTGTTATTTAAGAGTCAAGTATCGGATCATATCTCCTGTGTCATATATTTTAATATTTTCAAGGACTTTAATTCAGTATAGCTGCATATGCTTGTGTTGCTCCATTCTTTTTATTGAGTGGGGCATATTTTTCTTCCTTCTCATTTATGTATAAAAGCTAGAAACAGTAGAGCTTTACCTATTGAATTGTGCATGTCATCTTCTAAGATGATTTTTTATATCTAGATTCTTAATCTGGGAAAAGGGCGGTCTGAACTGCTCCTCCGAGAATTAGTTTGTGGAAGAAGTAAGCGTCGGGTATGCAGTTCTCCAATTGCTCAGTTCCACATTCAGCTTCTGTCTCTGATACAAAAGAATTCTGGAAAAGGGTATGAATATTGTTTTAACTTCTTATTCAATTCCTTTTTGGTCTCTTTCAAATTGATTGACCATCAACACACAATTTTTTTTTGCAGATATCCTTACTTTCACTCACTAAGTGAAAATTCTTGGGTGCAAGTGCTTTTTAGATATGTATCTGAGTCTCATTTTTCCTTTAAGGAACTACAAGTGGATTGCTTTGAAGTGGCTGATTATGATCAATTAGATATCTCTAAGAAGCTGAAACTTTTAAATTTTCTCTGTGATGAAGCTCTCGGCACAACGTAAGTCATGATATGCTTCTACACATCCTTTTCATATTTATCTCTCTCCTTTATTGTATATTATATAATAATGAGTGAATTGATTCAAAACTTTTCCCTGCAGAGATTTTAGAAGTTGGATTGATGGACGAAATTCAAAATTTGTTCAAAGAGAGAAGAAACTGAAAGAAAAAGTTCTTGGTGAAGAGGAAAAGGTAATCTCGTTTCTTAAGAAGTACTCCTGTGAGCATCTGCTTAAATATTATGTCTCAATCTGCCTGTTCTGAACAAAATGTTTTCATAGATGAAAAATATGAAGAAGAATAAGAAGCTGCAGGACAAAATAGCCAAAGCTTGTCTCGTGAAAAATGGTGCTCCTCTTTCGATATCTGAGCACGCGGATCTTGTTTCAAAAATAAAGTTGAAAGCAGCTCAAACTCTATCAAGAACAGTGGAAGCATCGGAGGCAATGGTCAATGGTATGTTCTGGAGGCTTGACATACTGAAAATTTTGATTCCATAATAATAGTAGGTTTTATGATATACTGGTTGTGATTAAACTAATATGTAAGTCTACCCATTTGCAAGATTGAATTTATTGAGTGAGAATTTTGATGTCTCAGTATTCGCTTATTTAAATTTTGGATGCAAGCATGACATTTTACTTTCAAATAGTGTCCAAAGAGGAGTTGAGATCAGATGCTCTTAGGTTGGAGCCTATGTTTCTGGATGGACATGGTCACAAATTTTGGAGACTGAGATGCTACTCCGCCGAGATGAAAATTCTTCTTCAAGGTACATCCTCACTTCTTGATCCAAAATTCAGAGGTTTTCACTTTAACAGGAAGTTTTGCCTTAATTTTTCTCCTCGAAGATGTAGAGATTGAAACGGGGGATCAGGTTGTGGCTAAGGAAAGATGGTATACCTATGATGTTGAACAGAAAGCTCTGGTTGAGAAATATGTTTCTTCCTTCAGGTATAAACAATATTTTGTGTTAAGTTGATTGACAGATTTGCATCTTTCTTATATTTGCACATCCCTTGTCATTTGATTGCAGAGACATCGGAAAATGATTAACAAATCCATATATCCCTTGTATATATTGATGCTCCTCTCTATGAACTCATCTTATTTTGGAGAGCAACTGCTGGCTAATTTCTGATGGATAAATTCTTGTCCATTCTTTTGGTTCTGCCTCTTGTTGTACCTTCTTGAAGGGGTACTTCTTGTAATGTTGGTCACTTACAAGATCAAGAACCTCAGGTTTCTTGATGTTGAAACAGATGTATATATGAAGACTTTCTATATTTGAATCACTCTTTAACAGTGCCAAGTTGCAAGAGTCATTTCATCATGATACTGGTACTTTTTCTTTATAATCATCTTATGAATGTCTCTAGTTTACTAGATTAATTGTACACGAAAATGCTGGACATCAATGTACTAGTTCACTTTTTAATCCATATTGTCATGAACTTAAATGAACCATGTGACTAAAAACAATACAGGAGGTGTCGAAAAGAGATATTTGCCTTGGAAGAAGTTTGGATTTAAGACTTATAACAAGGTTGAGTTATTTATGAAATTAATTGGTTGGGTCCGTAATTTGAAATGGGACCAGTTGGTGAGTATTAGATACGATGGAATATAAAATTGTTGATCTATGAGTTTTTTGGTAGTTTGGAAGTTGTGAGACTTACTGATGAGTTCCGAGCATATACAATGTTTTTTAGATTACAGAATCAGAACTTTGTAGTGAAAACACAAGATATAGCAACCTAGATGAAATTTGATTTGAAGGTGGGATAACGTATCTCGAACGTAGGATTCCAACAACAGCTGGATGTTTTTCTGGATTAGGGATTTACCATCCACATAGTTATAAATCTACAAAGTTAAAGAATTTTGCTATGAAAGTATTTCACAATATCTGACTATACATTTAATAGCAGAAAAGAGACAAATGGAAATGTGATGTTAAGAATTTATTGTTCATGGAAGCAGCAGTAGCAGGAGGCAAGTAAATTCTCAAAGTTATTGATTAAGAAGTTGGGAGAGATTCAAGCAGAAAAATGAGAAATATATTGGGGGATGCTTGTTACGTAATATGTGAGAAGTTGGGTATTCATACACCCTTAATGATAAGCATAAGATTAAGTTTTCTGCAAATATTTGTTGGGGGATGTGGACATTGGTAAAACGGGTTTGATTAAAAGAATATGGCAGGAGAATGGTTTGTGATTAGGATGAAATAGAGGGAGATGTACAGTTCAGGAAGGTGTTAGTGTTCTAGAAGGGGTAAATGAAGGACAATTCTATGTGCGCAAAGAAGAGAACGATTATTGAACTTGGATCATCTCAGAATGTAAGATATGTTTTCTCATATTTTAAGACGAGATAGTAACATATTTGAGGGGAGGAAAAGTTTCAAGAGGAGCGTTTTTCACGTATTGAAGAAAATCAGGAACACATGATTAGGTGCAAAGTCATTTCAACTCGTTCGCATCAAGAGTAGAAGAAACGGTTGACATTCTTGGGAATGCTGACATAAATTTTCAGCATGATGAAAAACTCTCAACACCTTCCTCCTCTGTCAACCTCCACCCCTTACACCATGATGAAGATTCTCAACAACCTCCTCCTTCTCAACATTCTTGGGGAACACACTATGAATGTAATGTCATTATGTGTAGTTCAAATACTAAGCTTTATGTACAAAAAATATATTTGCCTTTTGTTTATGATATGTTAGTTAAGATGGATTTCAGCGGATATTCTTATAAAGATTGCCTTTTGTTTAAATGTATTTGCCTTTTGTTATACATACCTCAACTACTTTTTTGAATGCATATCTATATGTAATACTAGACAATCAAAAGACATAAAAATCAATCTCAAAAGACATCAAAATCAAATCTCAAATGACATGCATATCCAATTCATCTAACACCAGTTAACAAAAAGTTTACAATGACGATAATATATACTAAAAACATTCATATAAGTTACATTAAGGTCATTATCATGATTCACAACCCTACAGCAGATAGTCTACTCATACACAATCAATGACCAAAATATTAAAACGAAACAATTGAACATCGCATACTAACTACATTCGTCAGAAATTACCAAAGTGTGAATAATTTCTACAAATACAATTATATATGCTTCACCTGTCAATAATATCAAATCTCTCCCAACGAAACATGTTCATCATTTACAAACTCCTGCCCAATACATAAATTACTTTTTCCTATGAGATTCTGAATCGGACTAGTGGACAACTGTCAATGTTTAACAACCACAATTTAGCACATGTTATAGAAAACTTAAGCCAATACAATTATACAACATACATAACACATACCTGGATAGCAACAACATCATTCGACACCACTTGAGTTTCCGGTATACTTTCAACGTTGAGTAATCATATGAGGGCATCAACCATGGAGTAGGATGAAAGAAACTGTTCATTTCTCGCTTTACTGATGATCATTTTCCTAAAAAGTAGCATAACACATTAATAATCAAGTCGATATTATTATAAACTTCAAATATGTTTCAAAAACAAATATATCGTAAAATAGGTGTATAGCTCATACCAATTCTTTGTTTTCGTAATTTTTTATTTTTAACCCACGTATAATTTATTTCAACTTCGATGCTTTCTTCTACATGGAGGACGACCTTTGCTGAACTACCTATGGACTAATAATTAGACTATTCCCTCTTTCGGAGGACCGTCCCCATCTTACTACTCAAACCAGTTTGTGAAGAGATGTTACTTTCTACCAAGCCCTCTCTCACTTTCTTTTTGCTCCAACTTTTTTCTCGTGTCAATTATAAATCCATCAACATATTATAATCTTCTCATTGTTTGATGCATGTCATATCAGTTATTGTTAGCATTATATTAGACAACTATCAAAACGTTTTCTTTCAATGTTGGTGATCCACCCTATTATAACTTACCTTAATTTTTGTATGGCATCTATTTATATTTTCCTCCACCGCCATAAAATGTACTTTTTTGGAACGTGTGAAACCCTTTTATGAATCAACCACATATGACATGTCTGCATAAAATCCCTTTGAACTCAAACAAATGACAAGTACAACAATATCACACGAATTTTCTTCAAAGTATACCCACAAAGGGAACACGACGACTACTATCTTCGAACCTAACATCTCTAAAACTTAATACTCCTCGTATGACACAGTTTTTCAGAAAGATAATTCACATAAATCTTCTGCGCAATCTCTTCTTGAACCTCTTTAAACTTTGCAGTTGTGTATACACTTTGAAATTGTTTCTCAAGGGTAATTAGTTAGGTATGGTATCTAAGATTTAAAAGATCTAAAATCAGCTCCCTTTCTTTTCCACTTATCTCGCAATGCATTATCATATGTTCCATAAATTGTTTCAAGTAGTTTTGGAATTTACATATCCATAAAAAATGCATGCATACTTTCACTACGTTGGATAGTAAGCATACCTATCAAGAAAATACTTTAAGAAATGTAGGCACCCACCACACTCTTTCTTTGTTACAATCCATATAACCATTCTTCTCGTGAAGGTTGTGCACATCACAAATTGGTTTCACCGTTCTTCGAACTCTTCATGCGTAAAAGAATCATACACAATATTTTGCAACTTAAACTTTATAGTTTCATATTCTTTACCCTCTAACTTTTCAGGCAGTTTTTTCATTATCACACAAACACCACCTATGTGTACCAAGGAAAGCAATCTCAATTGCATTTTGCATGGCCTTATCTTGATCAGTGATAATTCCACTAGGAGCAACATCTATGCATTCAAGCTAAGAACGAAATAGCAACAAATGTCTTAGTGTCCTCATGGAAATTAACCCACAACATAACAATGTCGAAGTTCATAATGATCAACCCCCACAAAAGCAGCAAATGGACATACAACTGTTTTTCAGAATACGTTATATCGAGGTGACAATATCACCAATTCTTTATATGCGGCCCTACATCTAGCATCAACCCATACATTCTGTAATTGACTCTCTTCATCTACATCAATCATGTACCAGAAATTTGAATTCTCCTTTGCATTTTCATAAAATACTCAAGTACTGCCAAAGCATCTCCATGCCAAGTCGTAGCCTTCTCACTTTTTCAATGTAGTTCCTACAATTTTTTGTAAAAACGTCAATTTCTTTATACCTCCTGTCTCAACTGAACACTGACTGAAATTTTTATATAGTCATCTTAGCCACTCATTAACTCAAGCCTCCTTTTCATATAAGGTTGCACTCGTTCGGTTACCTTGAATATCTTCTTTTGTCACTTGTAAGATCATGGTTTGTTCAAGTACAGCTTATTTAATTTCCCATTGCATTGATCATTCAAAGTTGCACTAATCCGACTCTTACAATCTTTTTGCAATAGGTTCTTTTTCAAGATATTTCTGGATTTACTCCTTCCTTCCCAAAACAGAATACACTTGTCACATATCTCATCTCTTTATCAATCGCTTCTTTGACGTAGATCATTGTTTCAAAACCCATTTGTTACCATATTGTTTGTAATACTTCACCAGACTATCAACTGAATCAACACCATCCAATTGAGGCTCCACATCTTCCTCTGCACATCCCATATCTTCTAATTCTCACATTCATTTTCTTGATCATTTAATAGTTTTATAATAGACAAAATTAAAATGTACTAATACAACACTCATAAGAAACAATACGATACAACAAATTTAAAATCATGTTAATGAAAAAATTAAGGCTTCGAATACATTACCTCAACATCATTGAAATGAGGCAAAATGGATTCTTCTATATCTGTAATTTCATGCAAAACCAACTAGTGTTCGCGTTCACGAATTGATTCACAACAATCACCAACAAATATTCTCTATCAGTTATTTTCTATTGTAACTATATTCAATCCAAAATAAAAACAAAACTAATAAATGCATAGTTAATAAAAACCCTTAACTACCTCAACAAATCTTTCTAATCTGAACATTTTAATCTCCCTACCTGCTTTCCATCCTAAACAATTGTTTCATGAAAAATTGGTGGCTTCTTTCTTGTCACAGTAACTGGTTGTTGAGGAGAAACCGGTTGTGGCTGTTGAGGAAGAAACTGGCACAACACTAAATAAACACGCAAACGAAACAATGAAGCAAAAGGTAATAGGTATAGAATGAAGTTTTTTTTTTTTTTTTTTTTTTTTTTTTTTTTTTTTTTTTTATTTCGTGTAAAAAATTTGGCGCTTGTTTTGGAGAATCGTTTAGACAAGCTAAGGTTTTTACAAATAGAAAAAAAATTAAATTAAAAAAAAAAATATTTGCGTATGAATGGTCGTCCATATTATTGGACGGGTATCTATTATTATAGTACAAAATGTCTGCGAACAGAAAACTCAATGAACAACCTCTTCCTTTGTGTGCATTTTCTTTCTCTTTCTCCTTGACTTTCTCGTTACCACCCACCCCGCTTGGAAGGCTTCATCCAGGTAGCACATCCCTATTTTTTCGGCTGTTTGATTACTAAAAAACCAAACTAAAGCATGGATGGCATTGACGAGCTGGATGAGGAAGAAGTGTTAGAAGAGAAGATAAACTTTTTTTTTCTTAATAAGGACACCCGTCCATAACATATGGACAACGTTCGAAAAATTTTGATAAATTTTTGTTTTAATTGAAGGTATGGACGGCGTCCATTTTGTGTGGACGCCTGTCCATAACTGTTGTTTTAAATATGTTTTTCATTTAAATTATGAACGGCGTCCATTTAGTAAGGACCCCCGTCCATTGATTTGGACGGGAGTTCATGATTTTTGTTTTCCAATTTTTTAAATTTAAAATATGGATGGGCGTCCATTATAGGTGGAACCCCCTCCATAGTAAATGAACTCCCGTCCATATAATATGGATAGGAGTCCATCATTCATTTTGCATGGACGGGGGTCCATTTAAAATAAACGATAGTCCAATAATAGTAAACGGTCTTTCATTGTTGAAAAACAACCTTTTCACTCACAAAATATTTTGTTAACGTGATACTGGCTATTCTGAGTTTAGATGCACAATTCGGTGTAAAAATTTGGTGCACAATCTCTGTGTCTGTAGCATATTGATTATCAAAATATAACAATTTAATTTGTGATTCAATAATAATCTTTTAATTTAGAGCACCTAAAAATATATTATGAATTATAATTAAGAGTTGAAAAGTTATGTAAAACGAATCATATAACTTTTTTTCCTCTTTCACTGATTTTTTTAAAATTTTGTATGAAAAATCCCCTTTAAATAAAATGACTCCCATCCAACAGGATAAAACGACGACGTTACCACTTTAACCGCAATTTTGAAGGAGGCTCGAAGCGGTGCGTTTAGATGAAGTCAGAACAGGCAGACATAGTGACATAGAAGAGTTCGTTGGGTTTGCGAGAAAACGCAGAGGTTCGGAAAAAAATAAAAATAAAAAAAAAAAATAAAAACCAGAGAAAAAATGGCGGTGAGTTCGCCGTACTGGCGGTCCGTACGGATAATAACGGGCACCATTTCCGGCGGCATTTTAGGCTTCTACGTTATGCACTGTGTTGAAATAAGCTACAAGGTCAACTTCTTATTCTCCCTCTATAGGTTTGTTTGTTTCCACTCTTAAATCGCTGAAAATTTTGAATTCTTATTACTTTTTACTCTTTAGGATTTTCTTTCCGGGATTTTGTTTTCAAACAAGTTTATTTAACTTACACATTTGGGGGGGAGTTTTTGGTACCATCCGGTACTGTTGCCGGATCGGCGGCACCATAATATTGTATTGACAATCTGAAATGCCAGTAACATCCAATGCCAAATTAATTGTCATTTTAGTGACATATATGGGTAAATTTACTATTTTTGCGTTGTAACTGGCCCTGTAACGTTACTGGAAATTACCATTTTGCTTTCTCCATTTCTTTATTGATTTCGTATACAATCTCGTGTGTTGTGGTCAGGGATTGATGAGTATAAAAGTAGAACTTTTATTTTATTTGTTGATTTGGTTAATATACAGGAGAGATGAAGGAGAGACTGAGATTGTATGAGATTGAGATGAAGAAGAGGCAAGAGAAGTTGAGAGCTTGAGGATTCTGCCTAGTTTTGAATGTTATGATTTTTCTAACTTTTCCTTTTTCTTTTGATTTTAAGCTTTTTGGTTTCTGTGAAATTATAGGAAGTTGAGGAACAGAATGAACTCTTGAGTATTGTGTATTATATTGTTTAGTCACCGAAATAACGAGAATTTAATTGCAAGTGAAGTTGAGTTCTGGGTATCAAACAATTCGATGGTCAGATTCTCTTATCTTGATTCTCTCAGTCTCAGCTACCAAACAGACTCACGTAAGATTTTAGTTGTTGATTAAAGAAGGAGTTTCTAGATTTGGCTTGGTGTACATTGCCGATGTTGGAGCAGTCCTGCCAATGCGATAAGCAATAACCAAGTGGGTAGGCTTTCTCTAGAATTGGTTGCTTATATAGTGGGCATCAATTCGACTAAAAATGAATTTTTCAATTGTCTGTTCGGTGTATCTTGAGTGTTTGATTGTTATATTGATCATCTTTTTTTCTAATCATACAGAACTAGTGAATGGTGCAAACTCCAACCAGCCAATAATTTGAATTTTTTGGGGTATTTCTCTTTGAAAGGATATCTAGACCATTTTCTTAAGCCTCCTGTATTTTTCAGAATTTTTAGTTGATGTTATCTATAATGATTCAGCAGTTCATTAAGATGGTGGATATGGTATTGGTTGCATTCAGATTGATACTAAAACAGTTCCTTTTAGTGGTGAACTGTTTAATTAATCATGTTTTTGGTTAATAGTGCTATAAACTTGCCCTTATGATGTTAGACATTTCAATCCAATTTCAACATGAACAGTTCCTGTAAAATCAAATTCTAATTATATGCTGGAGACAGGATAGTAGAGGGGTTTTGCTGATAATTTTAAGTTGATACCTCAATAATGATGCTTCACAGCTACTGCAGATTTTCTCTGTACTCGGAACCTTAGAATTTTGTTGGTGACTGTATGATTAGTGATACCATAGAACCTGAGAAGGCTCTAAGCTTTCTTCAGGCAAATATAGATCAGCTTGTTCTTGGAAGCAATGCTGAATGAGTTAGTTGCTGTGAACATTAAGAATTTCTATGGGTCCCCAGACTTTGTCTTAAGACAATGACCCTTAAAACTCAGCCTCTAACTACTGTTTGTTGAACTGTTTGCTCATGAGCACTGTTAGTTTATGAAGATAAGAAGCAAGAAACAACCCTTCAAATCCATCCAATGTTTTTCTTCCTCCGAGCTACTACTTAGGCATTACCTGATATTGATGTCTTGTTTAAGTTTAATTGCGGAGTATGCTTGTGTTTTGGCTAAGTTTCGAAGCATAGTTCTTGATCTCCTGAAAGCTTTCATTGGCAATGAAGTTGATGAGATTCTTATTTGAAGAAAGAAACTCAGGGGAAGAACAGTTATCCTAAGACCAAGAGCTCTTTATTTCTCTCATTAAGGTCAATTAATTTTTAAAGAATAAACCCATTTAAAGCTCAACAATATAGCTACTTTATAATACTTTATCGAATTATATTGGTGCGCCAGACAAGGCATGCTAAATGAGTGGTTTAGCACTGTAGACACCATTGTTAAACGGTGTAAAAATACCAAAAATATGGGTAATGCCGTATGGGTCACACAAACAGAAAAAGCTTGCTTTTGATTTGGAACCTCGAGTGTCGCCCTCGCCATTCTTTGCAAAAAAATATATTTTTTTTTTTTATTATGTTATTTTATTATTTTAAAAATAGATTAATACGAACACATTAACGTTATTAAAAATAATTACATTCTTTGAATTAAAAAAAAAACCCTTAAAACATATAAATTTAAAAAATATATAGTAAAAACCTGTAAAATATTTTTCTTATAATCTTTTATTAGATAATAATATCTTTGGAAATGTTACCCTCGTAATTTCTTCTTATAATTTGACGTGACATTCATTTGATAGTTTAAATGGCTACCTTGTGTTTTTATTAATATTGTGTTTGATTTATTATGAATTATCACTTGAAATCATGAAAAAAAAATGAAAAAATTTATAAAAGTTTGTTGGTATAAATTAGTGTCTTTTTTCAATTCATATACTACAATAACATATAAACAAGAATTTTGAAGAGTGATTTTTGTTTTTTTGAAGGAAAAGAAACAAGAGGTCAAACATTGGGGACCTAACAGAGTATTAAGTGCAAAGCATGTAATGAGAGATTACAAAATCAGCTTGTCTGAATGTGCATGCAAGCACACTCAGACTCACCATGGTAGTTTCCTCTGCTAATCAAAGAATAACAACAGTAACAACCAGAAGAAAACTCGACCAGCTCAAAGAATATAATACTAAAAGTGGACTCAGACTGGCGCAGCAAGTCCCCTGGAGTTCGATTCATTGGACGCCGAATTACGATTCCCAGAATGGAAAAACTGTCATCAGGTTTAACTCATTCTCATTTCCATATGACTTTTTTTTTTTTTTTCGTTTCCTCTTTACTGTTACTAATTGTTAGCCAGTTATTTTCAGATGGAACCCAGAAAGTTTTTTTTTTTTGTTTTGGTTTGTTTTATGTTCTTAACTACTTGTGTCTTTGGTTGGTGAGAAAGATGAAATGTGATGGAAATTTTTTGACTTTTGAGTTTCATTCTCTCTTTTGATGATTAGAAGTAAAACCCACCAAGTTCTTTGTCCACTGTTTTGATTGCTGAGAGAAAATGAGAAAACTATGGTTTTGATTTTATTGACTGAAAGGTGGGCTTTTCATTCACAACTGTTAATGTTCGTTTTCTTTTCGTCGCATATTCTATTTGGTTGTTGAGGAAATGAGGAAACAGTAGAAAAGAAACTTTCTGAGGTTTATGTTATATGATTTGCACATGCGTACACCCCTTTAGTATAGATGAGGTGTACATATGCCCCTTATAAGACTATCTTGTTGGTTTGATGTTTAGACTTTGAATGAGCGCATTAGTGATAGTGGTTAAATGGGTTTATTTGGGTTTCTGTAGAGGGCTTTTTTCTCTATGAAACTGTTTGTTCTTTAACTTTTACTTTCTTGAGACTAAATGATAAAAAGAATCATTTAATTTCTTTGACCTGCGTTTCATGGCAATCAATGGGACATGAGCTTTTCTAGTTTTTTAAGCTGATCAACTCTTCTAACAGGAATCTGCTAAATCTGGGGCCAAAATATGCGGAGAGGGATGGTTTTCAAAACCAAGAAATTCAAAGGTGCACCTGAAGCCTTCGGAACTACATGGTGCAGGGGTAGAAACTAGAACGTAGGTGAAAAGTTAAGAGACAACAACGAAAGAAAATGCATCTGGAACAACAAGGATCTGAAGTGAAGCTTTCGGATATACAGGATGTGGGGTAAAAACTAGAAGTAGTAAGCTGAAAAGATTAAACCAATAACGGAAATGAAATGTAACTGCAGACAAAAGGATGCTCAAGTGAAGATTTTGGAATAAGGTGCAGGGTTAAGAACTAGTAGTAATTGAAAAGATTAAGAGACAGTAATGGAAATGAAAATGTATCTGGAGACGACAAGATGCTCAAGTGAAGCTTTCGATATACAGGGTCAGAGGTAAAAACTAGAAGTGGTAGATGATTAGATTAAGAGACAATAATGGAAATGAGAATGTGTCTGCAGACAAAAGGATGTTCAAGTGAGCTTTCAGAATACAGGGTGCAGGGGAAAAACTAAAGTAGGGAGTTGAAAAGATTAAGAGACAGTAACGGAAATGAAATGTATCTGAGAAACAAGGATGCTCAAGTGAAGCTTTCGGATACCGGGTGCAGGGGTAAAAACTAGAAATAGTAAGTTGAAAAGTAGAACAATAATGGAAATGAAAATGTATCTGGAGACAAGGATCCTCAAGTTAAGCTTTTGGAATACAGGTTGCAGGGGAAACTAGAAGTAAGTTGAAAAGATTAAGAGACAGTAATAAATGAAATGTATCTGGAGACAACAAGGATGTTCAAGTGGAGCTTTCGGAAATACTGGGTGCAGGGTGAAGACTAGAAGTAGAAAGCTGAAAACATTACAAGACGGTAATTGGAATGTAATGTATCTGGATACAGCAAGGATGCTCAAGTGAATCTTCTGAAATGCAGGGTGCAGAGTAAAAACTAGAGAGTAAGTTGAAAAGATTAAGAGAACAAAGATGCTGATTCATTGTTGCCAGAAGAGAGTCCTAAAAGTCATCAGAGATCTAAAGGGATAGAAAGTGATTCTCCAAACCAAGAATTCGATGGGACAAGCAAAGTACTCAAAAATAGAAGGCACGGGATAGAAATTGAAGTAGTAAGTTTAAAAGATTAAGAGACAACAAAGGAGGTGAAAATGTGTCGGGAGAGAACAATGATGCTACATCCAATACCAGAAAAAGTAATATACTAAAGAGTCAGACCCCAAGGAGCATCTAGGGGAAAAGAAGAGATTTTCCACAGGGATCATGGTGGTCGGTTAATCGAAATGAATTCTGATATAAACACTCCAGAAAAATATTTTCAAGATTCTATCAATACACATAGTGAAACTGAACTGAACAATTTGGATATTGATGATACTGTAGCAGAAAATAAGCCACTTACAGGGTCAGACGGTCATGAGAAGAAGATATTTTGAAGTGAAGAGGAATTTTCCAACAAGGAAATCTCGTTGCCCTGTGGTATATATTAAATAATGTTTGATAAAATGTTACCGATTATAAAATAGTTTCGCCCTATATATTATCAAACAATAATGCTATGGACATTGGGACTGTGCACCGAATTTTTACATCGAATTACGTGTCATCTAACTCAGATCAGTCACGTATCACATTAACAAAATATTTTATGAGTGAATAGTCGTTCATCAACAATGGATAGCCATTCATTTTAAATGGATCCCCGTCCATACGAAATGAACAATGGACTCCCGTCCATAGTTTAAATTTAAAAAATTGGAAAACAAAAATCATGGACTCCCGTCCCTAATCAATGAAAGGGAGTCTGTATTAAATGAACGGGCGTCCATAATTTAAATGAAAAACATATTTAAAACAATAGTTATGGACACCCATCCATATGTTATGGACGGGCGTCCCTTAATAATGGACGCTCGTCCATACAAAATAATACAAATTTTTCGAACGCCCGTCCATATGTTATGGACGGGTGTCCCTTAATAATGGACGGGCGTCCACACAAAATGGACACCTGCCCATACCTTCAATTAAAACAAAAATTTTAAAATAATTTTTTTGGACGCTCGTCCATATGTTTAGGACGGGCGTCCATAGTCAATGGATGGGCGTCCACATATAATGGATGCCCGCCCATTGACACACCATTATATTGGTTTAATTAGGTCAAAGGGTCCCAAATTAATTTTAAAAAACAAAAGCAGGTAGCTACCGGTCTTCTTCTTCGTCTCCATTCCTCACCTCTACTCTTCTTCTTCGTTCTTCTCATCTGCTGCTGTTCTTCTTCGCCGAAGTTCCCCATCTGCCGCTTTGCTTCTTCGTCGAAGTTCCTCATCTGCCATTGTCATTGTAAGTGTTTGAGTTTATTTGGTTTTTGTTTATATGTTTTGTTCGTTTTGATTGATGATTGAGGTTGATTGAGCTGTAAAGAACTCAATGAGATGTTAGAAAAAAGTGAAATTTAACTAGTAAATGTGTGATGTGAGTTAGATTACTTGGAACTTTAACTAGTAAATCTGTGAATGTGTGAATTGTTTGGTCGTGGTCCTCAATGCAAGCCTGTTGTAGATTGTTGGAACTCTAATCAAGGGTGATTCCTGTTGTAGATTGTTGGAACTTTAATCATGTGTGTTGTATGTCAGATTGCTTGGAACTTTAATCATATGTGTTGTGGGTCAGATTGCTTGGAACTTTAACTAGTAAATCTGTGAATGTGTGAATTGTTTGGTTGTGGTCCTAAATGCAAGCATGTTGTACATTGGTGGAACTTTAATCAAGGCTGGTTCCTGTTGTAGATTACTGGAACTTTAATCATGTGTGATGTGGGTCAGATTGCTTGGAACTTTAACTAGTAAATTTGTGAATGTGTGAACTGTTTAGCCGTGGTCCTCAATGCAAGATTGTTGTAGATTGGTGGAACTTTAATCAAGGATGGTGCTTGTTGTAGATTGGTGGAACTTTAACTGGAACATTAACTAGTAACTAGCCTATTGTAAATTGTTTTGATTTCTTTTGGGCCTTTGCTTTTGACTAAAAAGACTGAAGGAGTCCTCTTTGAAAACTCAAAGTATTGCTACAGGTTTAGCTCTCTTGTCTTGAGAATTGAGAAATTGCTATCATTTTTGGTGCAAATGCCATAGTGATGATGCTAATGCTAAGGCTTTCTGCCATCGTAGGCATGATATGATGCTAATGATTCATGAACTTCTTGACTATGGATCTATAGAGTTATGTTCTATTGTGCCACCTCAGTCTCTCTAATGTAGACCAACAAAAGCTTAGTTACCCACTTATGGTTCCGTTTCTGCTAATTAATGTCAACTCGTTTACTAATTTGACCCTTTTTTTCATAGCCGTTTTAGAGTCCTTATTGAGTGTAATGGGCTGCTACCAGCTAAACCATCTCCGGTTGGTAGAATTATCTCCTAAGTGACCCCTTGAAGATGCTTATGTATAGTGCATTAATGTTATAATATATGCTATTATTATCATTTTTATTAATTATCTGCTTTGGCATTTTGTGTCTTCATCTTGAAACGATGTTTTGATCAAATTGAATAAGTTGGGTTGGATGCTGTGAAACATGAACATCTTTTTACAATTGTTTAGTTTGAAAGAGCTTCTGGTTTACTGCAACTAGGGCAGACTTTTGGTTAGGAAATAGGAAGTGCTACAGCTAAAGATAAAAGAAATAAAAACACAGAATGCAATTGGGTGGGTGTTCTAATTGATTGTTTTGCTTCTTGCACATTTTGACTCGAAAATGTAGAATAGTAGATGAAACCAAGACTTTAGATTTCTCTTATTATTTGCACTTATGCCGTAACTTAGAGGTTGATTCTTCATAGGTTTTCATCTCTATGCACTGATTATGATTATGCATTTTTTACATATACAGGTTTTAGAAGAAAGCAGAAAATGGTAAGAGCAAAAAATACAATCATTCCTCATGGAGGCACATCGTCATCTGGAGTTCAATTTCGAGACTTGCGACATAAAAAGCAATACGAGGAGGTGTCGAAAAGAGATATTTGCCTTGGAAGAAGTTTGGATTTAAGACTTATAACAAGGTTGAGTTTATTTGATGAAATTAATGGTTGGGTCCGTAATTTGAAATGGGACCAGTTGGTGAGTATTAGATACGATGGAATATAAAGATTTGATCTATGAGTTTTTTGGTAGTTTGGAAGTTGTGGAGACAGATACTGATGAGTTCCGAGCATATACAATGTTTTTTAGATTACAGAATCAGAACTTTGTAGTGAAAACACAAGATATAGCAACCTAGATGAAATTTGATTTTGAAGGTTTGGATAACGTATCTAGAACGTAGGATTCCAAACAAGCTTGGATGGGTGTTTCTGGATTAGGGATTTACCATCCACATAGGTATAAATCTACAAAGTTAAAGAATTTTGCTATGAAAGTATTTCACAGATATCTGACTTATACATTTAATAGCAGAAAAGAGACAAATGGAAATGTGATGGTTAAGAATTTATTGTTCATGGAAGCAGCAGTAGCAGGGAGGCAAGTAAATTCATCAAAGTTATTGATTAAGAAGTTGGGAGAGATTCAAGCAGAAAAATGAGAAATATATTGGGGGATGCTTGTTACGTTAATATGTGAGAAGTTGGGTATTCAGATCACCCTTAATGATGAAGCAAATAAGATTAAGTTTTCTGCAAATAATTTGTTGGGGGATGTGACATTGTGTAAAACGGGTTTGATTAAAAGAATATGGCAGGAGAATGGTTTGTGATTAGGGATGAAATAGAGGGAGATGTAACAGTTCAGGAAGGTGTTAGTGTTCTAGAAGGGGTAAATGAAGGACAAGTCTATGTGCGCAAAAGAAGAAGAACGATTATTGAACTTGGATCATCTCAGAATGTGGAAGATATGTTTTCTCATATTTTAGACGAGATAGTAAACATATTTGAGGGGATGGAAAAGTTTCAAGAGGAGCGTTTTTCACGTATTGAGAAGAAAATGCAGGAACAACATGATTAGGTGCAAAGTCATTTCAACTCGTTCGCATCAAGAGTAGAAGAAACGGTTGACATTCTTGGGGAATGCATGACATAAATTTTCAGCATGATGAAAAACTTCTCAACAACCTTTTCCTCCTCTAGTCAACCTCCACCCCTTACACCATGATGAAGAATTCTCAACAACCTCCTCCTTCTCAACATTCTTGGGGGAACACACTATGAATGTTAATTGTCATTATGTGTAGTTCAAATACTAAGCTTTATGTACAAAAAATATATTTGCCTTTTGTTTATGAATATGTTAATTGTTAAAGATGGATTTCAGCGGATATTCTTAATAAAGATTGCCTTTTGTTTATAAATGTATTTGCCTTTTGTTTATACATATCTCAACTACTTTTTTGAATGCATATCTATATGTAATACTAGACATATCAAAAGACATCAAAATTCAAATCTCAAAAGACATCAAAATTCAAATCTCAAATGACATGCATATCCAAAATTCCATCTACAACCAGTTAACAAAAAGTTTACAATGTGACGATAATATATACTAAAAACATTCATAATAAGTTACATTAAGGTCATTATCATGAATTCACAACCCTACAGCAGATAGTCTACTCATACACAATCAATGACCAAAATATTAAAAACGAAACAATTGAATCAGCATACAACTTAACTACATTCGTCAGAAATTAACCAAAGTGTGAATAATTTCTACCAAATACAATTATATATGCTTCAACCTGTCAATAATATCAAATCTCTCCCAACGAAACATGTTCATCATTTACAAACTCCTGCCCAATACATAAATTACTTTTTCCTATGAGATTCTGAATCGGACTAGTGGACAACTGTCAATGTTTAACAACCACAATTTAGCACATGTTATAGAAAACTTAAGCCAATTACAATTATACAACATACATAACACATACCTGGATAGCAACAACATCATTCGACAACACTTGAGTTTCCGGTATACTTTCAACATTGTTGATGTAATCATATGGGAGGGCATCAACCATGGAAGTAGATGAAAGAAACTGTTCATTTTCTCGCTTTACTGATGATCATTTTCCTAAAAAGTAGCATAACACATTAATAATCAAGTCGATATTATTATAAACTTCAAATATGTTTCAAAAAACAAATATCATGTAAAAATAGGTGTATAGCTCATACCAATTCTTTGTTTTCGTAATTTTTTATTTTTAACCCCACGTATAATTTATTCAACCTTCGATTGCTTTCTTCTACATGGAGGACGACCTTTGCTACGAACTACCTATGGACTAATAATTAGACTATTCCCCTCTTTCGGAGGACCGTCCCCATCTTTACTACTCAAACCAGTTGTGGAAGAGATGTTTACTTTTCTACCAAGCCCTCTCTCACTTTCTTTTTGCTCCAACTTTTTTCTCGTGTCAATTATAAATTCCATCAACATATTATAATCTTCCTCATTGTTTGATGCATGTCATATCAGTTATTGTTAGCATTATATTAGACAACTTATCAAAACGTTTTCTTTCAATGTTGGTGATCCACCTATTATAACTTACCTTAATTTTTGTATGGCATCTATTTATATTTTTCCTCCAACGCCATAAAATGTACTTTTTTGGAACGTGTGAAACCCTTTTATGAATCAACACAATAATGACATGTCTGCATAAAATCCCTTTGAACTCAAACAAATGACAAGTACAACAAATATCACACGAATTTTCTTCAAAGTATACCACAAAGGGAACACGACGACTACTATCTTCGAACCTAACATCTTCTAAAACTTAATACTCCTCGTATGAATCACAGTTTTTCAGAAAAGATAATTCACAATAAATCTTCTGCGCAATCTCTTCTTGAACCTCTTTAAACTTTGCAGTTGTGTATACACTTTGAAATTGTTTCTCAATAGGGTAATTAGTTATGTATGGTATCTAAGATTTAAAAGATCTAAAATCAGCCTCCCTTTCTTTTTCCACTTTATCTCGCAATGCATTATCATATTGTTCCATAAATTGTTTCAAAGTAGTTTTGGAATTTACATATCCATAAAAAAATGCATGCATACTTTCACTACGTTGGATAGTAGACATACCTATCAAGAAAGTATCTTTAAGAAATGTAGGCACCCACCACACTCTTTCTTTGTACAATCCATATAACCATTCATTCTCGTGAAGGTTGTGCACATCAACAAATTGGTTTCACCGTTCTTCGAACTCTTCATGCGTAAAAGAATCATACACAATATTTTGCAACTTAAACTTTATAGTTTCATATTCCTTATACCCTCTTAACTTTTCAGGCAGTTTTTTCATTATATATCACAAACACCACCTATGTGTACCAAGGAAAGCAATCTCAATTGCATTTTGCATGGCCTTATCTTGATCAGTGATAATTCCACTAGGAGCAACATCTATGCATTCAAGCTAAGAACGAAATAGCTATACAAATGTCTTAGTGTCCTCATGGGAAATTAACCCACAACATAACAATGTCGAATGTTCATAATGATCAACCCCCACAAAAGCAGCAAATGACATATCATACTTGTTTTTCAGATACGTTATATCGAAGGTGACAATATCACCAAATTCTTTATATGCGGCCCTACATCTAGCATCAACCCATAACACATTCTGTAATTGACTCTCTTCATCTACATCAATCATGTACCAGAAATTTGAATTCTCCTTTTGCATTTTCATAAAATACTCAAGTACTGCCAAAGCATCTCCAATGCCAAGTCGTAGCCTTCTCACTTTTTCAATGTAGTTCCTACAATTTTTTTGTAAAAACGTCAAATTCTTTATACCTCCTGTCTCAACTGAACATGACTGAAAATTTTTATATAGTCGAATCTTAGCCACATCATTAACTTCAAGCCTCCTTTTCATATAAGGTTGCATCGTTCGGTTAACCTTGAAATATCTTCTTTTTGTCGGACTTGTAAGATCATGGTTATGTTCAAGTACAGCTTATTTAATTTCCCATTTGCATTGATCATTCAAAGTTGCACTAATCCGACTCTTACAATCTTTTTTGGCAATAGGTTGCTTTTTCAAGATATTTCTGGATTTACATCCTTCCTTCCCAAAACAAGAATACACCATTGTCACATATCTCATCTCTTTATCATCGCCTTTCTTTGACGTATGTATCATTGTTTCAAAACCCATTTTGTTACCATATTGTTTGTAATACTTCACCAGACTATCAACTGAATCAAACACCATTCCAATATGAGGCTCCACATCTTCCTCTGCACATCCCATATCTTCTAATTCATCACATTCATTTTCTTGATCATTTAATAGTTTTATAATAGACAAAATTAAAATGTACTAATACAACACATCATAAGAAACAATACGATACAACAAATTTAAAATCATGTTAATGAAAAAATTAAGGCTTCGAATACAATTTACCTCAACATCATTGAAATGAGGCAAAATGGATTCTTCTATATTCTGTAATTTCATGCAAAACCAATACTAGTGTTCGCGTTCACGAATTGATTCACAACAATCACCAACAAATATTCTCTATCAGTTATTTTCTATTGTAACATATATTCAATCCAAAATAAAATACAAAACTAAATAAATGCATAAGTTAAATAAAAAACTCCTTAACTACCTCAACAAATCTTTCTAATCTGAACAAATTTTAATCTCCCTACCTGCTTTTCCATCCTAAACAATTGTTTCATGAAAAATTGGTGGCTTTCTTTCTTGTCACAGTAACTGGTTGTTGAGGAAGAAACCGGTTGTGGCTGTTGAGGAAGAAACTGGCACAACACTAAATATAACACGCAAACGGAAACAATGAAGCAAAAGGTAATAGGTATAGAATGAAGTTTTTTTTTTTTTTTTTTTTTTTTTTTTTTTTTTTTTTTTTTTTTTTTTTTTAATTTCGTGTAAAAAATTTGGCGCTTGTTTTGGAGAAGTCGTATTAGACAAGCTAATGGTTTTTACAAATAGAAAAAAAATGTAAATTAAAAAAAAAAAATATTTGCGTATGAATGGTCGTCCATATTATATGGACGGGTATCTATTATTATAGTACAAAATGTCTGCGAACCAGAAAACTCAATTGAACAACCTTCTTCCTTTTGTGTGCATTTTCATCTTTCTCCTTTGACTTTCTCGGTTGGACCAACCCACCCCGCTTGGAAGGCTTCATCCAGGTAGCACATCCCTATTTTTTCGGCTGTTTGGATTACTAAAAAACCAAACTAAAAGCATGGATGGCATTGACGAGCTGGATGAGGAAGAAGTGTTAGAAGAGAAGATAAACTTTTTTTTTCTTAATAAGGACACCCGTCCATAACATATGGACAAACGTTCGAAAAATTTGTATTAAAATTTTTGTTTTAATTGAAGGTATGGACGGGCGTCCATTTTGTGTGGACGCCTGTCCATAACTGTTGTTTTAAATATGTTTTTCATTTAAATTATGAACGGGCGTCCATTTAGTAAGGACCCCCGTCCATTGATTATGGACGGGAGTTCATGATTTTTGTTTTCCAATTTTTTAAATTTAAAATATGGATGGGCGTCCATTATAGGTGGACACCCATCCATAGTAAATGAACTCCCGTCCATATAATATGGATAGGAGTCCATCATTCATTTTGCATGGACGGGGGTCCATTTAAAATGAACGATAGTCCAATAATAGTAAACGGTCTTTCATTGTTGAAAAACAACCTTTCACTCACAAAATATTTTGTTAACGTGATACGTGGCTATTCTGAGTTAGATGACACATAATTCGGTGTAAAAATTTGGTGCACAATCTCTGTGTCTGTAGCATTATTGATTATCAAAATATAACCAATTTAATTTGTGATTCAATAATAATCTTTTAAAATTTAGAGCACAACATAAAAATAATATTATGAATTATAATAGAGTTGAAAATTATGTAAACCGAATCATATAACTTTTTTTTTCCTCATTTTACACTGATTTTTTTAAAATTTTGTATGAAAAATCCCCTTTAAATAAATGACTCCAATCACACGGATAAAACGACGACGTTACCACTTTAACCGCAAATTTTGAAGGAAGGCTCGAGCGGTGCGTTTAGATGAAGTCAGAAACAGCAGACATAGTACATAGAAGAGGTTCGTTGGGTTTGTGCGAGAAAACGCAGAGTTCGGGAAAAAAATAAAAAATAAAAAAATAAAAACCAGAGAAAGAAAATGGCGGTGAGTTCGCCGTACTGGGCGCCGTACGGATAATAACGGGCACCATTTCCGCGGCATTTTAGGCTTCTACGTTATGCACTGTGTTGAAATAAGCTACAAGGTCCACTCTTATTCTCCCTCTATATGTTTGTTTGTTTCCACTCTCTGAAATCGCTGGAAAATTTTGGAATTCTTATTACTTTTTACCTCTTTAGGGATTTTCTTTCCGGGATTTGTTTTCAAACCAAGTTTATTTAACTTACACTTGTGGGGGATGTTTTGGTACATCCGGTACTGTTGCCGGGATCAGCGGCACCATAATATTGTATGACAATCTGAAATGCCATAACATTCAATGCAATTAATTGTCATTTTAGTGACTATATTGTAAATTTTACTATTTTTGCGTTGTAACTGGCCCTGTAACGTTACTGGCAATTACCATTTTGCTTTCTCCATTTCTTTATTGATTTCGTATAACAATCTCGTGTGTTGTGGTCAGGGATTGATGAGTATAAAAGTATGAACTTTTATTTATTTGTTGATTTGGTTAATATACAGGAGAAGATGAAGGAGAGACTGAGATTGTATGAGATTGAGATGAAGAAGAGGCAGAGAAGTTGAATGAGCTTGAGGATTCTGCCTAGTTTTGAATGTTATGAAGTAGTTCTAAACTTTTCCTTTTTTCTTTTGATTTTAAGCTTTTTGGTTTCTGTAATTATAGGAAAGTTGGGAACAGAATGAACTCTTGATTATTGTGTATTTATATTGTTTTAGTCACCGAAATAACGAGAAATTTAATTGCAAGTGAAAGTTGAGTTCTGAGGTATCAAACAATTCAGATGGTCAGATTCTCTTATCTTGAATTCTCTCAGTCTCAGCTACCAAACAGACTCACGTAAGATTTTAGTGTTGATGTTAAAGAAGGAGTTTCTAGATTTGGCTTGGTGTACATTGCCGATGATTTGGAGCAGTCCTGCCAATGCGATAAGCCATAACCAAGTAGGTAAGGCTTTCTCTAGAATTGGTTGCTTATATAGTGGGCATCAGATTCGACTAAAATGAATTTTTCAATTGTCTGTTCGGTGTATCTTGAGGTGTTGATTGTTATAATTGGTCATCTTTTTTTTCTAATCATACAAGAACTAGTGAATGGTGCAAACTCCAAACCAAGCATAATTTGAATTTTTTGGGTATTTCTCTTTGAAAGGATATCTAGACCATTTTCTTAAGCCTCCATGTATTTTTCAGATTTCTAGTTGATTGTATCTATAATGATTCAGCAGTTCATTAAGATGGTGGAATGGTATATGGTTGCATTCAGATTGATACTAAAACAGTTCCTTTTGTGGTGAACATGTAAATCATGTTATTTTGGTTAATAGTGCTATACAAACTTGACCTTATGATGTTAAGCATTTCAATCCAATTTCAACATGAACAGTTCCTGTAAAATCAATGTACTAATTATATGCTGGAGACAGGATAGTAGAGGGGTTTTGCTGATAATTTAGTTGATACCTCAATTATATGAGTGCTTCACGCTACCTGCAGGATTTTCTCTGTATCGGAACCTTAAGAATTTTGTTTGGGTGACTGTATGATTAGTGATTACCATAGAACCTGAGAAGGCTCTAAGCTTTCTTCAGGCAAATATAGATCAGCTTGTTCTTGGAAGCATGCTGAATGAGTTAAGTTGCTGTGAACATTAAGAATTTCTATGGTCCCCAGACTTTGTCTTAAGACAATGACCCTTAAAACTCAGCCTCTAACTACTGTTTGCTTGAACTGTTTGCTCATGAGCACTGTTAGTTTATGAAGATAAAAGCAAGAAACAACCTCAAATACATCCAATGTTTCTTCCTCCGAGGCTACTACTTATGCATTACCTGATATTGATTTTCTTGTTTAAGTTTAATTGCGGTATGCTATGTGTTTTGGCTAAGTTTCGAGCAAGTTTCTTGATCTCCTTAAAGACTTATACATTGGACAATGAATTTGATGAGATTCTTATTTGAAGAAAGAAACTTCAGGGAGAACAGTTATCCTGAAGACCAAGAGCTCTTTATTTCTCTAATTAAGGTCAATTAATTTTAAAGAATAAACCCATTTAAGCTCAACAATAAGCTACTTTATATATAAGCTTTATCGAATATATTGGGTGCGCTAGACAGGCATGCTAAATGGAGTGGTTTAGCACTGTAGACACCATTGTTAAACGTGTAAAATCACACAAAATATGGGTAATGCCGTAATGGGTCACCACAAACAGAAAAGCTTGCTTTTGGATTTGGAACCTCGAGTGTCGCCCTCGCCCATGCTTTGCAAATATATATATATTTTTTAAATTCTTTATATGGTTTATTTTCATTTTATTTATAAAATAGATTAATACGAACACATTAACGTTATTAAAATAATTACATTCTTTTAGAATTTAAAAAAAAACCCTTAAAACATATAAATTAAAAAATATATATGTAAAAACCCTGTAAATATTTTTATAAATCTTTATTAGATATATAATATCTTTTGGAAACTGTTACCCTCGTAATTTCTTCTTATAATTTTGACGTGACAGTTTAATGATAAGTTTATAATGGCTACTGCTTGGGTTTATCTAATAAATTGTGGTTGATTAATTATGAATTATCATTGAAATCATGAGAAAAAATTTATGAGAAAAAATTTATAAGAAGAGTTTGTGGGTATAAATTAGTGACATCTTTTTTCAATTTCAGTATGACTAAATTACACATATAAACAAGAATTTTGAAATGAGTGTTTTTTGTTTTTTTTGAAAGGAAAGAAAACAAGAGGTCAAACATTGGACCTAACAGAGTTATTAAGTGCAAAGCTGTAATGAGAGATTACAAATCAGCTTGTCTGAATGTGCATGCAAAACACACTCAGACTCAGCCATGTTAGTTTCCTCTGCTAAGTCAAAGAATAACAACAGTAACAACCAGAAAACTCGTCCAGCTCAAAGAATAATAATACTAAAATGGAGCTCAGACTAGGCGCAGCAATTCCCCTGGAGTTCGATTCATTGGACGCCGAATTTACGATTCCCAGAATGGAAAAACTTGCATCAGGTTTAACTCATTCGCATTTCCAATATAATTTTTTTTTTTTTTCGTTTCCTCTTTACTGTTACTAATTCGTTAGCCAGTTATTTTCAGATGGAACCCAGAAAGTTTTTTTTTTTTTTTTTTTTTTTTTTTTTTTTGGGTTTTGTTTTATGTTCGTTAACTACATTGTGTCTTTGGTTGTGAGAAAGATGAAATGTGATGGAAAATTTTTGACTTTTGAGTTTCTTCTCATCTTTTGATGATTAGAAGTAAAACCCACCAAGTTCTTTGTCCACTGTTTTGATGCTGAGAGAAAATGAGAAAACTATGGTTTTGATTTTATTGACTGAAAGGTGGGCGCTTTTCATTTCACAACTGTTAATGTTCGTTTTTTCTTTCGTCGCATATTCTATTTGGTTGTTGAGGAAATGAGGAAACAAGTAGAAAGAAACTTTCTGAGGTTTATGTTATATGATTTGCACATGCGTACACCCCTTTAGTATAGATGAGGTGATACATATGCCCCTTATAAGACTATCTTGTTGGTTTGATGTTTAGACTTTGAAATGAAGCGCATTTAGTGATAGTGATTAAATGAGTTTTATTGGGGTTCTGTAGAGGGCTTTTTTCTCTATGAAACTGTTTGTTCTTTAACTTTTACTTTTCTTGAGACTCAAATGATAAAAAGAATCATTTTTCTTTGACCTGCGTTTCATGGCAATTCAATGGGACATGACGTTTCTAGTTATTCATAAGCTGATCAACTCTTCTAACAGGAATCTGCTAAATCTGGGGCCAAAATATGCGGAGAGTGGATGGTTTTCAAAGACCAAGAAATTCAAAGTGCACCTGAAGCCTTCGGAACTACATGGTGCAGGGGTAGAAACTAGAAGTGTAAGGTGAAAAGGTTAAGAGACAACAACAGAAAGATGAAATGCATCTGGAGACAACAAGGATGCTGAAGTGAAGCTTTCGGATATACAGGATGTGGGGGTAAAAACTAGAAGTAGTAAGCTGAAAAGATTAAGATACAATAACGGAAATGAAAATGTAACTGCAGACAAGAAGGATGCTCAAGTGAAGATTTTGGCAATACAGGGTGCAGGGTTAAGAACTAGAAGTAGTAAGTTGAAAAGATTAAGAGCAAGTAATGGAATGAAAATGTATCTGGAGACGACAAGGTGCTCAGTGAAGCTTTCGAATATACAGGGTGCGAGGTAAAAACTAGAATGGTAAGATGATTAGATTAAGAGACAATAATGGAAATGAGAATGTGTCTCAGACAAGAAGGATGTTCAAGTGAAGCTTTCAGAAATACAGGGTGCAGGGGAAAAAACTAAATAGGGAGTGAAAAGATTAAGAGACAGTAACGGAAATGAAAATGTATCTGGAGATAACAAGGATGCTCAAGTGAAGCTTTCGGATACACTGGGTGCAGGGGTAAAAACTAGAAATGTAAGTTGAAAGATTAAGAGACAATAATGGAAATGAAATGTATCTGGAGACAAGGATACTCAAGTTAAGCTTTTGGAAATACGGTTGCAGGGGCAAAAACTAGAAGTAGTAAGTTAAAAGATTAAGAACAGTAATGGAATGAAATGTATCTGGAGCACAAAGGATGTTCAAGTGGAGCTTTCGGAAATACTGGGTCCAGGGGTGAAGACTAGAAGTAGAAAGCTGAAAACATTACAAGACGGTAATTGGAATGTAAATGTATCTGGATACAGCAAGGATGCTCAAGTAATCTTTCTGAAATGCAGGGTGCAGGAGTAAAAACTAGGAGGAGTAAGTTGAAAAGATTAAGAGACAACAAAGATGCTGATTCAGTTGCCCAGAAGAGCAGTCCTAAAAGTCATCAGAGATCTAAAGGGATAGAAAGTGATTCTCCAAGACCAAGTAATTCGATGGGACAAGCAAAGTACTCAAAAATAGAAGGCACAGGGATAGAAATTAGAAGTAGTAAGTTGAAAAGATTAAGAGACAACAAAGGAGGTGAAAATGTGTCGGGAGAGAACAATGATGCTACATCCAATACCCAGAAAAGTAATACTAAAAGATGTCAGAACCCCAAAGGAGCATCTAGGGGAAAAGAAGAGATTTTCCACAGGGATCATGGTGGTCGGTTAATCAGAATGAATTCTGATATGAAAACTCCAGAAAAATATTTTCAAGATTCTATCAATAACCATAGTGAAACTGAACTGAACAATTTGGATATTGATGATACTGTAGCAGAAAATAAGCCACTTACAGGGTCAGACGGTCATGAGAAGAAGAATATTGTGGAAGTGAAGAGGAAATTTTCCAACAAGGAAATCTCGTTGCCCTGTGGTATTATATTAAATAATGTAGCTTCAGTTGACATACCTGCTGAGGATGTTGGACATGCCTTTCAGTTCCTAGAATTTTGTCAAGCTTTTGGACAGGTAATATGACAAAGATTAAATTTGTATTAAATTACTATTGAGGTAGAAAGGCCTTGGCAGCTTGGCAAATGTGAATGCTGTAATTAGCTTTTAATTCTTTGTGCTTGCCATGTCAAAGTTGTGTATATTGTTGATGAAATTTTTTTGGCAGTAATAGTAGTATACTCAAGCTGTTTATTTATATGATCATCTTCCTTTTCTTAACCGTACTACTTGAATTCATGACTAGTGAAACTTGGCTTCTATTTTCTGGTTATATGGTTAAGTACCATTTTTCAATACCATTAGCTTATTTAAGAGATTCTACTGTTATTTAAGAGTCAAGTATCGGATCATATCTCCTGTGTCATATATTTTAATATTTTCAAGGACTTTAATTCAGTATAGCTGCATATGCTTGTGTTGCTCCATTCTTTTTATTGAGTGGGGCATATTTTTCTTCCTTCTCATTTATGTATAAAAGCTAGAAACAGTAGAGCTTTACCTATTGAATTGTGCATGTCATCTTCTAAGATGATTTTTTATATCTAGATTCTTAATCTGGGAAAAGGGTGGTCTGAACTGCTCCTCCGAGAATTAGTTTGTGGAAGAAGTAAGCGTCGGGTATGCAGTTCTCCAATTGCTCAGTTCCACATTCAGCTTCTGTCTCTGATACAAAAGAATTCTGGAAAAGGGTATGAATATTGTTTTAACTTCTTATTCAATTCCTTTTTGGTCTCTTTCAAATTGATTGACCATCAACACACAATTTTTTTTTGCAGATATCCTTACTTTCACTCACTAAGTGAAAATTCTTGGGTGCAAGTGCTTTTTAGATATGTATCTGAGTCTCATTTTTCCTTTAAGGAACTACAAGTGGATTGCTTTGAAGTGGCTGATTATGATCAATTAGATATCTCTAAGAAGCTGAAACTTTTAAATTTTCTCTGTGATGAAGCTCTCGGCACAACGTAAGTCATGATATGCTTCTACACATCCTTTTCATATTTATCTCTCTCCTTTATTGTATATTATATAATAATGAGTGAATTGATTCAAAACTTTTCCCTGCAGAGATTTTAGAAGTTGGATTGATGGACGAAATTCAAAATTTGTTCAAAGAGAGAAGAAACTGAAAGAAAAAGTTCTTGGTGAAGAGGAAAAGGTAATCTCGTTTCTTAAGAAGTACTCCTGTGAGCATCTGCTTAAATATTATGTCTCAATCTGCCTGTTCTGAACAAAATGTTTTCATAGATGAAAAATATGAAGAAGAATAAGAAGCTGCAGGACAAAATAGCCAAAGCTTGTCTCGTGAAAAATGGTGCTCCTCTTTCGATATCTGAGCACGCGGATCTTGTTTCAAAAATAAAGTTGAAAGCAGCTCAAACTCTATCAAGAACAGTGGAAGCATCGGAGGCAATGGTCAATGGTATGTTCTGGAGGCTTGACACACTGAAAAATTTGATTCCATAATAGTAGTAGGTTTTATGATATACTGGTTGTGATTAAACTAATATGTAAGTCTACCCATTTGCAAGATAGAATTTATAGAGTGAGAATTTTGATGTCTCAGTATTCGCTTATTTAAATTTTGGATGCAAGCATGACATTTTACTTTCAAATAGTGTCCAAAGAGGAGTTGAGATCAGATGCTCTTAGGTTGGAGCCTATGTTTCTGGATGGACATGGTCACAAATTTTGGAGACTGAGATGCTACTCCGCCAAGATGAAAATTCTTCTTCAAGGTACATCCTCACTTCTTGATCCAAAATTCAGAGGTTTTCACTTTAACAGGAAGTTTTGCCTTAATTTTTCTCCTCGAAGATGTAGAGATTGAAACGGGGGATCAGGTTGTGGCTAAGGAAAGATGGTATACCTATGATGTTGAACAGAAAGCTGTGGTTGAGAAATATGTTTCTGCCTTCAGGTATAAACAATATTTTGTGTTAAGTTGATTGACAGATTTTCATCTTTCTTATATTTGCGCATCCCTTGTCATTTGATTGCAGAGACATCGGAAAATGATTAACAAATCCATATATCCCTTGTATATATTGATGCTCCTCTCTATGAACTCATCTTATTTTGGAGAGCAACTGCTGGCTAATTTCTGATGGATAAATTCTTGTCCATTCTTTTGGTTCTGCCTCTTGTTGTACCTTCTTGAAGGGATACTTCTTGTAATGTTGGTCACTTACAAGATCAAGAACCTCAGGTTTCTTGATGTTGAAACAGATGTATATATGAAGACTTTCTATATTTGAATCACTCTTTAACAGTGCCAAGTTGCAAGAGTCATTTCATCATGATACTGGTACTTTTTCTTTATAATCATCTTATGAATGTCTCTAGTTTACTAGATTAATTGTACACGAAAATGCTGGACATCAATGTACTAGTTCACTTTTTAATCCATATTGTCATGAACTTAAATGAACCATGTGAAGTTGAATTTTATTTTATTTTATTTTATTTTATTTTTTTGCGACCGTGGATGTTTGAGCCAGTTTGTATGTGTTTCGACTAATCCTCTGGACCTTGAAGTTAACGATCGGGTAAACCCTCTAGTAGTCATCCCTAATAGCAACCGAAAGTAATACATTCAAGGCTTTTTGAGTAATACACTCAAGAATTTACTATTATTCTACTCGACCGCTTAAGGGTGGTTAGTAGTGACAATTGCTAAGACAGGTCTACAATATTTGTCAAACTTTCAAATGGGATTTAGTCTCCTATTTGTTTGGGTTAAGTTAAATGTGACAATACCAAGATATTATTTAAGAAAGAAGAATATTAGAGCCAATCTTCCTAACTACGAAGAAATCAATTTATCCAAGCCCAAATGGTCTAAATGATTTGGGAGTTTACATATGGTTAATAATAATATCTTAGAAATATATTGTTGGTTTGTATTTTCAAAAAGAAAATATAGTTCGATAATGCACAAGTATATCATTAATCACATACTGTATGTTACCAATTATTATTTCAAGTTGTCAAAGCATCCTTACATGCAATTTGTGTCAGTAACGTTACCGTAAAGAAATTAAAAGATGAGGAATTGCCTAAAACTTATATATTTATTTATTTTTTTTTTTTTTTTTTTTTGGTAAATTTTTATCTTTTTAAATATTATTTAAATATGAAATATAAGCCATTGAACAAGCGGGAAACCGGAAAGGGAGAGAGAGCGAGAGAGAATGGACGATTCAGGAGCGATTCTCAGCCATATTTCTTCCTTCAAGGACATGCTGGATCAGGTACTGCCATTCCTTACATAATTGTACAATTACTCTTTGCCGCAACTCGAATCGAAATCTAGGGCTTCCTTCACTGAAAATTTGAAACAATTTCACTTTTGCTAGATCAATGAAGAAATCGAAGCAAATTTTCAGATCACGGCAGAGATTGAATCTGAGATCGTTAAATGTGCGGAGATCGAAACTGCTTTGGCCCTTAAAGAATCCGAGTTGACCAAGATCCTTTTCATCTCTCAATTTGAAATCGTCGGATTACAGTCCGTTACTGGTAATTTTTCATGATATTCCTTTTTTTTATCACCTAAATATTTGAGAAAAATTTATGGTGATTTCGCAGCATTATTTAATATAATTCTAGAAGTTTCACTAAATTTGTGAAGAAGGTTTATGGAAAACTGTATTTAGTTGAATTATAGGAGCGATGTTTGATATTTGTTAGATCACTCATGCTACTTTACTTGGTTCAGTCGATAAATCAAGTATTTCGAATTTGGTTGTATAAGTTTAAGATTATGCTACAATTCATATTTTATTTTGAATTGATATTCAATGTTATAAGTATGATTTTACATGTCTGTGTTACTAAAACTCGTTAAGCGGAAATGGTAGGATTTTGTATAACTATAACTATAACATAACAACTTTCATTTTAATATTAGGTTTCCGATGAATTTTAGAAACCAATAGGGTCGGTATTTATTTTACTGAAAGTAGGAAGGCAAAATGAAGATTATCCGTGATGCTATGCAAATAACTTATGTACCAATGTATAAATTACTTGTCTTTGGAAGTTTACTGTGTTATTGCTTAAATGGTCATTGAATCATATTTATTTTAATACAACTTAACATATCTTTTTTATCCTGTAAGTATAGCTGATTCAAGGAAGTCAATGAAACATTTGGAGGAGGAATTAAGTAATTTAAGAACAAAGTGGGATGAGATGCTAAAAAGAATGAGCAACAAGCGGTATTGTCAACTATCTTTGTTTAAGTAAAACATTAATAATCAGCTCTGGTTCATATATTGTGCGGAATATCTCATTGCTAATATTTTTTAGTAGTAATAAATGTAGAGGTATCTGTTGATTTTGATGTGCAATTCCCAATTCCTTTTTTATTGGTGAAATTATGCGGTGAAATGATATTACATGTTTGTGCTACTAAAACTCATTATTAAGCGCAGTATTTCTCCCCTGTAACATAACAAGTGTCGTTTTAAATTTTAGTTTTCCAATGAATTTTGAAATTAATAGGATCTATGTTTATTTAACTCAAACTGACGAGGACATATGAAGATTATTGTTGATGTTATGGTAATAACTTATGTGTGAATGTGTGTGTTATCTTTCTTAGAAGTTTACCGCTATTGCTTAATCTCACCTAATCATATCTATTTTATTATGTCTTAACATATTTTTTAATCCTGTACGTTTAGCTAATTCAAAGAAGTAATTGAAATTTTTGGAGGATGAATTAAGTAATTTTAGAACAAAGTGGGATGAGATCCGAAAAAAGAATGAGTAACAAGCGATATTGTCAACTATCTTTGTGTATGAAACTAATAGTGTTCAGCTCTGCTACATATAGGGTTACATGTCTTAGTTCTAAAATGCTTTTGTATTGGATGGTAATACTATGTTCAGGTATCTGCTGATTGTGGTGTGGAATTCCCTGTTTCTCATTGAATTTTTGAAACTATGCAGTGAAATGACACATAAATAATTTACAAGGTTTATATGAACAATTAACGTAGGGCAATGTTAGGTTTCATGTGTGTGCACACAGATATAAATATAATGCATAATCTAAGATCAAATTGATATAATTTCATTGTCCTTTTTACATTTGTAGAACTATACAACCAATTAAAGATTCCCACAAATGGCAAGAGATAATTGCTAAGTTTGGTTTAACAAATATCTGATCCTGACAGTGAAGACTGAATGGTGATTTTACATACAGGGAACGTTTTACCACACTCTGCTTAGAATTTCAGAGGGACAGTGGCAAGGGTAAAAATGATGAGCTGGTAAACTTGTTGTTTGAGAAGGAGAGTCTTGAAAATGAAGTTCGTATGTTGGATGAAAAAATTAACACAATGAAAAATGTGATGCTGGCATTTGAGGAAGAAATCGTTGAAGATCTTCACAAGTCCAATTTTGGTAATTTATTCAGCAAACTTTCATCTTTTAATCAGAAGAGATGATGACATTATTAGAAAAAAACTAATGATGGCATTAAAACGGATTATATGAATCCTTGGCTTCTGAGGTACAATGTTTTGTTAAGTACTGTCTGATGGATGAGGCAAAATAATAAAGTAAATAAAAATATTAATGTCACTTCGGGGCCTTGGGCATTTAATCACTGCACATGACTTTGTTTTTGTATGTATTTCCATAAAACCAATGATACGGTTCTCATCAAAAGGTGTAATTATTTTGGATGAGTTAGAAGAAGGGTATGGAATTTGCATACATAGAATGGTTAACAACAGATAATTTTGTGTTACACGTACGAGAAGTTCTAAATGTTGTTGATTTCAGAAAAAGTTTGTCATGACCTAAATCGTTGGATAATCAACTCTTACCAATATTTATCAACTCTTACCAATATTATCTATATTTTTATACGCAAAATTTTTAGATAATTAGCATGTAGATGCTGCCTGTAGTTTGATACTACATAAGCCATGTAAATGCAAACTCTTCATGTCATTTCTATGCAAAATTTGTACTTTTTCATGGGTCAACTTGGTAGAGCTTTAAATGAATTTTCATACTCATTCTCTGTAGTGCACGCATTATGGATATCCGTTCATGGTAAGAGTAAATAAAGTTTTTCCATTGGTAGGTATCAGGAGTGTCAATCTTGCTAGAGATTTTTATGGTCTTTAATATTCTTGTGGCATTTGTACTGTAGACAGTTACATATCAAACATTAAATATCAGGCTGTTAAATTAGTTTATGGTTTTTCAATTTTCTTGTGGCACTTATACTGTAGATAGTTAGATATCAAACGTCAAGGGTCAGGCCGTTAACCAAGTTTACAATCTTTCAGAATTCTTGTGGCACATACTTGTTGGGTATTAGATATGAAACATAAAGTTCAGGCCATTAAACTTGTGAATGTTACCAGGATTTTTTGCCAAATCTGTTTTTAACCCCATATTGCTATCTGCAGCTCTGCATTTTGAGATACAAAAAGATAAACAAGAGAATGAGAAATTACTGAAGGATATTGGAAATTTGAGGAGTGTGTTGGTTCAGTATTATGATTCATCATGATTACAGTAAGTTCATTTTCTTCGTTTGGATAATTTTATCATAGTTGTTTAAATATATCTTCAGTACATGTAGAGTAATACTGCACAAATTTCTCAGAATATTGCTTAGTGCATGACCTACTTAATAGGATATTGGTTGAGAATTAGGCCAATCTCTTATTCGCTTTAAATCTTGTCCCAATTTTTTTATCTCGAGTGATGTGTTTCCTCTGCAGTGTTGTCTATATCACTTATCACATTATAAATTTATAATATATTAATAAGTTTCATTTAAGATGAAAATTTTATAATAAAACCATATAAATACATTATCTCCTTGTGTTGCTATAATTTCATTCGTTGATGGAAGAATGTTCACTTCTTGGTGTGCATCTTTCTTTGGTAATAAAATTATCTACTTCTGAAGAGAAAAAAAAAATGTTAGTTGTATGATGTGCTCTTAGATATCTATAATAAGACAACATTTTTTAGTGTATTTAAATTTTAAAACCTCGATTTTGAATCTCATCATACAATCTCTGAGCTTTCGTATTGTTGGCTAAAGGGATCAGTGGGACTGAGGTGATATTAGTAATGCTCCATGTGCAAGGTTCTACTTGCTTTAATAATGGCAGATACTACATCTTTAAATTCTTATCCTAAATTGTGTCTTCACCTTTTGCGACTAAAGTATAATGAATAGCTGTGCAGTATGCACTGTTACACTTTTGCCGAGCGCTGCCTTCCGGACATTTGGTGATAAAAACTAATTAAAGTTTAAGCATGTTACAAGTAGCAAGGCCATCATCAATGGCTTTCAATACTGATTTTGACTGAATAATGAACTTACCTTGCAATATCTACAGTGCTGCATCAAATATTTGTTTTCAGGCATTCACTGAGCCTATTTGCCATGATTACTTGTTGCAGTAACAAAGCTTGAACATGCAGTCCTTCAAATTAAAGCTGGACCACTTCTGTTCAGATTTTTTCTTCATACATAGACAGATAGACCTGGAGCTATCAAGGTAATAAGCTTTTGCAGTGATTCAGAGTCTGTTATTATATACAGTACTTAGCTTTTTGTTATTGTGTCACATGGGGAGAGAGACGGGTCATTGGTCAAACTTTTGACTTCCAAGAATTATTGCATTGCATTAACATCATGTATTTGAACTTAAGCAAAGAAAAAAGAGTCACTGTATCTCTTTTAATTGCACTTTGAAAATATTTTTATCAGTTATTCAGCTTTGTCAGTCTTGGTTTGGGATTTGCATCCGTGCCTCACTGATAGTTTTGGTACATTCTCATCTCACCCAAGTGTGTCTTGGATCTTTCATTTCCAGGTAGGGATCGGAAATTGGTTATTGTTTGGTTGCACACTCACCAATGAGTGCGATACTGGTTTCTTCCCAGTCTAAGAGTGGAAAACTGGTAGGTAAACATCTCACCAAATTTAAAGTTGAAGGCCCGTTAGGTTCGTGAATAAACTTGCATGTTACATTTACCGGGTAACATTATGAAGTAGATTATCTTTTGCATTATAGTCATCATCACTATGAATTACATAGGGGTTTATTTCATATACTCTTACAAAATTGCTTAATTTGAGCGCATTCAAGCTTTTAGGAAACCATAAAACACAGTTCCTACAATTATTAAGAAAACCCTCGTAAATTATTAAAAACCTTGTCTCAAAGTTTTTTTTTTAAAATAATTATAGGGTTTTTTAATTTTTTATTTTTATGGTTTTGTGTTTTAAATTAAACAATCCCGCCAAAGGTATATATGAAATAAACCCATTAATGTTAGATCATCAAATTCAAATCAACCACCCATCAAAGATGTGAAAAATTAAATTAAAATTTTAACAACATATCTCAACCCATATCCGATTCTTTATAGTTGATGAAATGTAACATTACTGGTACAGTAACTTAGCTATTGTGGTCAAAACTTAAAGGTTAAATAATTTGCAAAGGTTGGTCATGTCATTACAGAGAATCACACAGTCCGAATTGACAGATCGAGTCGAATAAGGTTAATTAGATAGGTGAGTAAAAGAAAGGGATGGGAAAGTGGCCTGACCGTCATAGAAAAAAACCCAACACAATTAGCGGTGAATGTATAACAAATAGGGAAATTGTGGTTCAAAACCATATCTAAAACTAGGTTGTCTTCCATGTCACAGACACTCACCATATCTGTCTCGTGAATATCACGTGTACCCGTGATCATGACCGTACCATACAGCTATGTCTTTTCTGTTGTTGTGTGTGCATTGAATAAACAAGCTCAAGATCTTTTCTTATGACCAGAAAAAAGAGTGTTTGAAAATAAATACTCGGTTTGGGGGGCCTGTGTTTCATGATAGAGGTCTTTAATTCAAGTTTTTTGCCCCACATATTACACCGGAAAATGAAGACATGTGAAGCTCACAAGGGGAGCTTTACTTCAATTATAACTACAGATTAAGATTTGTGTCAAAACATACTCGTTGTATTTAATAAAAAAAATATATCTATGGATATTTATTCTATACTTGTACAGATACACTTATCACGCAGATATTTATCAAGAAAAAATATCTGAATTTCCAAAATTGGAGTTTTATCTTTATTAATTAGATAGGAGTTGTGTTGGGTTAGTTGTTGGTATAATAAGTGTCTTACTCAATGTTTAATAAACTACACTAAAAGTAAAATTCTTTTTGCCGGAAAATTCAATATGTACAAGTGTCATTGGAAGAATTAGTAAATTTGATTGATGAAGAGAGAAAAAAAATCATTTTGTATTTTAATAAAGCTTATTTTGGAATATTTATAGCATCTTTTTTATATAAATTCTTTTATTCATTTTTAAAAATACAAATTTAATAGACAAAATAATCAATTTTCTTTATAAATAGTTATATTGAAAATGACCCTTTGTGGTCGGATGACGATTCTTTTAATCACTGAAGTTAGCTATATCCGAGGATCTTGTGTTCAAGTCGTAAGAGAAGTATCTATTATATTTATGTAATTACTTTGATTAATTGAACTTATAGAGTGTTTCATAACCTTGAGTATTAGGCGCCTCAATACCTCAATTGCCATATATATATATATATGCAATATCTCAACTGCTGCTTGATAAATGAGAAATCTTTTAGGTATTAAACTTTAACTCATCAAATCTTATTCACACATATGTAAGATTCTTTTAGGTGAGAAACTAATTAAAGTGAAACTCTTAATAGCCAAAAACCAAAAAAAAAAAAAAAAAAAAATTAATAAAGTATGGATAGTTAGTGTTGTACTTAGTTTAAATCAAGGGGTATGGGTCATATGTATATATATATCTTATCAGTCAAGCGGTAAGCTGCCTTGTAGATGAAGAGGCAAAACAGATTCATGCATCTTTTGACGTTTGAGAGTATAATCTGTGTGCAAGCGTGTGCCATCATCCATCAATAATAGCCTAATAGGCCGTGTGGAAAAAGATAGTCCTTTCTGAGATGAAAAGACGATGGTTTTTGATGCAAGCAATCAATAGGGACACGCGTGACAAGAAGTTGATTGGTGAATTTTTACGCTTCAATGAGTCAATTATTTTAAAAGCATGAAAGAATCTTTCTTGAAAGTAAATATGATAACCACAAAAAAAAGTAAAGATTATGATAATATAACTTTTAGACAAACTGAAATTCATGAACAAGTTATCCTTGTAGTTGGATAACAAACCTTTTAATTATTAGGATTAGTTATATTGATGGGATTTTATGTTCGAGTTGTAGGAAAGATACTTATCATATTTATGTAATTATTTTTGTTAATTGGGCTTGTAGAGTGTTCTATAACCTTGAAGATTAGGTAGAAATAAGATTCAATATAGGTTTAGATATCTCAGATATATAAAAAAAAATTATAAACGTGTTTAAAATTAAAAGCCTTTAAATTTAAAGGAAAAAAAGAAAAAGAAAAAGAAAGCGGAAAGTAAATTGAAATATGTGTTTATATATATAACCTCTTTATAGTCATAATGTTGGGGCTAATAAATTTATTACTATAAGAAGGTTATAATTTAATAGAGGTATAGGTTTCGTTTGGCTCAAGTTTGGGAATACTACTTTTAGTATTCCCAATAAAGTTAAATAGTAAAATGCCCAAAAACTCACAATATTATCCAATATTATTTAACTTTTTTTAAACCCCCTAAATTTGTTAATTTAATTAAATACCTCTAAATATTATTTTTCGAAATTGCAAAAACAACCTTAAACCCACATTATACCAGATTCCGGCCACCACTGCCAGAATCTGGTAGGATGGCACACTACTGGCTGGATCTTGCCGGTAGTGCGTCGATCTAGCTTTTCTAGTCAGATCCACGGTGGATCTGGCCGGAAAAGGTCAAATCTAAGGCCAAAGATCTGGCCGTTGATGGCCAGATCTTTGGTCGTAACCAGTCGTCAACGACGGCCAACATATGGTCGTATCTTTGGTCGTCGTTGACGAAGATTTACGGCCAGATCTGGTCGTCAATGGCTAGATCTAGCCGTAGATCTGGCCTTTGTCGGCCAGATCTACCGTGGATCTGGCAGCAAAAGGTCATATCGGCGCATAATCGACAAGATCCAGCCGGTCATGCGCCGATACGGCGACTCCGGTGGTGGTGGTCGACTGTCCTTATTTAATGGATGGGTTGGGGGTGTTTTTGTTAACTTTTAATGTTTTATTATAAGGGTGTTTTGTAAAAAAACAAATATAGGGGGTATTTTAGCAATTTATAAATCCTACATCATAATACTTGCCCAATTCAACTTTTTTCAAAAAACTTTTCCCAAAAACGTAAAAATGTGAACCAAACGGAGCCATAGTTACCAGAATTATTGTTTTGATTTCTTATTTTATAATTCATGTTTTATTAGTATTAGGATAGCAGAGAATTGGATATCAAAGAATCATTGTAAAATTGAATGATCGGATTCGACAACTTCACTACCTTAATCAAATGGATATTACTGTTTTACTCAATTATCTAATGAGCAACAAGTCGTGTATGTTTTAACTGAAGAAGAAACCATTACTTGAATTAGACAAGAAAAGGAAGAAGATAATCATGAAGATGATAGTACGAAAATACCAAAAATTTCATGCCAAGAAGCTCTCAACATGCTTGAGAGCTAGAAATATTTTGGTTTCAACAAAAATATGTTTATGCTAGCGGCTTATTATGTATTTGCAAGATAAAAGATATGGTAATAATTTTAAAGCATAAATCATTGTTTCAAACAATTTTAGATAAATATTTTATTTCATCTTAAACTTTTAATGTAACATATATTTTTTATAATATATATATAATTATTACTATGTAGAGGCAAGTTTTTTACGATGAGATTTAAAAAAATTATAACTTATTATAATGTGAAATTTATTTTTATTTATAACTAATCCAAGTTGAAATTAGAATTTTTTAATCAATATATATATATAAGGCTTGATTGACAAGAAATAATAAAGTAAATTTGTTGATTTAGTCTAATAAATGTAGGTATTAACTAGTTGAACTATATATATGTAAAAGGCTTGATTGACAAGAAATAATAAAGTAAATTCGTTGATTTAGTCTAATAAATGTAGGTATTAACTTCTTAAGATTGTATAAGAGGTTTTCAAATACAATCATTTTCACCCTGGGTTTATTTTAAAATTTCAAATTAATAAAAATTTTGGTTTAGTATGTTATTTCTTAGGAATAATATAGTTCTCATATCGACTTCAAAGGATTTTAAAATAATTATGATGGTTATATGATTAGGATGGAGTATGGTGAAATAAAAAAAAATTAGTTTTCTGAGTTTTGACTGTTTATAATTGGGAAAAAGGACCGAAAGATGATCAGTAAAATCTGAAGAATAGAATAATAAATTCTTTAACATATGAAAAGCAAGAATTTAGAAGAGGATAATAAACCAAGACAGTTGGTGACAAAACCCAAAGAAATTAGTCAAACAAAGTTGGACGATTCAAGGATTAGATGATGGTTCAAAGATTCTAGCAGAAGAGTCGACGCACATGGTTTTTTGTCTACAACCACATTGATTGACAGCCCACTTAATTCAATCTCAGATGTAGTCCACTTCAAGATTTAACCACCACATTTAATGAAAGATAGATGTGATTACTTCTTAGTGTGATAGTGCTCTTTGTTATAATTTCCTTTGCCTAGTAAAGCATTGATAATTTGCCCTTAATAGTAAGGATAATTGTGTTTAATATTACAAATTTGATTGTTTATATATTTAATGTAAACTTGTATGTCATAGCCCCATAGGTAACTAAAAGGGCCAAAAATTAATCTACCCTTGTGAGAGAGAGATTGTTTGGTATGAAACATACTCCGTCTAATCTAATACGAGAATATATTGCTTGCCAGTGACCTGGGACACAAAGTGCAGTGCCTGCTGAGAATAGGGGACATTACATATCCCTTTGGTGAGAACCATATTTGGTCCTTTATTGAGTTATTGGGCCCATAGGAGCCTGGACCATTCCCTACCTCTCCCAGTTTCCCTATAAGAACTCCCCTTCTTCTTGCTCTTTTCATGCTTTTCAATCATTATCCATTCCAAGCTGAACCTCACAACCCACACCCACACCCCAAAAATGATCCACCATTCACAAAATAGCAGAGAGAGCATCAAAGTTCATTGATATCTACAAGCCAAGAATAGGGAAAGCAAAAAAAAAAAAAAAAAAAAAAAATTGGAGAAGTGATGGAGATGAAAAGTTCTAACATTAGTGAGTCTAAGAGGAAGTTTTCATGTAAAGGTCTAGGTGGGTTCCTTAAAGAACAAAGAGGTAGGCTATACATAATAAGAAGATGTATTGTTATGCTTCTATGCTGGCATGATTAGACTGCTGGTTTGGTTTTGGACTACTGCTTCTCTTCTTCACCTGCAACTTACTGGAAGCTACTTCTTGTTTTCCTTCTTTTTATGTTTCCTTTTATTCTCTCTTTTTTTTTTTTTTTTTGAAGTTTGTAACTTTGTATAGCAAGAATATGATGATCTCTTTGTTTCTTTGTCTTCCTTCTGCTCCATGCTCCTTGGTTTCATCCACCATTCTTCTACTGTGCTCCTCTTGAATTTATATGGTCAATTTTCATTTATTGTCTGAATCTAGATTAGTTTAATTTAATTTTCTTTGTTGAAGATTAAAGCCTCTGAAAATTCAATACTCTTCCTCATCTTTGGGCTCAACAACTTGTAAAAAATGTCAAAAAGCTTAAGAACTTCTGATAACATATACCTTCTTTTATTGATCCATATGTTAGAGAACTGTTTGATCTATAAATCCAATATCTATTGCCCTCTCTTCTTTCTTTTAGCTTCTTGTGCTCATATGGAAACAGATAGCTTACTAGTTTTCTCTTAGTGGTCTCATCTTCTTCAATGTTGGTATGTTTAATGAAAGCACCATCATCATGTAGATGTAATGTAGAAACAATTTAGAGTTATTTTTGCAATTAATACATAAATTAAATTTCACATGTGTTTATAGATGACTTCATATATTTCTTTTGTCTATTTTTTTTTTTATTCGAGCATTTCATGCATGCCATTGGCACTAGTAGGCTCAAGTGGTGGATAATAACTGACTCTGAACCAAATGGGGTTGAAAGCTGTATTGTCCACAGGCAATAATACAAGGCTAAGATCAGCCATTAAAAAGAAACTTCAAGATTTTTTTTTTTTTTTTTTTTGTGTGATAGATATATCATGGATTTTTGGATTAATTATTATAAATGGAAAATGGATCAAGTAAAACTTATACATTTTTCTTAATTTAAGGTTTATAGCGTAAGCAATATTATCACTCGAGAGAGATGAAATAATGGAATGTTCAAATTAATCGAGTACAAAATTAGTTGATGCTTCATGGTCAATCAAGCTAAGCTTTTTGGGTATTGTAAAATTTAAACATTTTAACTATCTTGTGAAATTTGATTGAAAAGCACAAATATGTTTAAGGGATATTAAGAAAATTATAATCAGGCTCAGAAATTTTCATTAATCCCCAACTTTTGTTAGATTTTATTGGTTCAAATCAAAATGTGTTAAATGCCTCTCTTGATTTTATAAGATTTTTGTTCTTTGAGAAGCTCTCAAAATTTCATAGAAATTTTTCAATATTATTCCGAATCGATAGTTTTAATAGGAAAAGTGTACCTAAATTATTTTTAAAGTAGGGGGGGCCCTAGCAAAATTAATTACATCAAACAGGAAGAGACGTGATGAAATTGTATCATTATATATGTCAATTTTAAAGTAAACCAATTATAAATGTGAACGTCAGAGTTAGATTTGAAAGTATTTAAGGGTGCGTTTGATTTATTATTTTGGATAGAATTTTAAGAATAATATCGGATAGTTGAATAAGGGAGTATTATAAGGTAAAATTTAAAAATTTATAAAAAACCTCTAGGTTTGCTAATTTAATTAAACACTTCAATATATAAAATAATAAAAACACCTCTATCACCCGCAGTGCCAGATTCTAGCCAACACTATTGAAATATGGTCAGAAAATTGCGTTATGACACAGACTAGTCAGATCTGTGTCGTAATGTGTCGCCAGTCGATGACTGCAAAGGTCCATCTTTGGTCGTCGTTAACCATCAACGACGATTAGATCTAGTCGAAAAAAGCCAGATCAGTGAATAACCAGCCAGTTCTGGGCTGGTGTAAGTCATTGTGATAGATTCCGGCTACCACCAATGGTGGTTGCCGGAATCCGGCAAGTATGGGTGGGTGGGGGTATTTTTGCTAATTTTTAAACTTTTTTGGGGTATTTAGTAAAATTAATAAACCTAAGGGGTCTAAAAGTAATTAAAAAATACACTAATATTTCTGGAATAATGTACCAAACAATATTTGGAGAATAGGATTGGAAATATAGGTAGAAATATTGAACCAAACACACCCTAAGATTTTATCTAAGCATCCTAATTTTGAAATGGACAAAATAATATCAAACCTGAATCCATATTTGATTTAAGTAAGTTAATTGTTTAACTCTAAAATAAGATTTATATTAAACACATTATTATTTTTTTGAGAAATGAAGAAACTTTAGATTAGATTTTTAACTTATAAGATAAGAATGTCCAATGAACTTTTGAAGTATATTTTTACTTTTTAGGATTGAAATAATTATCCTCTCCCTTATAATACTGTACTCTCTTTTTTTCCCCCCTCATTTTTGGGTCTTCAAATCCGGCTCCTAAATGAACAGAATCCCTCACAAATAATTTAGAATAAAAAAAAAAAATATATAATAGAAATGATTGAAAAGAAAGAAAATGTAAAAGCCATAACTAAAGAATAGTAATGGGTCATGCAATCTTGAAACACCTGTACATAAATCACATGTATGGTTATAGATTTGTCTAAAAATAAAACAAGAAGCATGCCCTCATGTTTTGGTTCACTTTTTCCATAAATATGTGTTGTATGTATAACGGAATAAGTTAAAAATGGCCAAGAAATTTTTGGAAAGAAAGATTTGCTATCTCTTACACTCTGCCTGGGCATCTCCAACCCAGCACCATCACCAAAATGGTGTAAAATTTTTGCTCTAATCCAACACCAAAAACCAGACCAATTGATGTAAATGAATAATATCACACCAAATTTATTGCAATACTATTCATCCACATCAATTTATAATGATACTATTCATCTACTACAAAATATATTTTATTTTCTTTATTTTTGTTATTTAATTTTTTTTAATTTGAATTTATATTAATTTGATTATTATTTATATTAATATAAATACTAATAAATTCATAATAATTATATAATTCAAAAAATGATGAAAAATTAAAAACAAAACTTCATTCAATGCAAATACTAAACTATAATTACTCAAAATAAATTAACACTAGTTTAAACAAATTAAAAGAAAATACAACATAAACTAAAATAATAATTTATGATTCCAGTAGATTAGTTCCGGGTCTTTTAAGATCATCAAAATATTAAATAGAACTAGAATTATTTTGAGATTTTTGACCTTGTTGTTAATCTCTTTTTTGTATAATTTTTTATTGCTCATTTTGAAAAAAATCAAGCAGGCCCGAGTTGATTATGGAATTCAAATTCTTAAATAAAATCCTGTTATCTTGATATTCTGCCAAAACCAATTTTTCATTTGGAAATTTACTTTTGTGTTGTTTTTTTTTTTTTTTTTTTTTTTTGGTGGCATTTTAAATTAGATGTAATGTTTTTATATTAAATGTAATGTTTAATTTTATTAAATTAGTATAATTAACAAAGTTGTTATTAGTTAATAAAAATATCATTCATAATAGTTAATTAATATAAAAATACTAATTAGTGAAATATATTAATTATTGATTATTAATAGAAATTAAAAAAAATTATTTTGTAATATTTAGTGCAATGGGTTGGAGATGCAATAGTGAATTACACCAAAAGTCACACCAATTTGGTATAAAAGTTATACTAATTTGATGTTTGTGGTTGGTGATAGTCTACCGTATATTATTTTGTTGTTGAAAGCCATTCTTTCAATTCTTTTTTTTTAATTAAATTAGAGTTGGTTATAAGGACTCATTTTTTAAATGAAAAAGATGTGTTGATTAAAAATTAAAAAAAAGAATATATATATGAAGATTAGGCTCCATTTGGTATACTTTTTAAAATACTATTCTAATTTTCCCAATAAAATTAAACAAAAAAATGCATTTGTATCAATATTCTCAAAATCTTATTTTACTTTATTCATCTCATAAAATATTAATAATTACCTTTTTTTATAAAGATAATCTAATTTTACTTTTCTTAAAATACTATTCTAAAAATCATCTAATAATGAACCGAATGAAGCCTAATTATTTTTAAACTCTCTTACATAATTGCGTACTAAAAATTGAAATCACCATCGGGCCTTATACTTGATGCTTAATTGCTTATTATGATTGTACATTGAGGACCTTCATGTCCTTGATAATATGTTCTTGTTTCTTAGTGTGAGCAGAAAAAGCAGAATTTAATTAACCAAACAGAATGTTACCGCCCCCACGTGGCAAATCTAATCCTTTACCCCACCGTTTTTTTGACTCTTATCTTCAATCAATCAAACAAATCCCAATCACATCCTTGCCCTTGGCCTCACCCTCCTACTCTGTCAGCCCATGCTTGTCAGCATTGTCATTTTCTCTCTTGTGCCATCATAGCCTTGGAGACTTGTACCTAACGATAAGGAATTCAAAGAAATTAGTTTAACGTTTGTTGTGACTCAACTCATCGTTATCTTAAACAATGTTTGGTTTACAAAAGATATTACTTCATTTTTACATCAATGTGATTTGATAATGGTTTTTTAGGCTTTGACAATGCAATACTGTATAATTCACTTTTAAGGAAAGATGTTATATATATATATAATCAATGTAATAGATACATATATATTTGATTAACGAGAAAGAGAAAATTAATATAATGTTAATGAAGATATTTAGATGTACATAAAATATGTTTTATAATAATAAAATTATAAAGCATGATATGCAACTTGTTCAATCGATTATCAATAGTTCATTATCTCATTAAATTGAAAAAATATTTTATAAATAAGAATTAAACTATGGTTAAGTATAGTCCTAATATAATCAATATAAAGTAATTTTCTAGTATAGACATCCTTTTGTAAAATTTGTTAGGACAATGTTTAAATGTCATTTTTTGATTCATTATCATTAGACTAAAACTATATTTTACAGCTAAATCTTATGGTATTTAAACATGGTTCTCTCAAAATATACATAAGAATGTCTTTATTATATTTATAAAGACAAAAATGCCCTTGAATTAAACAAATAAAACTTACACTTCACTTGCAAGTTAACAACTCAATTATCTCCTTTCCTCCTCTTTATTTTCATTCAAATATTAACTCCATATTCATTTGATAAGCACACACCATGAATAGTAAGCAATTATGTGTAAGGTTAAACTAGTAAAATCATAATAAATATTAATGCCAAAAATAGTATCAATGTAATGTTGGTAGTAAACATTTTTGATAGTTGATACTATAGTTAAGGATAATGTCTTTTTCATTAATAATTTGATTTTAGAGATTTGGTTCATGGGAGGGACCATTTTTTATAGTAGTGTTGAACCTAGGGGTGTAATCTGAGCCGAGCCTAAATTGGGTTCAAGCTCAACATTTGAAGCTCGGTTGAGCTCTAACTGTTCTAGCCGAGCTCGAGCTTCCCAATTCTCGGCTCGGCTTGATTACACTCCTAGTTGAACCACAAGCAAAATTTAGGGGTGAAATGAGTTGGATTGGGCTTCTTTTGAAGTTCAGTAGTTAACAGAAACCCAAATACTATTTGATCGTCAATCAAACCCATTAAAATGGATCAACATTGGACCAAACCCAATTGAGCAAACTTGGGCCTAGAGTTATCCAATAAACTTCAAGCTTCAACACAGAGAGAGAGAGAGAGAGAGAGAGAGAGAGAGAGAGAGAGAGAGAGTTCAATTTTGGTGAAAATTGATTTGCTAGCTTGCTTAGCTCAATAATTTAGAAGGGAAACGACTTACACCTACCCAAAGTTTGTTATAAAGACAAATTGGTACCCAAAAGGTTTGAAAATGACAAACAATCACTTTCTGTCATGTTTTGTTAAAAATTTTCAACAAAAATAGTAGAAAAGACTGAAATGCCCTTAGAAGTTTGATATTATATTTTTTTATCAGTGTATGGGAAATCAACTAATTTAATTACGTAAATACCCACTCATTATAATAAATTATAATTATGCCATGAAGTTGTTATGGTTTATAAAATGACCAGTTTGTCTTATGAGTTTGTAAAAACTTAACATTGGGATTTTTGAAAATTGAGAGGTGACAAAAGACCAATTTGTCCCTGTTTTGGTAGCAAATTACAAAGCGAAGATATACAAAGAATGCGGCACAATTAAAATGTTTCATTTGCGGCTGAAAGCAATTTGTATTGACATTCTTCATGATTTAAAAGAAAGAGTAAAGGACATGTTCCCACCCAAGGTTTAATAAAACTACAAGTTCGCAGGTTTATAAATTCCAAATTCCCACCCTTAAATTAACACGGTTAATAACTTTAAGGATGCAAAGGGTGTTATTACCAAACAACCCTCCAATCATCTTCATCTTCATATGATCAGCCAAATTCCCTCTCGTCTTCTTCTTCTTCACCCGATCAGCCAAACTCTAAGCAAAGATTTTCAGATTTCTCACCATTTTCAACACTATAATCATCAATCACCAAACACTTCACAATATCTCAAACTGTGTGAGACTTTTGTTGTTGCTTGATGTGTTTTTGTTGAGATTTAGAAACGACAGGCTCAAAGATGTCAATATCAACCCATTAACACAGCAACTGTAGTTTCATGTTGAAGAAGAACTCTGCAATTTCTCATCATCTTCTTCCACAAACCCCCACTCGATTTCATCTACTGTTCGCCGGCCACAATACCATCATCATCATCACATGGTTCTTGCAATTTTCTTGTCGTTGCGGGCATCGAAAATCAGCCACTCTATAGCCAATTGACTCACCGAAACCTCCCAACAAAAACCCCTAACAGACCTAACCCTCTTTGTCCGCTGTTCGCTGATCGATTCTCCTTCTAGTGTTTTGCTTTTTCGGAGAAATTGGGGCTGATTGGAGTTTTGTTTGTTGAGATTTTGAAGGAGATTGTTTGTGTGTTGTTTGGAGGTCGTTTAGGATCGATTAAGAAGTGTTTTGAGTTTGTTTTCTGGGATTGATTGAATTCGAGGAGGATGATCAAAGCTTTGTAAATTTTGGCACTCTACCTGTTTGTAAAAATTCCCAAGTTTTTAGGTTATAACTCTATATTTGTTATTTTCCAGCCTATACTCTATATGTGCTATTTTCCGGTTGATGGTGATAGTTGTATAGGGTGGGTTTGGTGGCATCTCGTTTTCAGTTTGGATCTAAAATTTGAAATGACATTTTTACCCTTTGACCGTTTAATTAAACAAATTTCTGTTAATTTAAGGGTGGGAATCTGGAATTTATAAATCCAAGGTTGGGAACTTGTCATTTAGCTTTACCTTGTGTGGGAACATGTTGTTTGCTCTTAAAAGAAATCTTCTTTCAAAAGAACATAAAATTTGCAATGAAATTCTTCCTGAGTTACAAATAACACAAAATATGAATTCAATACAGCAAAAGGAGTTTACAGTGAAGAAATACCAAAAAAAAAAAAAAAAACAAAACAAAAAACAAAGCAATTTCAAAATGGTTATGTTAGCAGCTCTTAAATATTAGCATAAATCTTGAACATCATTGTATTTGTTGAGTTACATCTTCGAAAATTCAATTGCTCTTTAAGTCTGGCATGTTGCTCTAACATAGGCTTATAAACTATTTCCTTCATGGGCTTTGCCAATCTGATCTCCAGAAAAGCGTAGACAGAAAGAATATACTATGGTTTTCAATAACAAAACAAAAAGATGATCAGAAAATAGAAATATAGCCTCATCAGATAAGATTAAGAAAGAGTTCACAAACAAATAAAAACACAACAGACTAAGTCTTACATGTGACTAGATAAAAAAACCACAGCTATATTGCAATAATCACAGACTAGAGGATCATGAACTCATCCCTGTGTTGCAAAAGCCACAGCTACAATACTAAACCCTACTTAAATATACACAGGCCTGAAAATTAAGCATCCTTAAGACCATAAACAAACAACCAATTCTTATTAAGCAAACTTATAAATGAAGATGAAACAAGAGACATTCCAATGATAGCTTATTTAAGAATCAATCAATTATCTCCATCCATCAATAGATTTTTTTCAAGGAAAAACTCTAACTTGGAAAGAATCACATAGAGCCAAAACCAAAATCAATGAAATAGTGATATTAATAAACATATCAATATGAAAAATCTCTAGAGTACGTCAAAACCAAAAACAATTCAACAATTTAATAAATTTATCAAATGAAAAAAGAAAATAGAAAACGCATCATCAAACACAAAAGGGCATGCATACTGAACCAAATTTACTTGAAACAAAAACTAAATCAGACACATGATAAATGACAATGAAAATCGTCATCAAACCCAAACCCACCAATCAAAATCAAATATTGCCAAAGCCCATCGCCCAAAAACAACAATTTTTGGCTTAATCTAAAATTAAGAGAAAACAAGATCCAAGGCTTTAAATTTTAATCCATGAAATTCAAAGTCCAACCTACATAACAAAGAATCAAAATCCTCTTTTCACAGTAAAGCAATTCCAACCCTTCTTTCCCTTTCGTCTCTCTCCAACACAACAATGGGTTCTTTTTTTTTTTTTTTTTTTGTCTCCAGAACTGGTTGGCGGCCATGTGAGGAGGAAGTGAAGAAAAAAATTAAGTGGTTGTCGGAATCGGCCAGATCATGGCAGAAGAATGCGATTACTTTGTGATCTCACTCGATCTGCCACGATCTGGCCTTGAACCACCACGATCTGGCCCAGATTGTGGCGGACACCCTAAGTCACGGTAGATCTAGAGCAACAAATCCACCGTGATGCATTCTGGTGCTCCACATCGTAACTAGACAGATCGTAGCAGTTGAATTTGTTTCCGGTGGCTGTGATATCTTTTTTATGACTTTGATCCGCTGAAATTTTTTTGGTTTAATCCAAGAGAGAAGAAGGAAGAGGGAAACAAAGAGATGGAAGAAAAGAGGAGGAAATTTAACTCGCCAGACCTCCCAGGTTTGCATTTAAAAAAATAACCCCGAAATTTTTTTACAATTTTTTTAAGTTAGAAAAATTGACATTGGCAAACTTAGGATTCATTAAACATGTAAAACATGTTAAACTAAAAAGATTTAAACTTATGTGGGTAATATAATAATTAACAAAAGTTTGTTTAAATTTTGAAAATTAAAAACAACCCCCTTCCTTCAAAATCGCTTAATCGAGCAATATACCCAAAAAACGACCGATGAAACACCTTCAATTTCTTTGCAATTTCCGGCAATAAAAGCTCCCTATTTTAGGCCAATATTCGATCCTAAGGATTCGTTACAGAAAATCATGATTGATATTCACAAAGAGGAGGAAAACTCAACCCCACTCTAAATCCTAGACTTCGACAACGGCCGCTGTTCAAAGGCTGTTGAAGAAGACGCTTCGGTGGATCATCCGATGAGTCAAGGTGGTCTAGAGGCAAATGAGACAACAACGACACAAGAACAGAGAGAAGAATCGGAAAATGGTTTTAAAGAAGAGGACGCCGATGAAGAAAGGGTACATTTTTTTACTGGTGGTTTTGAATTTGATGAATAATTTGATTGGTTTGTGCAAATTTGGGGGATATGTAGTTGGTTTTATTGTTACAGTGGTTGTGGCGTTTTGTCGAGCAGTTGGCGGGCATTGGGGGAGTGGCTTTGTTTGGGTTCTAAAGGATAGGGGAAGGCAAGGGAGGCCGTAAGGAGGTTTTTTATGGGAGGTTGGAGGGTTGGGGAGGGCAGGAAGTGGCGGAATAAGGGAAAAAGTGGGGGGGGGGGGGGGGGGGGGGGGGAGGGGGGGTGCCTGCAATTGCAGGGTTGGCCACGCACAGCTACGCGCCGCCATCCGCAACATCTTTAGTCATGGAACCTGCCACAATAGCCTCTGTAGGTCTATATTGGCTTCCCCGGTCCTCTTGAAACCAAAAACACCCACTTCTCAATGCCCTTGAAGCCCATTCCCCTAAATGGCAGTCTATGGTTGTTTTGGTTTTTTTTTTGCTGATATTTAGTTTTATCGATGTGTAGATTTTTCGAAGCGTAAATTTAAGACTATGGGTTGGAGGTTGTAAGCGATAAGGTACCGTACTTCCCCTTAAGGGTGACGTTAGGTCGAGTTGACAAGTTTTTATGAGAATAATAGAGAATTAAAGGAACAAAAATAAGGGTGTGGACCGATTCAAAGAGAGTTGTTTCGGTCATTTTGCAGACATCGGAGAAAATTGGAAAAAGTGTGTTCGGAGGGCAAGGAGGCATTATATGTTGTTGCACTTAGTTAAAAGCCAAAAAAAAAACAAAAAAAAAAAAAAAGATGAAATGTGGTTTGTGGTGGATGGGAAGCCACTACGTTTTGGGATGATGGAATATGCCTTGATGATAGGCTTAAGATGTGGGGCATTTCCAGATGTGGAAGAGCAAGAGAGAATAACGAAGAGTAGGGCAGTCGATAACTTGGCTAAAAAGGTTTTTGGGGGGAAGACGTCTATTACGGAACGCCATTTAGAGGAGAGGTTAGGAGAAGGTGGGTATACTTCTTCAGAGAAGTTCAAGATGTGCCTGGTATGGTTCATGCATTCGATCCTAATGGTTTCTGACTCAACAAAAGTCGTTACTATGGATTGGGTGAAGTTTGCAAGCAACATGGACTTCTTTAATGCTTATCCCTGGGGACGGATATCATTTCAGCTAACCATCGACTCCCTACGTGGAAAAGACATGGCGATAAAGCAACGCTAAGCTATCGAGAAGGATAGATCGAGCACGTATAATTTGTTTGGCTTCTCATAGGCAATGTAGGTAAATATTAATAGTTTTTTGCTATATTTTTTGTATTATATGTGTTTTAATTATGATATGAACTATTTTTTTTTTTTACAATGTAGGCTTGGATGTATGAGATCGTCCCTGTCCTGGCTAAGGCGCCCGAGGGGGGGGGGGGGGGGGGAGCGACCGCAATTTCCTAGGATGTTACGGTGGCACATCGAGAAGTGTACCCATTGGGATTACGACAAAATAGAAATGGAAATTCAAGCGGTTCGGGTAAGATTAAAGGATTAATCTTTTGAATATGCACTTGCTTTTAAATGTGGCTTAAATTTGATTGATTTTTTTCTTATTACAAGGAGTCGTCCGTCCCTTCCTCACCCCTACTAGGGGTGAAGTGGGAGAGGAGTATGTTACATCGTTCAGAGCACTAGACGATGTAGCAGATGAAGGGATATACTGCCTAATGTAGGACGTAGAAGAGGTCACACATGTGAGTGTAGCTGTAAGAATTCATGCTTAGAAAGAGTAAAATTGGTGTAAAACATAGTATAAGGTCATATGACATATTATTGAAACTAAAAGAGTGAAATTGTTACCTTTTATGCTTTACAACTCTTGTAACTTGAAAAGGAGTTCAAGATCTTCAACAAATTTGATGCAAGATGAAGAAAAGAGAGCCGGCCATGAGAGCTCAAGAGAAAGATTTTCAATCCAAATGAAAATTAGATTAAATCTGGGAATATCACTTATTTATATACAAGGACCATTTTGCTATAATTTGAAATTGTTCTCAAGTCCTTGAATTAATATGAATCCTATATTAACACTTAATACAAATTCAATATTATTTTCAAGTCCTTGAAATAATTTCAATTTAATATTAAATCATTATTGATCCTAAGTCCTTGAAACAATTTCAATTTAATATTAACTCCTTGATTTAAACAAATTTATAATCAAGGCATATAAAATAATCCTGTTTAATATTTAACCCATTATTGAATCCAATTCAATAATATACTTTAGTCCATCATTGAATCTAATCCAATAATGACCAAATTACCTTATTACCCTTGGTAAGTGCTAGCTTCCATGAGTAATCATTTCTCACCAATACATAAATTCGGATGCACATGTTTACATCCGAACATCGTTAACCTTTAATGATATGTATAACTCTTTCTTCTCATACTTGGTTTTTAGGTGTGGCCACTTAGGTTCACTGTAACCTAGCCGTGGGCCCAATATCACAATCCGATATGTTTCGTCATAACTCTTTATGATCAAAACTCCCACCGATCATGGTAAGCATCTAGCAACGCTCCATAACCCCTTAGCCATAATGAAGTTGAACTCCAATGAACCTTTTTCCCCAATCGTATGCTTTATGTAGTAAAATCCCTCCGTCATCTAATCCCGATTAAGTATAGGTTCATGGTATGCCAAAACCCTTAACTTAATCTTTATCCAAATTGTCAATCAATACAATAGAACATGTCATCATGAGACTCCTTTTCATATGACTATTTTGTACTTTGGCCAAAGATTTTATTTTTCTAATGTTTATTGACATTCGTCTGGGAACTCGGGACCAAACTATTTCAAGTCAACGGATCCCATCTTGACCACCACTTGTCCTTGCACATGAATAACATATGACCAAACTGGTTTCTTACACAAAACATGACTGGTCTTGTGTATATACACCATATGAATCATATGCATCCTATGTCGAGTCCAACTGTGATGTCTCAGGTCTAAGGATCAGTGGTACAGTAGTATGATCTTACGATGTATCATTGACCACATTCTAAATCTCCATGTGATTCATTGTAATTGGTCATATTCGATAAATAGTTCACCAACCTTTTATCCATGCTAATGCCCTAGTGATATACTTGTTATAATCATCCACACTAATACCGTCACATGATATTCAATGGAGGCATTCAGCATGCCTACTATGCAATTTTATTGCCCAATTAACATTACTTATGTAGGGAATGCTTCGATGATTTAATCTTCTAAAGATCCGTATCATCAAGACATTTTACATGCATTATAAATAGTACAAATGAAGCAGTAAACAACATGTGAAATCATAACTCTTTCTTCCATTCTCAAGAGAGTATTTACAAGATATAATGCCCTGAAACTGACAACACGATTGGTTCCTAGGGCATCACTAACAGCAGCTGCAGGGCCACTGCTTGAGAATGTTGCTGAGGCCGAGGATGATGAAGCTAAAATCAACAGGAAGGAGGAGTAGGAGGAGGATGAAGAGGTTCATATACCTCCACCCAATGAAGGAGGGTAAGGAGGAAGGTAGAAGAAGTAGGGAAGTGAAAATGGAGGAGGGTGAGACGGGACGCGAAGTAAGTGGGGAAGTGAAAATGAAGGAGGGTGAGACGGGATCGATGGAAGTGGGGAAGTGAAAATGGAGGAGGGTGAGGAGGAAGGCGGAGGAAGTGAGCAAGTGACAATTGAGGAGTTAAAGGTCAATTTGTATAGGCCAATAGATGAGGATAAAAAAAAAAAAAAAACTCTTCTATGCCTATTACAATGATTCTGGAAGTGATGGGCGTGTGAAGTGTAAGACCGGCGATTATCCCCGGGAGTGCTTTGAAAAGATGTTGACAATGGACAGGTGGCTTAATGACTCGGTGAGTTATTTTCCCTCATTTTTCCTTATGTTTTCCACGAGGTATTGTATTCTTGTCATATTGTTTTTATTTGATGCAGCATATTGATTAGGTATTGGCACTTATGAGGCTACAACAGAGCAGTAATGATGATATTTTGTATCTGCACCGTGCCATCACTGATGTGGCCTTTGGCCAAAGGCTAGTAACTATATATAACACTTTAATAAAAAAGGTCAATGGTGGAGGTGCAACAAGGGGAGGTAAGCGAAAAAGATTGGCCATATATGGCTTCAACGGTGTCCTTGTGATTTTCAGTTTGGTGAGAGGATGATGCAGTATGTACGAGGGGAAAGGCCCAAACATGGCAATAGTTAGACAAACGTTAAAAGAGTATACTGCATCATGAACATCAATGATATGCATCGGATAGCCGTCGTTCGGGTACTAGAGGAGGGCTTGCTACAAATTCTTGATTGCAACCCGAGTATTTGTTGAGAGAGGCAACTGGAGACGGAGTTGTAGCCGCTCTGTATATTGATCCTGTTGCTGTTGCGCAACAACGAGATGTTTCAACACTTGGGTGATGAACTACTAATAGGAAAGTGGCCACTCAAGTGCCTTCTCGTCCTGATAAATGACTCGAGGTAATTTTTGTATAAAACTTACATAATAGAATTGTTTTATAAGCTGATTCTAATGCTAATGTTTTCCTCCTATTGTAGTGCTGATTGTGGGGCATATGCACTAAAAATTATTGAGTTCAACATGACCAACACCCCAATGGACAGGTTGAATGACGAAACAATGAGCAACGTTTGGGAGCGGTTGGTTGTTGACTGCTTCTATGGGCATATGGATCCCTTTTGGTTGACCAAAACCCAATCCAAGTTATTATTGATGCTATCATCAAAAAGTATATAAGTTGGACTTAGAGTTTTATAGTTTATGTGAAATGCATTTCTTATTGGGTTGTCTTGAATAATTGGATTGTCTTAAATTGGATCAGCTGGTGTTATTAGGCTTCAGGCTATTGATACTTGGGTTGTGGTGTTATGTATACTTTGTGGCCAAGGCCAAGGCAGGATAATGTTGGAAGGGGTGCTGTAGAAGAAGACAAAGAGGCTATTGATGCTGAAGGTGTGCTGGATAATTATGGAGGATAGGGAAGTGGCTGAAGAGAATGATGAAGAGGGAGGATGGAGGCTGTCAGCGCCGCTTTTATTTTGGGTATATATATGACATTTATTTGTTGTATATAATGTTGTAATTTAATGTAATTGACACATTTCAGATTTGTACAAAAACAATTCAATATTTTTTTCCCTCCTTTGAGTTTGAGTTTGAGTTTATTTAGTATTCTTGTTAAATGACATTAATGTGTGATGCAATTAGGTTGTCAAATTCAGGAGAAAAGATGAAATTAATTTGTGTTAGTGATTTTAGTTTGTCAAAATTCAGGAGAAAAGCTGGAAAAAATACGTGATGACCTTGATTGCTTAAGCGACTTTTCTATACAGGATCGCTTAAACGAGACCGTAAATCACTTAAGCGATTATGTACCTAGGATGATCTTGATTCTGTCTTAGACTTGATTGCTTAAACGATCGTAAATTGCTTAAGTGACCAAGGCTAAAAGTGATGAATCGCTATACAAAATCGTAAATCGCTTAAGCGATCGTGCACCTGGGATGATCTTGATTTTGCCTTGAACTTGATTGCTTAAGTGATCGTAAATCGCTTAAGTGACCAAGGCTAAAAGTGAAGAATCGCTAAGCGAGACCGTAAATCACTTAAGCGATCGTGCACCTGGGTTGATTTTGATTCTGCCTTGGACTTGATTGCTTAAGCGATCGTAAATCGCTTAAGCAACCAAGGCTAAAAGTGAAAAATCGCTTAAGTGAGACCCTAAATCGTTTAAGCGATCGTCCATCTGGGATGATCTTGATTTTGCCTTGGACTTAATCACTTAAGCGATCGTAAATCACTATCGTAAATCACTTAAGCAACCAAGGCTAAACGTGAAGAATCGCTTAAGTGATACATAAATCGATTAAGTGATCGTACATCTGGGATAATCTTGATTCTACCTTGGACTTGATCGCTTAAGCGATCATAAATCACTTAACCAACCAGGGCTAAACGTGAAGAATCGTTTAAGCAATCGTACATCTGGGATGATTTTGATTCTGCCTTGGATTTGATCGCTTAAGCGACCAAGGCTAAAAGTGAAGAATTGCTTAAGCGATTTATCACTTAAGCGATCGTGCATCTGGGATGATCTTGATTCTACCTTAGACTTGATCGCTTAAGCGATCGTAAATCGCTTAATCAACCAAGGCTAAAAGTGAAGAATAGCTTAAATGATCTTGATTCTGCCTTGGACTTGATTGCTTAAGCGACCAAGTGTAAAAGTGAAGAATCACTTAAGCGAGACCTTAATTCACTTAAGCGATCATGCACCTGGGGTGAATTCATTTTGCCTTGGACTTGATCGCTTAAGCGATCATGCATCGTTTAAGCAACCAAGGGTAAAAGTGAAGAATCGTTTAAGTGATCTTGATTATGGCTTATACGTGATCGCTGAAGCGACTTTGCATCGCTTAAGCGACTAAAGCTAAATATATTGGATCGCTTAAGCGAGACCTGAAATCGCTTAAGCGATCTAGTATATTCAGATGATCTTTATTATGCCTTTCATAAGATCGCTTAAGTGACTTATATTATCACTTCAGTGACGAAGGCTTGTAACATTTTTTTTTTTTTGGAATAGGTTGTCAACCCCATATTAAGTGACGTTAATGTGAACTTCGGATGTTCACAACATCACATGATTATTAATGTTAATGTAAAACAACATCGGTTATTAACACATATTAAGGCTAATTAAGAAGGATTATTTGCAACATAATTCCATCAACACATATTAAGGTTATAACCGTATGATATATGGATGAATGTCATAGCGCACTAATGTGACACGTTAGAAGAAACGTACCTCGTTTCACAAATATGAATGGTGTATTTGAGAATGATTACAGTGCTATTTTACTGACCAAAATGCAGTCAAATCTTGTACGATGTGGGGGAATAGATTGAAATAAGCTTGAATTTTGATTATACGACCATTATCTATCTTGTATCAACTTATTTGATTATTTATATCACTTAATCCATTTTTTTTTAAATTATATTTTAATTAAACTAATTTTTTAACGTGTGTAGATAAACATGGAAAAGAAATATTAAAGTATAGAATGATTCTATATAATACAAATTTTAATGTTTTTAAAATACCAAAGCAAATTAGTCTTGATCACTTAAGCGATGTATTATTTCGCTTAAGCGATCCTGTATATTTAGCCTTATCGCTTAAGCGATGTATGTTATCACTTAAGCGATCTTGTCAAAGGCAGTATAAATATCATCCGAATATACTGGATCGCTTAAGCAATTTCAGGTATCACTTAAGTGATCCCGTATATTTAGCCGTAGTCGTTTAAACAATTCACAGGCGCTTAAGCGATCACGTACAAGCTAGAAGCAAGATCACTTAAGCGACTCTTCACTTTTACCCTTAGTCGCTTAAGCGATGCATGATCACTTAAGCGATCAAGTCCAAGATAGAATCAAGTCACCTCAGGTGCACGATCGCTTAAGCGATTTAAGGTCTTGTTTAAGCGATTCTTCACTTTTAGCCTTGGTTGATTAAGTGATTCAGGATTACTTAAGTGATCAAGTCCAAGGCAGAATCAAGATCATCCCAAATGTATGATCACTTAAGCGATTTATGTATCGCTTAAGCAATTCTTCACGTTTGGCCTTGGTCGCTTAAGCGATCAAGTTCAAGGTAGAATCAAGATCATCCCAAGTGCACGATCGCTTAAGCGATTCTTCACTTTTAGTCTTGGTCGCTTAAGCGATCAAGTTCAAGGCAGAATCAAGATCATCCCAGGTGCACGATCGCTTAAGCGATTTAAGGTCTCGTTTAAGCGATTCTTTACTTTTAGCCTTGGTTTTTTAAGTGATTCAGGATTTCTTAACCGATCAAGTTTAAGGCAAATCTATTTCATCCTAGATGTATGATCACTTAAGCGATTTATGTATCGCTTAAGCAATTCTTCACGTTTGGCCTTGGTCGCTTAAGCGATCAAGTTCAAGGTAGAATCAAGATCATCCCAAGTGCACGATCGCTTAAGCGATTCTTCACTTTTAGTCTTGGTCGCTTAAGCGATCAAGTTCAAGGCAGAATCAAGATCATCCCAGGTGCACGATCGCTTAAGCGATTCTTCACTTTTAGTCTTGGTCGCTTAAGCGATTTACAATCGCTTAAGTGATCAAGTCCAAGGCAAAATCAAGTTCATCCCAAGTGCATGATCGCTTAAGCGATTTACGGCCTCACTTAAGCTATCCTCTATAGAAAACCCTTGATCACTTAAGCAATATATATAGTCGCTTAAGCGATCATGGGCAACACGTATTTTTTCCACCTTTTTTCCTGAATTTTGACAAACTAAAATCACCAACACATATTAATTCCATCCTTTCTCTTGAATTTGACAACCTACTTGCATCAACACAGTAATGCCATTCAACAAGAATATTAAATAAACTCAAACTCAAAAGAGGGAAAGAAATACTTAATTGCTTTTATACAAATCTGAAATGTGTCGATTACATTAAATTATAACATTATATACAACAAATAAATGTCCTATATACACCCAAAATAAAAGCAGCGCCGACAACCTCCATCATGCCTCTTCATCATTCTCTTCAGCCACTTTCCCATCCTCCACAATTATCTAGCATACCTTCAACATCAGCAGCAGTCTCTTTGTCTTCTTCTATAGCACCCCTTCCAACATTATCCAACCTTGGCCTTGGCCACAAAGCATACATAACATCATAACCTAAGTATCAACTTGACGCCTAATAACACCAGTTGATCCAATTCAAGACAACCCAATCAGAAATGTATTTCACATAAACTACAAACTCTAAGTCTAACTTTCATACCTGATCTTATCTATAGATCTTACGGCAGGTTATTGCTTTCTTGCATTTGATCGATTCAAACCTAATTTTCTAGATTTGCATATGATTAATTTTGGCAACTGCTTCTCTTGTGGCCAGGTTTCTTGCAAATAGAGCACTTATTCATCCTCTAGGGAACCTCACAAGCTGATGGAATACGCTAAACTCTTTTTCTCCCATTTTTTATCTTCTTGAATGATGGATGGATGATAATGTCAACCAACTCCAGCGGCACCACCCACTGCTCTTCTGGAGGAACTGAATATATCATTTCCGAATAAGCTAGCATGTAGTGGTTTGCCATGTAGAGAGGGGAGCAAAGTTCCATGTAAATTCTTGAACCAAAATCCGGTTTCTGTCGGTGTTTTTGTGCTGCTAGTGCATGAGGACAAGGTAAACATTGAATGTCAAGCACATTACAGCTGCAAGTTTTACTAAGAAGGTTAACTAGGGCATCTGGACCATAGCCATGCACGGTGAACTCTTGATCATTGAGAGGATAGACAAACAGTGCATTTGACAGTTCTATACGTTCTCGCAATAATTTTTTAGCTAACGGAACAACGGTTGTGGTAAAGTTATCTAACTCCGTACTACGCTTATGGAATCATCGTGACAATGTCCTCTAGATTGCATAAAAAAGGGCAACAATTGGAAACTCTTTTTCTATTAACAACTTCAAATTTATAGACTCAGCTATGTTTGTGGTCATGACATCAAACCTTCTTCTAGGAAAGTAAGCTCTACTTCATCGCTTGAAACCAACATCATGCTCAAGATACTTAGCAATTCTATCATATTTGATTTGGATTTGGCGGAAATGCTCCTCAAACTCATCAACTCGATAAGTTTTTGTTGTCATGTAGTATGTCTGAAGGAGGCCAGCACACTTAAATTTTTGTTTTATGTTCTCGCCAAGGTGCCTCATACGGAATCTGTGATGTGCTTGAGGATAAATAGTGGTAATCCTCTTCTTTATAGAGTGGTGCCTATCGGATATTATGCACAACTCGTCATTGTTAGATACTAACGTAAGTAATTGCTAGAAAAACCAAGTTCATGACTTGTCGTTCTCAGAATCAACCACACACCATGCAACAGGATATGTGTGATTCTCATTGTCCTGTGCAGTGGCCACCAACAATGTACTTCCATACTTTTCCGTAAAAAAGTAACCATCAACAGCCAACACTTTTCTCATATTTGCAAAACCCCTTATAGCAGCACCGTAAGCAACAAAAAAACATTTAAACCTCATATTCTTGTCCCACTTCAAAGTCTTCTTACTACCAGCTTGGTTTGTTAACTCAAGCATATAATGGTACCTTTCTAATACTGCATACCTGTGCTCTGGCATGCCCCTCACAAAATCTTATGCATGTTGTCTCCCTTTCTAGCATTTCTAGTAACTAACATCACATCCCAACTCTACGCACACAAGTCTTCGAATGTCCTTAGAAGATGGACATTTCCCTTCAACAAACTGACTGTTGATAAATTGTCCAATAACATCAGCGGATGCTTGTCGATACTTACTTGAAATATGTCCCAACCCACATGTGTGCTCACGAGTATATATGCTAACAATAAATTTTTCGGACTTTGCCAACCTTCTACAATAAATCCGCCACTTGCACTTTCGGTCACGACATGCAACCGTCACTACCGATGGATTAGATTTTTTTGTGATAAACTCAAAATTACCTCTCACGGCGACAAGTTTTAGCTTCCTCACTACTTCCTCATTGCTGTCAAATAAATAACATACACGCAAATCCAATCCATCAGTAAAAACGTGAGCTGATTTACTACTACCCGCAATTGCCGTCTCTGAACCTGTATGAACGACTATAGTGTTCTCTTCCTCACAAACTACACCTTTTGCATAATCTGTATTTATAGGATTCTCTACATCTGCGGGAACATATACGTGGTCCTCCTCGTCCACATTTTCTTTCTGCCCCACACGAACAACTTCTTTTACAGTGTCCTCCTCACCACCTAAATCACTGCCTACTCTTGATTTTTCAACAAAGAAATCAATGCCCTCGTAGTTAAAATTAAAACCAGCATTCTCCCCACTCAAATCACCGCTTACTCTTGAACTAACTTCCAAAGCTTTATCCACAACCGAAACTATTAAAATCGGCCTCGAACCATTATCGCCCACATCAGGCATAAATAACTTCACATCTTCATCAGACATTAATACAACAGGGGGTACCTTAAAATTTGCAAGAGCTTTGCTTAAAACATACTTCACAACTATATCACTACGTGGACAACTCAACCCACCTCTTCTAGTGATTTCATCAATCAACTCATTAAAACTAACTTTTGCACTCACAACAATTGCTTTAACTTGTTTGCTTTTCCCAATCCACTTCCAACAACTTTCTTCCTCCACCCACTCACCAAAATATTCAACACCCAAAACCACTTGTCCTATGTCTAATAATAGTCAAGTACCTATAATGCAAGAAAACAAAAATTATTAATCGATATATTAAGGGTTGACAGATTTAAAAAAGCATCTCTAGAGTCGCTTAAGCGATGTAGTGTATTGCTTAAGCGCTCTGGTATATCGTCTACTGGATCTCTTAAGCGATCTGGTATAAATAAGCCTTAAGCGATCTTATGGCATATACCTGATCGCTTAAGCGATCTGCTGCCATATACCAAACTTATAGCAGATCGCTTAAGCAATCTTCTACCATAAACCTGATTGCTTAAGCGATTTGCCATCTGCTACATTAAACCAGACATACCATATCACTTAAGCAATACACAAGATTGCCTAAGCGATCCATTCGATCTATAACACATTTTCAGTCATCTCCACCTACAATCGGTGCTACCACCCCCAACTACCCACAATGCAAGAAAATATTCAACAAATTTTACTCATTTGAACTTGCATTACATCAAACACAACCCAACAACCTAAACAACTAAATTAAAATCATAACCCAAACCCAATCCATCATTAAATCTTTGTAAATCAAAAATTTAAAATGCAAAGAGGAGATCCACATACCTGGACGAAATGTTAGGAGGAGGAGGAGGGGGATCTTTAGCGGAGAAGATGTTAATGGCGAAGGAAGAAGAAGATGTAGATGAAGAAGAAGATGTAGACAAAGCTTAGAAGAAACAGCAACTAGGAGAGGTGCGTTAATGGTGGGAGGAAGAAGAAGAATGTGTTTGGGTTTGTTTGCAAGAATTTTGACTTTTTGGGGACATATTATAATTTTTAAAAGATTACACAATACTTCATTAATCCTTATTAACCACTAATCATGTTTAATTAACATTAATCAATAATAAGGTTATTTACTTAACACTTTAAAACTAAATGGCCTTTTGATTAAATTTGAACTTGATTTGGTCTTTTAATAAAATGCCCTAAGAAAACAGAGACGAAAAGGAGAGGAGGAAGTGAAGGGAAAAAAAAAAAAAAAAAGAATAGAAGAGAATGGATACAAAGAAAGAGATTTAAAAATTTAGATGGTATTACTATATTGTCCATTAGCAGATGGAAATCCCTAACAGAATATAATGGAAATTATTTGTTTGTCATTTCCAAACCTTTTGAGTACCAATTTGTCTTTATGGCAAACTTTGGGTAGGTATAAGTCGTTCAGCCTAATTTAAATTGTTGGTTCAATTCAACTTGAAAAGTTAGAAGGGTTTCAATTTAAGTTCATGAATATAATGAAACAAATTAAAAGCATTTGGTTACAATCTTATATTACTATGTTACTGTCTTTTATGTTACTCTCTAGTATTAGTATTGATGTAGTATATTTTAGATATGTCGGACTCATATCTATATTTAAAAAAAAAAACCTCCAATGAGATAGAATATATCATATTATCAGTATACTCATCAAATAAAATGGTTATAGAAAAGTATTTATTTTTCTTTTGTTTATAACCAGGTGCAACCATACTTAGTTATAAAATTAATGCAAATCTATCATTACATTACACAATTGCCCTATCTCTCATCCAAAATTTTATTAAAGAAATAAGAGTAAACGACATCTACCCACCCAAGGTTTAGCGAATCTACAACTTTCCACCCATGGTTTCATAAATTCCAAATTCGCACCTTTAAATTAACATAAAACCGTTTAATATAATTGTCAAACGGTGTTTTAAGTCTTTTTATCCACAAATAATAAACGCTAGTCTCTCTTTTAATTGGTTGAATGTAAAGGTAGAACAAATGGGCCGGGTTAGGCAGGTCAACCCTAACCCAGCCCGCGTATACCCTGTCGGGCGGGTTGGTCCATCATAGGCCAACCCAGCAACCCGACGGGTTATATATATATATATATATAATATATAATATATATATATATATATATATATATTTTTTTTTTTAAAAAAAAAAAAACCCATCCAACCGCCGGGTGGGACAAAAAAAATAAATTTTTTTTTTTTTTTTTTTTTTTGCAGATACCATTCTATACGTGGGAGTAGTCTTTTTGGTTATTTTTCTTTCCCCTTTTTTTTCTATAAATAGGGCATAAACTCTCATATTCCTCACATTCCAAATTCTCTCATTTTCTCTATTGAAATCTTCAATTATGCTCTTTGTTGTCAATTTGCTCCATTTTAATTTTTATAGTTTTTGCAATTTTCGATTCCTATTTCCAAATTTCAATTTTCCTTCTTTAATTCTTATTTCTTCTATATCCAATTTTTTTTTTTTTTAACTAGAATGGATAGATGTTTTCATCCCATCAATTTCGATGATGAAGGAAATTATCCTAGTCCCCCTGAATTTACTAACGTAAATGCAGCAGATTCAAATAGTCTCGCTTTCCTATTCTTAGAATCCGATACACCGCATAATATTCCCCCTTCCTTTCCATGCTGCTACAGCTCCTGGTAGTTCTAGAAGTCGTCCTCGTCCAACTCCATCTCAAGCAGAAGTGGGTTCATCAACTGCAGTTGAAACAGACGACAGACACACATTAGACATTTAGGTGCATTTCGGTAAGTTTTACGAGACAGAAAATGGAAAAGAAAGCAAGATGCAAGTATTGTGGAAATATTTATAAAGCTGATGCAGGTAATGATACTAGTACTTTAAAAATGTATGCTAATAAACATATTACTCAACATGGAAATAGAACAACCAATCAAACTCAAATAACTAATATGAGTACTACTTGGCATTATAATTTAAATGTATATAGGAAACAATTAGCTTTATATATTACTGCTACTGATCAACCTATTAATATGGCTGAAGATAAATATTTTAAAAGATTTATTAAAAAATCATTTTTCCAGGATTTAAAAGTTATTCTAAAACTGCAACTAGAAATGATTTAATAAAATTGTTTGGGAAAATGAAATTATAATTAAAAAATAAAATACATAGTCGTCATGTTGGTGTGGCTCTAACCGTCGATATTTGAAGTGATAGAGCTAAACAAGATTATATTTGTGTGACTAGTCATTATTTTGATAACAAATGTAAATTAAATAAATCTTTATTGAGATTTAGATTAATAAATGTGGATCATAGTGGTCAACAAATTTATAATAAAATTGTTGAAGTTTTAGAAGATTATGATGTTATTCACAAAGTGATAAGCTTTAGATAATGCAAGTGCTAATAGTAGAGCTATAAATTTTTTTAAATAAATTTTTCTTTTTATGACAATTTGAAGTTTTTTTACCAACGCTGTGCATGTCATATTATTAATTTAATTGTGAAAAGTGGTATGAAAAAAATTAGAAATAATATTGATAGAATTATGGATTCTTTAGCTTGGATTACTAGTAGTAATAGAAGAAATGCTGAATTTCAAGATGCTTCTATAAAATCAAATATGTCTCCTAGAACTTTTGCGTTAGACATGCATGTTAGATGGAATAATACTTATTTAATGTTTGATTCATGTTTACCTTATGCAAATTTAATTAGTTATTTTGTAACAAATAATAAGGGTCCTCATTATTTTTAGACAGTGATTGACATATAACTCAAAAATTTCATTCTTTTCTTAAAATGTTATATCAATCCACTTTACAACTTTCTGATATGTATTATCCTACTAGTCCATTGGTAATACATACAATTATAAAAATTTCAAACTTATTTTAAAAAAAAAAACAGAAACAATGAAATTTTAGCGGGACCAATAGAGGCAATGGAATTAAAATTTAAACAATATTGGAAACTCATTCATTTTCTTTATTGTTTAGTTGTCATATTTGATTCTAGAATTAAATTAGTGCGTTTAGAAAATGGTTTAGACACGTTAAGTGAAAATTTACGAGACGAAGCATATGCCAATCAACTAGGAGAGATAAGAGAATGTCTTGCAGAGGTATATTTGCAATATGAAAACAGGTATGGGAACCAACGAAGAGGTGAAATTCCCGAGCAAGTACCATCAGAAGAAACAAATGAAAACTTCGACTCCTGGAGTGCACTTAATAGGCCGAAGAGGACTCAAACCCGAAGCACAACCTTCTCTTCAGAAGCATCAACAATGAATGTACTGTCCTCCATGCAGCTACAAAGTAATGAGCTTCACCAATATTTGGGAACCCCTAACGTGCTACCAGCAAATCCACAACAAAGAGCCAACTTTGATATCTTAGAATATTGGAAAACCAGAAAATGTATTTTTTCGGGATTATCAAGACTTGCCCTGGATGTTTTCTCAGTTATTGTCTCAACCGTCTCATCTAAACAAACATTTAGTGCAAATGAAAGAATTTTAAATGAAATGAGGACTAAACTTTCACAAAAAATGATTGAAGTCGTCACATGTCTTCAAAATTGGGAACGGTCGCGCCATCAGGATCAATACGAGGTTGTCGACGATACTTTAATAAAATCATTGCAATTTTGTAATATAGATGATACAAATGAGGGAGGTCCTAATCAACCCTCAAATTAGTTGTTTTGTAAATTGTAACTTTGTAATTTGTAAATTAATTGTTAATTATTACATTCTTTTTCCTTCCCAAGTTTTTGTCCTAATTGGGTTTTTCTTGGTAAGGTTTTAATGAGGCAATAATTGTTGTAATTTTTTATTTTATTTTTTGATAAATGAATAAATTTAATTTTTCTTATATTACAATTTAATTGTATTAAAATTGAATTAATATTTGAAATGTTAACAATAAAAATTAATTTAATTGAATTATTGATATTTGAAAAGTTAGCTAAAAAAAATTACACAAAAGAAGAAAAATTAAAAAAAATTCAAGGCCAACCCGCCCGACCTGCACCAAAACCCATCAGGTTAGGGTTGACAGGCCGGACTAGGCCAACCCTTCTAGCCAAGAGGCGGGCTTAACCCGGCCAGGCCTGCCATTTGCTTAACCCGGCCGTGGCGAGTTATTTTTCCACTTTTAGTTGAATGTTTGGCCAATTTCCGCCCACCCCCTGGGCTCCAGCGACCTAGATCTGTAGTTTCCAAGCGCTGCAGCGACAATTAAAGCTGACATTTGAGAGGGGCATTTTATTAAAACACCATTTTAACATAAAATTTAATTAAAAGGCTATAGAGTTTGTAAATTTTAACTAAATGGCCTTGTTTTTTATTAAGCTTAATTAAACATAATTAGGGGGTTAATTACGATTAATGAATAATTGTATAATCTTTTAAAAATTATATAAGTCTCCAAAGAGTCAAAAATCTTGCAAACAGACCCAAACACCTTCTTCTTCTTCTTCCCGCCATTAACGCATCCTTCCCCTGGTTTTTGTTTCTTCTAAGTTTTGTCTACATCTTCTTCTTCTTCTGCATCTTCTTCTTCGTCTACATCTTCTTCTTCCTGTACATCTTCTTCTTCTTCCGCCATTAACACTTTCTTCTTCCTCCACCATTAACACCTTCTTCTTCCTCCGCCATTAACATTTTCTTCGTCAAAGATCTGCCTCTTCCTACTCCTAATATCACCTATTTGCATTTTATATTTCTATTTACAAGGATTTAATGATGGATTGGGTTTGGGTTATAATTTTGATTTAGTGGTTTAGGTTCTTGGGTTGTGTTTGATGTAATGCAAGTTAAAATGAGTGAGATTTGTTGATGATTTTCTTGCATTGTGCATAGCTGGGGGTGGTAGCACCGATTATAGGTGAAGATGGCTGAAAATGTATTCTGGAGCTAATGGATCGATTAAGCGATCTGGTATATCGCTTAAGTGATCTGGTATATCGCTTAAGTGATCTGGTATAAGTCTAGTATACAGCAGCAGATCGCCTAAGTGATACCAGATCGCTTAAGCGATCTGGTATAAGTCTGGCATATGGCAGCCGATTGCTGCGATCGGGTATATGGCAGTAGATCGCTTAAGCGATCAGGCTTATTTATACCAGATCACTTAAGCGATACACTAGATCGCTTAAGCGATCCAGTAAGCGATATACCAGATCGCTTAAGCGACTCTACAAATGTTTTTTAAAATCTATCTAACCCTTAATATATCGGTTAATAACTTATTAGCGATCGCTTATCGAATCTTTTGATATTGTGAACGTTTGAGTAAGAAATTATATTCCGTAATGTTTATTTAATATTTAGTCATTTTTTATTAATTATTAATTATCTTTTTCAATTCAATAGAATGTGAAAAGAACACTTCGGTCTTTGTCGATCAACACCGTACATAAAACTGAAAGATCTATTGTTATTCTATTTTTTGTTAGTTCTTGGCAAGAAAGTAATATATAAAAAATATAATATTGATATAAAATTGAACTCTGCAACCATCTGCTATGCACTCTATAGACCAAGACTAAATAGACAGGATCGCTTAAGCGATTAAGGGTAATTTACTTCAATATTTCTTTTCCATGTTTATGGATATATGTTTAATATAGACGTAAAAGAACTAATTTAATTAAAATATAATAACGGTCATAGTCCACTGAACGAATCGTACACTTGATATGTTTAATATAGACGTAAACATTCTACACCATATATGTTTAATATAGTCGTAAAAGAACTAATTTAATTAAAATATAATAACGACTATGATCCACTGAACGAATCGTACACCTAATATGTTTAATATAGACGTAAACATGCTACACCATATATGTTTAATATAGTTGTAAAAGAGCTAATTTAATTAAAATATAATAACGGTCATGGTCCACTGAACGAATCGTACATCTGATATGTTTAATATAGACGTAAACATTCTACACCATATATATTTAATATAGCCATAAAAGAACTAATTTAATTAAAATATAATAACGGTCATGGTCCACTGAACGAATCGTACACCTGATATGTTTAATATAGACGTAAACATTCTACACCATATATGTTTAATATAGCCGTAAAAGAACTAATTTAATTAAAATATAATAACGGTCATGGTCCACTGAACGAATCGTACACCTGATATGTTTAATATAGACGTAAACATTCTATACCATATATGTTTAATATAGTCGTAAAAGAACTAATTTAATTAAAATATAATAACGGTCATGGTCCACTGAACGAATCATACACCTGATATGTTTAATATAGACGTAAACATTCCACACCATATATGTTTAATATAGCCATAAAAGAATTAATTTAATTAAAATATAATAACGGTCATGGTCCATTGTGTAAATATTTTATACCATATATGTTTAATATAGCCGTAAAAGAACTAATTTAATTAAAATATAATAATGGTCATGGTTCACTGAATGGATCGTACACCTTATATGTCTAAGATAGCGTTAATCGCTTAACCAATCTAGTGAAATACAATAAAAATAATCCAAATACACTGGATCGCTTAAGATATTTCATTTCTCACTTAAGTGATCCTGTGTATTTAGACTTAGTTGCTTAAGAGATCTGGTTATATTTATGTTATCGCTTAAGCGATTTTATGTTTTTACACTTGGTCGCTTAAGCGATCACGAACAAGACAAAATCAATAAGTGCCCAGACGCACGATCGCTTAAGCGATCATTTGCTTTTAACCTTTGTCGCTTAAGCAATCATGTCCAAGGCAGAATAAACTTCTGCCTAGATGCACAATTGCTTAAGCGATTAAGTGTATCGCTTAAGCGATTCTTCGCTTTTACTATTGGTCGCTTAAGCGATCTACGATCGTTTAAGCAATCATCAACAAGACAATAAATAAGTTTCCAGACGCAGGATCGATGCACAATTGCTTAAGCGATTAAGTGTATCGCTTAAGCGATTCTTCGCTTTTACTATTGGTCGCTTAAGCGATCTACGATCGTTTAAGCAATCATGAACAAGACAACAAATAAGTGCCCAGACGCATGATCACTTAAGCGATCTTTTGCTTTTAACATTGGTCGCTTTAAGCGATTTATAATCGCTTAAGCGATCATATCCGAGGCAGAATCAACTTCTGCCCAGATGCACGATCGCTTAAGCGATCTAAAATCACTTATACCAGATCGCTGAAGTGATTTTCTGTCATATACTAGATGGCTTAAGCGATCCTTTGCTTTTACTCTTGGTCGCTTAAGCGATTTTAGATCGCTTAAGCGATCATGTCCGACGCTTGGAATTTGCGTCGGCATCCTCCTCTTCAGTTTCAATTTCAACTCTTGCCCTCTCTTGTTCTGCCAATAGAATGTCTTCCGTCGACGTCGTCTCCTCTCCTGGTGGAGCAACTTCAGTCATCGGAAGTTACTCCACCACAACTTCTTCTCCATTTTTGGTAGACCCAGTGATGCCTATAATTTGGGGAGTAGATGAGTTTTTTTTTTTCTGTTTCTTTAAGGATCTCAGCCATTATAACTTAATCGGGAATGGCAAGGAATGACAAAAATGTAAAGAGCAAAGAAATTGAGAAATTGCAGAAAATTGGAAGAAAAACGAGAGAGAGAAAGGCGTTTGAATCCTGTTGTGAGAAAGAGAAGCTGAGAGATGTGTTTTGCCTTTCAAATTTTAAATCAACTTCTCTTTATTATGCTCTAACCCACAAATGTTTAAATCTTTTCACCCTAATCTTTTTTGCTGCTTTAATTACACTCAAGTGTACCATATCATATTTTTTAACCCAAAAAAAAATCCAAAAGATTTTTACGGCCATTTTGTTAAATAGAAACTTGGGATGGCCGGACAGCTAAATTTTCTCCATTTGAGACGCTGCATTTAGTCAAACATTGTTAGAATTTATATCGTGGTATGGGAAGACTTTAAGAAGCAGATTGCTTAATAATAACTGGGGATTCTTTTTATGAAAAGTCGTACTTCAACTGGAAAGAGTATAATATTATACACAAACAATTGAAGCCAATTAGCTGGTTGCTACAAATTTGCTAAAGGTTATTACAATCAAGAAAACATGCTTTTCTGTGTTTTTGCTGCTTCTCTTGTTTCTATTTTTTGAAATCCGTTTCTCTGAAGGTTCTGATACAATCTCACCAAGCCAGACTGTTTCAGGAAAACAGAAGTTAATCTCTGCAGGTGGAATATTTGAACTGGGTTTCTTCAATCCAGGGAACTCTCGCAACTACTATATTGGCATATGGTACAAATCATTTCCCCTTGCGCGATTGCCGCTTGTTTGGGTGGTCGTGGTTGCTAATTTGATGGTTTTGGGGGGGAGATGGTTGTGAAGAAAGGCAGATTGCGGCGGATCTAGGGTCACAGGGGCGCGATAGTCAGATTTCAATCTAGGGTTGAAGAAGAGGGTGTTATTTAAATAAATTTGAAAGTAATATGGTTATCTTTTAATTCTACTGATTTTGGGGGTTAAAAAGAAATTATTAATTTATTTGTTAAGGGTAATTTGGTAGTAACACGTTTTATACCAAAAAATCACTAATGGTATTAATCTATGGGTGGGAACCTGGAATTTATGGGTTTGTTTGGTTTGTTATTTTGGATAAGATTTTAAAAATAATATTAGATAGTTGAATATAGTAATTATTACGAGGTAAAATTTAAAAATTAACAAAAAAAACCTTATAGGTTTGCTAATTTAACTAAATACCCTAATATATAAAAATTTTGTAAACTCACAAAAACACCCTCACTCACCCCCAGTGTCAGATTCTGGCCACCATCATCAGAATCTGGTCTGAATCTGGCGTTACGACGCAAACCGGTCGAATCTGGCCGGACGTGCGTCGATCTAGCCTTTTCCGGCCAGATCCGTTGCGGATCTGGCTGGAAAAGACCAGATAGATGGCTAGATTTTTCAACCAGATCCGGCCGTTAATGGCCGCAAAATGCCAGATCTGGTCTTCAGCAACGACCAAAGATATGGTCGTCATTGTCGGTACGGTCAGATCAGCGAATTACCAGCTAGTTCTGGTCGTTTGTAGGCCGTTGTGATAGATTCCGGCTACCACCGACGGTGGCTGCCGGAATCTGACAACTATGGGTGGGTGGGTGGGGGGGGTGTTTTTGTTTATTTTTAAACTTTTTTCTAGGGGTGTTTAATGAGATTAATAAACTTAAAGGGTCTAAAAGTAATTAAAAAATATAATAGTATTTCCTAAATAATTAAACAAACAGTTATTTTGGGAATATGATTGGGAATAGGGTATGAAATAATAAACCAAACGGACCCTATGAAACCATGCGTGGAACCTAGATTTTATGAAACCATGGGTTGGAACTCGTAGATTCGCTAAACTTTGGGTGGGTAAATGTTGTTTACTCCATAAATAAATTCAAAAGGGGCGTTAACGGAGAATCACTAAAACCTATTAGGTCCCAACAATAATAACAAAAATTAGGGGAAAAAGTTAAATACACAAAATAAAGATCGCCAAATGCAAAAACGAAAGATTATTAGAGTGCCTACAACAATATGGCATAATTTTAAAGTCGCCACCTTCTCTCCTCCCTCAAATTTATCGAATTTGCATCGAGACACCTCCCGATTTGCCCTACTCCGCCCCTGGTAAGATCACAAAACCCTTTAAACCTCTGCAAATTCCGATCTTTTTAGCCTTACTCATTTTTCATTTCGTTTTTATCAGTTTATCTTCATTTTCCGGTACAAAAATGCTCATGCTTTGCGTATTTTTGCTGTAATTTTTAGCTTATTTCACATTTTATTCACTCATATCCAAATGGGTTTGTTGTTTGTTTTTACTTTCACTTATGTGATAATTTTTTTTGGTTAGGTCTAACTGTAAGTTATTTGTTTACTGTCGCTTTGCTTAGAAAATCTTCCAACTAAAGCAAAAATTAAACTTTTAGTTATAAAAAGAAAATACATTGTTAACCCTTAATTTGTTTTTACTCATTTATAAATGGGTTTTTTTTTTCGTTGTTTTTATTTTTATTTTTTTATTTTACACTTTCACTCGTGATATTTTACTGGGTAAGTTTGGCTGTGACCTGTTTGTTTACAGTCGCTTTGTCAAGAAAATTGTCTCGCAAAAATGAAAAACATTAAAATTCTAGTTATAAATAGAACATACATTGTT